>NC_065529.1:30171435-30300266 GCF_006386435.1 Epinephelus moara
AAGGCGGCACTGGACCTGATGGTGGAACAGTTTTAACATTATTACGGAACTTCTGCATGCTTGATAAGTAGTCTTCACACTGTCTTGAATGCAACATGTGGTGTTCAGGTGTTACAGCTGGCTCAATATGTGGTTATATAGTTGCTGTTTATTTATTTCTTTTAATTGATATTCATATTTTCAAATTGGTTGAGCTTTGTAACAATCTTTCCAGGTACCCTCTGGAAACTACCTACGGGAGTTCAATATAACTCCTTACAGACTTTTTTCACAGCTGCATGTGTCAGCAAGAGGACTGAGCATGAAACTAAAACTTCCTCTCTGCAGCTCCTGTTGCAAAACATTACAAAGAGATAATCTATGCTTTAATTAAATATAAAAAGAGCATGTTTTTGATTGTTTTTGTGGCTACATAACTGCAAAATCTGGACTTTTATTGTTCTTGCATTTCTCCTATCAAACACCAGGTGGAGCAGTTGTACAGGAATCACCCTGACCCAGCTCTGCTGTGGCTCATGTCCAGTGGGGCTTACTGTGTAATACAAGTTGTAACTGTAAAATCTGTCTTATATCAACTGATCCTTGTAGTTTTTCAAGTTTTCTGTTTTTCTGGATTATCCCAAACTCCATATGATGGGCGCTACTCACGATCATCACAGTCGTCCACATCAATCTCTCCATCTGTGTCCATGTCGTCGGGTTGGTTGGCGGCACAGGAGGGGGCCAGTTTCGCTGCAGGGTGTGCGTCTCCATTGTGCAGCTCTGGCGGCGGCCTGGAAATGGCTGCGTGTCCCCTGCCAGGAGCGTGGCTGTCTCTGGGATGGACCAGTGGGGCCAGGGGAGCTGGTGTCAGATTGTGAGCCGCCAAAGTCTCGTGACTCTTTGAGTAGGACCTGCGGAGGCGATACAAGCCCATTTAAAGAATTTCACTGGTTACAGGCTCGTTTTAACAACTATTGTCTCTTTAAAACTGGAACTATCACAGCTTTCATCAGATGACTCACCTCTCCACCTCATTCTGAGTAGCTGGTTTCTCTTTTTCTGCTGCTTTGGGAGACCAGGGGCGGAAAGCAGAGGGCCTCTGTTTCAGTTGGACCTGTTTCAGATCCTGGAACAACCAACAAAACAACAAACTCAGAACAACAAACTACCACTAGAGCATCTAATCAGCCGTGACAAACACACTCAAAGGCCCCTTTTCATTTAACCACACTGGATGATGAGAGGTCATACATAGGTGATAATGTGATGATTCAAAAGGACAACGGCTTTTACGTCACCCTTTTGACCTTTTGAGCTTAACAGCAAATCCAGTTTCACACTAGCAACATGCGCAAACAGTGAACAAACCTTGTGTGCAGACTTTGACAGCGATTGTAGCCAGTCGGGTTTCCTGTCTTTGTCAGCTGATGGAGATTGTAATTTGTCAAATTTGGACCTCTTGGCAGGGACCGGGCTGGGAGACTGTGGAGAGAATAGACAGTTAATCATCGTGATCCTTGCAGAGATAAAGTGCAGATATTACATCATGGAGTACAGTGGATATTTCAGGAGCCCACAACTTCTAAAAATGCTACTGTATGACTGTGAATGGCATTATTCATGAGCAAGAAACAGATTTGTCAGAACATGAAGTGACTTTTTACAGCTTCGCAGTAAAAAGAGCAGCAGGTCGCAGGGAGGAAGACAATTAGACAAAACAGAAAAGAAGTCACGGAGAGACAAGGGGATTGAAGATGTGTCTGTGTAAGCGTTTGGTCTCTGAGCTTGGCATGTCTGCATGTTTGTGTGTGTATGTGTGTGTATATGCGTGTGTGTGTGTGCGTGTGTGTGAGCAGGGCTTTGAGCTGAGCAGACACTCAAGCTGGTCTGGCTGGCAGCCAGTAGGGCTACATTGCTCCCTGCCAGGCAGAAGAGGCGCCATCAGGTGGAGCAGATCGACTGCCCGAACCACAGAAATATTGCAATATAGAAACAGAGGGAGACAGAGAGGGAGACGAATTAAAGTAATTGCACTCAGATCTAACAGACGATTGAGTTGAAGTGTGCTGAGAGAGTTCAGGGAGGGCTACAAAGGCATTAAATGTTTGAGGGGAAACTGCGCCTAGAAAACCTGGGGAGGAAGCATCTGCCTTGTAAAGTGCCACAAAATACAGAATCTCCGGAGCTGCTGATTGTATATATTGTATGTCTGTGCGTGTGGCAAGCTGCAGGACCATGTGTTGAGATAGCTAACCTCCTCAACCCCTCAGGTCTGCACTTGTCAGACAGAGGATATGTTTACCTAGGCAGGCGCAGAGGCCAGCACAGACCTGCCTGCTACTCTCTTACTCACTACTATGACATTCTGCCTCCAGGAATGGCAAACACTCCCATCTCCTCGTCTGCTTGTGCGATTCAAGACAAATGATTACTCTGTCTACATTCAAAATCCTCAATGGAGAACACTCCTGCGGGGTTGCGTGTAGTTGTGAAACCTTAATCGCTGCTCGGCTGTAATCACCTCAAGATGGAAATTAATGACAAACCTCATTTAGCATTAAGCGAGAAGCCTGGCTGGTAATGAATCACGTCTCACAGCTTTTCTACACCAAGCCAGCCGCTGCGTGAGTGTATGTGTGTGCACACGCATGCAGCTACATCAGCGGGTGTCAGGACGCGTGGGGAGGTGGAAGGTTGCGGGCATGGTGTGTGTGTGTGTGTGGGAGGATATGAGTGTGTTTGTAGGAGTGTGTGCGTCTGGTACAGTGTGTTCAAGGGTGGGGGTGTTAGTCAGGTCTGGCACTGTGTACCTGAGCTACAGATGCCAAAACTGACTGCAGTGCTGAAACAAAATGAATCGATAAGTCAGCGACAAAGTCTACAATCTACAAGAGCTTTTATAAACATTTAAATGAATCATTGAGGCCATTTTTCAAACAAGAAGAATGTATTTTCTCTGGTTTAAGCTTTGACAATGTGAGGATTTGTTGTAGTCCTCTGATTTATATCACTATAAGTTACCCCACAAGCAGTTTTAAGACATTGCCTCAGGATCTGGGAAATTGTGATCAGCGTTTTTCGCCATTTTCTGGCATTTTATGGACTAAAATGGCTACCTCCAGATCCTTCAGATCTGCTGACCAATCACTGCCCTTAATGGATAAGAACACTTTGCCCCTCGTTATTATTTCTATCTTCCTCCTTTATTGATATCTTAAAACCCTGCCTGAAGACCCATCCCTATTCATTAGCTTTTTGATAGCCTGTTTTTATTATTCATCAGTTCTCTGTGAAATACGCTGATTGTGTATTTGTACTTCTATCCATAATTATTCTATTTAATTGTTATTTTTGATCTAAATGTGTTTTTGTCTTCTCTCTGTACAGCACTTTGATCAACATTTGTTGCTTTTAAATGTGTTCTGTGAATATGTTAATATAACTTGGCTTGACTCAAAACAAAAAATAACAGACTTACTGGGCATGGCCGCTTTGAGTGACAGCTGTACGCCTACCGTTGACAAGATGCTTCCATGGAAACAGTGTTGGTTAGGTAACTATGGCGTAACCCCAGAGTAAAGGCGTAGCCCAAACAGAAACCCCGGGGCTAAAAAATGAAGCCAACACGGAAAAACTGCCAAAAACTGTAGCTCCTCTAATGGCCACTTGAGGCTGGCTCCAGAAACCAGTTAACTTATAGACCCCCATGTTAAAATGGCCAACTTTACAGCAGAAATAAACATTTTAAAAGCGTGGTACAAAGAACGGTTTTGGTCCCTGTAGCTAATTTCCCCGTTCATGACAACTGTAGCAGGGGTGAATTTTTATATAACTCATTTCATTAGGGCTTAAAGTTATGCATAATTAAGGGCGGAGTGACAGGCTGTCTGCTGATTGTGTCCTCGGCGTCTCAGTGGGATCCACCCCTCGCTCCCCAGCTCCAGCCTCTTGCCCAAATATAATCGCTTCTGGCTCCAAAAAAAAACAAAAAACAAAAAAAAAACAAGATAGCGATGGCCAAAACTTGAGGTTTCAAAACATGAGTCCACAATCCAGTGGGTGATGTCATGGTGGCTTTGTCATTATCTATTGTAACATTTTACTTTAACCGGCCTTTTTAGCATTTAAAGGCAGCCCATTGAGATTTAATAAATGGTTTATAACATACTATAGTTTAGTTATAAGTAGATATAACCGTTTATTAATGCACTTGTTAACAATTATAACTCCTTCTGTGCTCACCCGTAAGTGACAGCTTGTTGTAAAGTTGTAATAATACACAGTGTGTTATAAACTATTTATTAAATGTTTATAACTGCTTATAAATGCTACATAAGTGGAGCTAAAGTGAAATAGTACAAATTAATCCAGAAGTAAAATTAAAGTCTCATGTCTGTCTGTTCTGCCTCTACATACTGGTACTTCATACTGGTTTCTGCTTCATGAGATGAACATGACTGGTTTGTCTGGACACTCCCCTCAAATCTCCCTGACTCACAAAAGTCTCGACCTGTCTAACCACTAACCATATTACACACACACACACACACACACTGTTTGGTTTTGCTACTGTATGTTAATTCTTCAGACTCAGACCTCCTGCTGACTGCATCCTGCTCTGCAACGGTGACTCGACCCCTCACCTGCCTGCCTGACTCTAGGCCGGCGGTTTTCTAAGAACTGCTGCCCTGGTGTAATCAGACTCTGTAATTACTGACATGACTGTTGTTTTCCCGACAAAAGGATGTCTGCCTGTCTGGTACTATTTCTACCCTGAGGTTTGCAGCTCCAGGAAGGCTAAGAGCGCTAGACATAATAGAGTCAGAAAACAGACACTCCCAGACACCACAAGGGACCTGCTGGCTAAATCTGACACTGACCTCACAGGAGAGCAGCCGCACGGGCTTAACTCACCACCACATCATAGACATAGCATGGCCACGGAGTCATAACACCCTCCTCGCACGTCCTACTGCCTAGCAGGTCCCACTGAGCCAGATGATAGGACATCCCTCTCCCTCTTTCCCTCTCTCTCGTCTCTCCTCGCTCACTGCTAAGAGAGGGAGACTTCCTCTGAGGAGTTTGCTTTGGCCGAGTCCCCTGTGGGAACTGAGTCTTGAGTGGGAGGGGGGTGGGCCAGGGGAGCGGGACCACAGAGGAAGCACTGAGCTGAAGGAATGTATACTTGAAGGCCAAGTACAGCCTCTCCTTTAAGACTCCATTCAAGCATTGCCCTTTTCAACTCGCTATTGTATGATATTTCTTTGAGGCGCTGTAATGAGGGAGCGTTTCAAAGCAAACCTGTAGGCTAAACAGGGTCTAATAGCAGCTGGGCAAGAGAAGACATGCTTTATTTTTTAATTAGTGCCGTATAATAGCATGGTAATACTGGGATAAGCCCCAGCTATTTTCATGCTGGCATGACAGATAATCGCAGAGAAACACAACACATCACATCACATCGCAAACATATCAATGTCTATTCTAAGACCGGAGCGTTTGACCTGCTTGAAGAATAATTTGTCAATATTGTGCTAACTGGAGCGTGATGGCAACTGAACTGTTATTTCACTTGAACATGGAGCTAATCATCAATATTTGTTTATTGAACCTCTGATGCAGTAAATCTGGGACCAAACCAGGGCTGCTATTTGTTGTTTAACTAGAAAGACATCATAAACTCGTTGCTAGTAAACTTTAAACTTTATTAGCAAATAACATACCACAGAGAATGCTAATTCAAGGGTTAGCTCGCCCCCCCAAAAACCATAATTTCTCACAAACATCTGAAAGTATCTAGCCGTGCAGATGGTTTTGGTTTTTACTTGCCCAGGTTTTCAGATATTTGTCATTGCAATAAAAAACATACTTTTATTCTGGGTGCTTACAGCTTTAAAAACTGCAGCCTGTTCTGTTCTCATGCTCTATTTGTACATATACTGGTGAAAAGTAACGCACCAGAATTTGTATATAATCAACATAAGCACGAGCCAGTAATGCATATATATCTCATGTAATCAGGTAGTTTGCGATCACATGACCAATGAGCTGAAGGGACTAAAGAAGAATGCAGTATAATGAACAATAGTCCTCATAAGGAGGCAGGTTGGGGTGCTGGATGGGTCAAACAAATGCAGGACTTTCCCTCAGGAGACTAGTGTTCTTGACCATGTGCAACAAAGTGAACTTTGAGTTATTTTAAGGTACACCGTCACCATATTTCTTTTCCTAAAACCTGACCTACATAATGTTACGTTAAGTATGTAACATCATTTGTGAGGTGCTAATTCGTAAAATATCATACGAACCGTTGTATGAGGATATGTTGAAAACTTACATTAAGGGTGTTTTCATATTAAGTACGATTGCTTCGTATTGTGCCTGAGTCCAATCCAATCCACTCCCCAGACGGATTGGAAGGCAGATTTCACATTAGCAATGTTGTTCTATACTCAGGAACACTTGCATCATTATCTACGTGACATTTGTTTATGTTGTTGCTACACTGTAGAAAAGGGCACCAATCTTAAGTTCCCAAGCCCATACGATGGGGTCAACCTTCACAGTATGCCTAATATGGTTTATCTCACTTGCCTTTATATTGTATCACCCATGACTGTGCTGCACGCAGACGCAGAGTTTGGAGGAGAATGGCAGTGCTGAGAGATACCTTTGCAACAGTACTTGCCTACTGCTACCATGGGTTTATAAAGAGAACTGGATACAGGGTTCAAGGCAGGACCCTACAAGCCTATGAAAGTTGCTCAGTGGCACATGACGCCAAAAAAGTTTGACTCCCCAGGTGTAAAATTACCTGTATCTTCCACATTGTTGGGCCTATAGAGCAGGCACACTAAAGACTTTCAAGAGCCAAGCAGCTAACTTTCAGTTTCCGTCAACTTGAATGTTGGAATAAAATCATTTTTTTCATGCAGCTATCCTAAACTTTTGAAATGCTACTGGACTGAATGGATCAATTCCGGGGCCTGACTGCTTCTCATGTTAAATAGCAGTCAACTTCAGTGTTTTGGTATAGTTGGTTTTCACACCTGATGCAAACCATACCTAGTCTTCATCTGAGTACAGATGAATCATACTTGAGACCACATTTTCAATTAGGCATGAATCGACATACCGTGCCCAGCTCCAGTAAAGAATGTTCAGTGTTCAATGTACTTGGTCCTGATTTAAAAGCCTCCTTAAAAACTGCAACAATGACGTGTCTTTGTAGACGATGTGTTAAACTTCTCATAGGGAATAATTCTTTGGTTGAAAGAAGTTTCATTGCCATGAGGGACAGATGAGTAGAAAAGGCTTACTCAGTGTGGGGGATCTTCAATCAGTCTTCTGGCTGCTGTTTCTTTCCCTACCAGACTTTTGTCACAAGATTGATATCACACTTGTCTGTACAGTAGCTAAATATAAAGCTACTAACAGGAAACTGAAAGTGAAGGGAAACAGCAAACCTGAGCAGGACCACCTACACATGATGCAACATGTCACTTAGTGAACTTTGGAGGTGCTGGTACACAGACCTTGTTACCTCTGCACAGAGCCCGACTAGCTGTGTCCCCTTATTTTCAGTCTGCATGCTATGCTAAGTTAGCTGTCCGCCAGCTGTAGCTTCATATTTATCGCACAGACCGACTTGAGAGTGGTATCAACTTTCTCACGTGACTATCAGCAAGAAAGCAAATAAGTCTATTTCCGAAAATGTGGGTCTATTCCTCTAATAACTACATGTTGACAAGTCTTATAACAGCAGGCTAAACCGAAACCTCAAGCATCTGTTGTGGCGCTAAAAAGACTCAAATGAAATTATCAAGAAATAAACATGGAGCAGCACTCATCTGGTGAGACGAAAATAGTTTCCCCAGCTGAACTTCCTCGGGCAACAGTCATACAATACCAACGCATGCTGCATGATAGCATGGCATTAAGAAAAGTGCACAGCAACAAGACACAACAGTTTCAGATTACGGCCTCTTTTCCCCTCCTAAACCCCTGAATGTAATCCCCAGATCGACATGTGCTTAGTGGGGCGCTGTCTCACTCAAGGGCACACCAACTGGCACGGCTCGCTCGGGTAACAGCCTTAGTTGGAAGTGAGAGAATACTAGTTTTAGTAATCTGATCCCTGTAGTTTGGTGCGGATGTTCACAGGGATGCCTCGAGCTCTCTATTCAACTCTCACTGCATAAATTGTACGACAGTCTCTTGATTTATATAAAGCCCTGTGGTCACTCTGTAACAGCTGGGGGAAAATTATTGGTGTCTGCCCAGAATATCCCTGAAACTCCATCCCCACTCCACGCAGATACAGCACAAGCTCCCATTTCCCCTCGCTAAATCTTAGCTTAATTTATCAATTTATTCTGTCTCCACTGTGTCCACTTTGTTTATGTAGCTGAACTGAGCCATGGCAGTAGGGACACACAAAGAGAGCTGCAGGGCTTGGCATAAGGTCGGCATTACAGCAAAGCTTATTGGATTGTCCTAATTGTCTTTGGGATTGAGACTTGATGAGGTCTGAGGCGGACGCAGGACGAGCTGCTGCTCCTAAAGGTGGAAAATATCTCATCTGGTCCGCACAGCTAGTATAGCTCAGAGGCAGAGGAACAGAGCGTTAAAGAAGTGTTCCGCATTTGTCAGCCATTCATAAAGTGAGCTGTGTGTGAAAAAAAAAAATACTGCACAAGATCTAGTGACCCCAGTGGAACACTCTTCATGTGTTTGCCATTTTACTGCTGCCATTTCTGTCTGCTCTTTATATACATCAACTGCGTGCATGTCTGTCCTTGAGGAGGGGTCCCACCTCTGTTAGTCTTCCTGAGGTTTTTCTCTGTTTTTGTTCCATGTCAGTTTTTTTTTTTTTAGCTTTTCCATACGCAAATCATGTTGGTCTATGGATATAGAGTTACGTCTGTTGTGCAGACTGTGAAGCCCTCCGAGGCAAATTTGTGATTCTGAGCTACATGAATAAAACTGTCTTGACTTGACTTGACTTGAACACTGCAAAAAATCTCCTTGTGATCTTGTCATTGTTGTCTATAATTAAGTCATTTCAGCAGACGTGGAACAAGTATTCAGGTCCCTTACTCTGAGTAAAAGTAGCAAAATGTAATTTTAGTATCAAAAGTTGAAGTGCTCAAGTCAGAACAATGGTCTGTATGAGTGTTATACTATTTTATCATTACACTATTATGACATAAATGTGAAATTAGCTATTTGTATTTTATGTGCACTGTTGGGCGGGCTATTCAATGTGTACAAATGCAACACAAGTTCATATGTTTTGCATGTAAAATCTGATTTTGTGTAGTAACTAGTGACTCTAGATGTCAAATAAATGTAGCGTAGTAATAAAATCTTCAGTATGTCACTATTCCAGTTGTTATACAGTGCATGTATTAAGGGCATCAGATTTGATTTATGAAGTGAAGTACAAGTACCTTGAAATGGTACTTTTAGTACAGTACCTGAATAAGTCCGCCCAGTTACATTCCAATGCTAGCTTTAATTGTGTGTTCACACCAAACACGAAGCAAGCATTTCACAAGGCAAGATAACATGCAGGGACGCAAATTTGTGCCAGGTGCATAAATGACGCAAATGACGCGATGCAAAGGATGCAAAATTTGCACCATTCACTAGTTAAAATTTGTCAATTTGCACAAGAAATTTATGTGACACTCACACTTATGTGATCTTATTAAGATATCCCTGGTGTCACCGAGAATCAGTGAGTTGCTAATTAGCAAAATGATAGTAATAGTAAATAGTAATTTCAGCTGGTCTTTTATTGTGGAAAGTAAACAACAGAAGGAGTGAAGTGGTAATGCGCTGCTGTGCCAGTATGATAAATAAAGAGTGTTGCTGTCTTGGTTCACACTGGTTCAGAGCACGGACCCTGCGTCTTTACAGCGTTCACATCACTCGAATTCAGCTATCAGTTGTAGTTTACTGCAAACCAAGTTAGCCGTTAGCTGCCTTTCCCAATTGGTTAGCACAGGGTGAGCATTCGCCAGTTGCAAAATACTCCAAAATACACTTCAGCGGCCGAATTTCTGCTCCGTGTCTTCATTCTTAAAATGAGTGAATAAACCTGCTGGAGCACTTTACCTATTTCTGATGTATTTGGTACTGGGTGTTTTTTAAAATTGTTTAATTCACGTCACTCAGCGCACTTATGCAACGCGTCTAAATGTGAAGTTAAACTAAAAGTCACACCTAACTCTCTTTAATCCTTTGATGACATCTTTCATTTCTACTCTCAGCATCATTAAAAAAAACCTGTTCCTTGACTGAAGTGAATTCCCTGAAAAGATCATCTCACTGGTGAGAGCAAACAAAAAGGAAGATTACTGTACTACTGCATGGCCAGAAATGAATTCCAATTCAGGCCCAAACATGGCAACCATAACAACATGGACATGCCCGCCCGTCTCTCTTACAGTATGTTGACAGTGGTGTCCAAATCACTCTCTCTGCCTCTCTCAGAGGATGACCTCACAGTACAAAGGGCTCATAAGTCATTTCAACAGACACGGAAACCCTAGACTAAAAGACACGAAACAGATATCACTACAGATTATACATTATTAGCATGAGCATGTTCGGTATGGTTGTGAGGCAAAGTTATCTTAGGAAATGAAACGTGCCCTCTGACTGGTGTATTTATAGACGCACATAGCGCCAAATTCAGCAGATAGTTGTCTGAGCCCCCTCGCTGCACTATTGGAATAAGAGAATTAAACATCAGACCACATGATCTGAGGGGAAGACACAAGGCTGCGTCTGCAAACCAATAAAGGCACACACACCCACAGACACACACACACACACACACAATGCCTTTATGCTTCTGTTCACATTTAGCACACTTATAATGTAGGAGCAGCTGCAATGCTAACCAGGAGGCCGGAGGGGATGAAGGTTAACGAGAAAGACAGAGAAAGAGAGAAAGAGCAAAGACAGACTCGAGCTGACCTACGTTTATGGAATTTAATTTAGCTCTCCTGAAGGCTAAAACGAATTCTTCCTCAAAAAACTATTCACACAACTTTCAAGAACATCATGAATAAAAGAAGAAAGGACTTGTGCGAATTTGCGAGGAAATTAGATTCAAAAGCCAATTAGCACTTTGGTTTTGGTTGATTCTGGGCTCAAAACATCTCGCTGATGTGGCTTCAAGCCAAACAAATTAAATATTTAGTCATTTAAATATTACTGTTATTCTTTTTTTTTTCCTCATAACAGCATCCTCTATTCAACCATGATTAAAGAAAGAACTCTTGACTTTTTATCTTTGTGCTCTTGAATTAAATTACAGGAAAGCTGTGAGAAACTCCCTGTCTTTCAGGTAGGTGTGAAACCTCCCACATCCAAAACACAGAAATTCTCAATGCAAGAGTCCAGCTGTTTTCACCGCTGTTGCAAAATTACCAAACTGATCAATACTATCATTTCATAAAGTATCACGCAGCAGTGTTGCAGAACATTTGCCAGCGTTTCTGCAGCTGCATCCTGACTGTCATACATGTGTGCGTGCCTTCACAGAACTTGATCTCTGTTGTGCAGCAGTGCCAACGCCATCTTTGCCATGCAAGCTTAATCCCTTGGCATTACACTGACACTCATAGGACTCTCTGCCGCCGATGCTTCTCTGATGTATTTCACTGATATATAACTTACCTTTACTTGAAGCCGTAATATGTGACATAAATATAATTCACATAGTTTAAAATGCTTTTGAATATTCTTTTATTCAAGGTTTAAAAAAACAAAAAACAAAAAAACAGGTCAATGGGTTCTGCACGAACCAAGATAAGTCATGTCAGCATTTACACATTTTATCTACATCTGTTGGACATCAGTGGCAGTTTATTTGTGGTCATAGAGGAACAAGGAATTGTTTTTTAAAAATGATGCCCAGTTTGCTTTGACGAGATTAAGGAGGATATTTAATCTGTTCAATAATTCTTGGAAGCTAAAGGAGGGATTTCCAATAAATAGACCTATTTATCATAATAAAGATAAGGCTATTTTGGGTGTGTCTAAACAACATGTTATCCTAAAATCATTTTTTTCCTCTGCGAATTTCAGTTGCACTTGTATGACCGCAATTGAATTTCAATTGTTTACTTATTTTGCAAGAAGTGGAACAAGCTGAGTTTCAAAATACAGCAAGGACAACACGTCTGAGTTTAATGAAAGATTTTTTTTACCAAGGGGCCTTCGAGTGATTTAGCATTGCACATTTGTAAAGTTCAGGGATGTGTGCAAGAAAGATTAAAATAGAATTATCTCAATTGACGTAGCAGTGGCTGATTTAAACTCCATAATAAGCAGCAGGCTTTAAAACTAAATCCAAAATTTCACATAATGTAATTCCATACAACTTTCATTGTCTGTAAAATGCCAGTTTGTCTTGTTTTTTAAAACTCTACGCCCCCCGCTGGTTTATAATGCAGGTTTTCTGTCAAATATTGAATATCATTATCATCAGGATCACTTTGACAGGCTTTAGAAAGCTCCCCGAGAGCCACAGACGACACTATGCGACTGTTTTCACAGGCTTAAGGATATGATTCAATGAAAAAAGGACTCTGTGTCTGAATACAAGAGAGCCAAGTGTTGGAGTTTGTGGGCTCTCGATGACAGAGTAATGAAAGAGAATAGTGAAAATCTGTGGTTTCACGCTGATAAAAACAAACTCCGTCCTGTCTGAGACAGTTGGGCGTGTTAACAAACCATCCTCTCATCAGCAGTCTGATGTCTCCAGACTGGAAACCTTGGTTTGTAACTGATAAGCACATCCCCTGCTTGCACGCATGGAAGTGTGTACCGCCATTCTCGCCATCAGCACGCTCCCACCCCCCCCTCTGCTCTACGACAAGACAGCAAGTCCAGTGTCTGACTGGCTGGTTTTAATCCTGCAGATTAATACTAATGCCACGGCAAAGAAGGCAGAAAGACGATTAAAATGTCACTGGATAACCTCTCCACAACCCAAACAGTAACAGCTCCAAATACACAGACCATTATATCACTCGCAGTACCTGGTACTGCACGACTCCTCTGCGCCTCCCTCGCTGGGCAGAGGCGGTGAAGGAGTCAGGACAGGAGGACGCCTGGGAGACCGGCGGAGGGGAGGGTGAGCAACTGCATGGGGACTGCATGTTAAAGACTCAGTCCGGGTCTAGACCTCCAGAGTGTGAGAGATTGACGGGCCAGATGGACAGTCAGATCTCCATGTTAACAACCCAGTACAGGGGATAAAACAGAAACTTTAGTCTCTTAGATAGCACTTTATTTCAGTGAGTAATCTTGTGATACTTGACTCTTCCCTTTGATTCCTCTGTTTAAAAAAAAAAAAAAAAAAAATCCGAAAACACGTGATCCTCATAGGGGATTTATCTGGCCGTCATTTTGCTGTCTCCTAAAACAATTTCCTTACTACAGCTATTACTCTTCAGCTATTTTTTTGTGTTTCCTTTCCACACTGATTGCCTTCCTTCGTGTGCAACTATATGTGCATCTGGTTACAGTAGTGAATTGCCCATAGACTGTATATAAAGATGGACGACGTGACAGCTCCTCAAAAGTAAAGCCAAAACATCTGGATCACTCCCTGATGGCTGGATGTAGTATGTGTCATAAACCCCGCCCCCTTCCATGTTAGCAGAGGGGAAATGTGCAAAATCAAAAATTCCAACGTCAAATAGATTTTTTCCAAGAATGGTTTCTGTCATTTTAGGCTGTTTTATTATGCTATTGTATATTTTTCGGCTAAGTTCGGTTTTAATTAGTTATTTAATGATATAATAAAGGGGTTTGACGTCATGATTGACAGCTGACAGCTGTGTGTGCCAATCGGTGTGCCCTCGACCAATGGCGCTGTTCGCGTCTTGTCAGATATTGATATTGAAGAGAGCACCACTGCGCAGACTCTGGCTCCAAATGATGTCAGCTCAAGATGACAGCAGCTAATTTTGGGATATATTGATTGGATGTGGTTAAGACCCGCCGTCCTTCTTTGTGTGTTGAGATATATATAGATTTTTTTTTATTTTTTTTATCTTATTTGTATTATTGTCATGTTTTTTTTGTCTCATTTTGTTCATCACTCAATCACTGTCTCCCCTTTATCTTTTGCTTCTGACTGCTGCAGTAACATGTAAATCTCCCCAGTGTGGGATTAATCAAGTCCTATCTGTTCTTTTTATTATCAATCCATCTAACAGTTATTTTCTCAATGAATCAGGCCATTGTAAAATATTGAAAATCACTGGTCACAATTGCTTATTTTGTTCTCCCAGCCGCCAAAAACCAAACAATCAAACAGTTTACTATCACACAATGCAGAGAAAAGAAGCAATTTAGAAACTGGAACCCGAAAACTTTAGCTTGAAATATTAGCAATTAACCAGCTGTGAAAGTAGTTGCCAGCTATTATTCTAATTGTTTCATCTTCTATGTGGTCCCTCTTTCCGTTTCTAGGTCAGGAGCATATATTGCAGCCTAAATATATAACATACTTTCAGCAGACCTCGTGCTTTAAATAATTTAATCTGAGCAACAATAACCATCAGCACAGGAACACACGGCTAATTTAGCTGAGCCACATGACCACACGGCCCCCCGAGCAGCCAGCGGAGAGGAGGGCAGGTGGCAGGTTTATTTGGAAAGATGAAAATGGGATGAATACCAGAGGTTAAGAGGTGTGAGGGGAAGGGGCGAGGGCAGAGGGGGATTTAGGGGAGGAGGTCATAAAAGCTGTGAGAGGGTGAGGTGAAGTTAGGGTCACTGCTCACTCAGGGTCCCGTGTGATGTCATTTCACCAACACAGTATATGTCCTAAGAACTGCTCGGGAGCTAATTGGTTGAACCGGGGTAATAAATCCCTCTGAAATTTATAGATACCACTCTGGTCGTTCGGCTTAAATGCTGCCTTTCTGGTCACCAGGTTAGAAAACCTAATCTGTGCTCCACCACTGTTGTTTCCAGGACCATTCAAACAATGAAATACTACCGCAGTTAATGCTGCGGACACCCAATGTGTCTTTTAAAGGTTTTCTTTTTGTTTAATTAGCTTTGAACTTCAAATTTAGCTAATAAGCTTGAAAGCCTGGGATCATAGCTTTTTATACTGCACCACTACATTAAAGGTATTTTTCTAATGCTAGAAAGCACAAGCAGAGAGCTGCGCTGTTTGAAAAGGGCTAATGGGTCCATTCAGATAGACAGGAAACAGTGCGAATAAAAGACCTCATATTAAAGAGCAATAGGGAGCCTTGACGTAACTGAGGAGGATTACAGCTCAAGGAGGAAAAAAACAAGAAAACCAGTGGGTTTTATGAGTGTTCGACCAGTTAACTGTCAAGTCATTTTCAAAACTACACCAGGAGTTACTGCCTCTGAAAATGTTCCCCTCCTGGAGTCAAATGTAGGAGGGCCTCACAGTGCAAGTATGTGTATACAGTAATATTTGACAGAGATCAAATAGCATTTCACTTGTTTCCACTTGTTCAAGGAATTGTCTGTAAGGGAAATAGGGGATAAAACACCCACAACATCCGTTCCTAAGATCACACATTCCATCCTTAAACACTGGTTTTGTTTCCCTCCTCCGTTCATAGGAAAACATATCTGCTTACAGAAGTAAATAGGTGAGAGGGCTTGAGCCTTGCAGCTTCCATAAAATGAATACGAGCGCTCTAAAATGGAGGGCTGAGAGGGGCGGGTGGTGGACCGCAGCACCTCATGAATTCTGCAATTTGCCGTCTGTTTCTTGACTCTCAAAAATTCTTGGAAATGTCTTTTCCTGGATGATTTTATTGCACAAGAGCCTGTGTTTTTCTCCATGGCAACCACATAACAGTAGAGCCCAACTAAGCTCTGACTCAACAAACAGAACTCCACAAAATACCCATTTCAGCGCCAGGGTTTTCCCCCCTCGCCCAGCTTTCCTGCAAAACCCTGCCCGAGACGGCTTTAAAACACAGGCCGAATGATCGCACTGACCGTGAATGAAGACACATGCTGGGATTAATCAGGGCACATATGTGACATGCTGCAGAAGATATGTGCAGGGAAACCGCCTCATGGGCTCCTGGCGAGCCTCAGGTGCTGCATGGGCTCAGGCTTTTTTCTTCGCCAGCCAGAGCCATGACGCGTTCTGTACAGTAGGACGGGCAGCAGCTGGGTACTGTTAACCTGCGGGAGCCTCGCTTTAAGCAACAGCAGGTTCAGAACAAATACACCGGACAGAGCGTTACATAAAAGTCTGTCTCTCTCTTGGTGGGCTGAGCTGAAAGGACGCAGGCGCTTTGTATCGCTAATGTAGCCGCTAACGGGGAAGGGAGGCCAGGGATTAGTGATGCAGGCAGGCACAGGCCTGAGAGGAGGGCATGATGTGTGTCACTATGTAATCTTCATGGCCTTTCCCTGCAAATCTCTGAGACCTGCAGGTTGGACGCTGACAAGATAACCTACATGAGACTAATTACACAGAGTACTGAAATGCAAACTAGGTGGTGTGCAACTCCGGAGAAGCTTTTGTTCCTGCTTCAAGAAGTCTTTTTCTTTAATTCATGGCCGTCATTTACTGTAAAGACAAAGTTGTTTGAAGGAGACTGAAGGAGTCGTCGTCCTCCCACCACCTGTCCTTGAATCATACTCATCACTTAACACGCCAGGAGAGGATTTAGTTTGCTGCTTTCTCATTGGTGAACCGCCAACCTTCTTGTCTTGACTAGTTAAGGCCATTCCTAAGAAAACAGGACATGTCTGCTAAACTGTAACTTAAGACAACAGTGAGCTAGGCCGCAGTTTCAGCTGCTGTCGAGCAGCTGTAAGGCGCTTAGCGTGTGCGGTTGCTCTCAGTCTTTCAGAGGCTTCACCCTTGCAAAAACACAGAATCAAACAAAATTATCCTTTATTTGTTGCATATAAGGTCATTGCAATGGGGCATGGGAGACTGCCAACTTTTCTCTTTGCCTCTCCCGTACTCCCCGTCTACCTCGTAGTGAGCACAGAGGAGTATGCCGCAGGGAGGGGAGGCCCTACACAGGAACTCAATAATAACTTTCAGCAGTCTAGCCAGGAGGCTGGAAGCCCAGACTGCGGCTGTTCCGTCCTGTCCTCGTTCCTCCCTCCGCACAGCCCCACGCTCCTCCCTTCATCCCCCTCCTCCTGCTGGCCTGTGTCTGCTCCACAGGACTGATGCATTCTGCAGACAGGCCAGCGCTCTTAAAGAGACACAGGCCACATTTTTATCCCCTGAATCACTGCAGTGGACGGAACCACTAAAGCAAGAGCAGAGTCCTTCATTTCCAGCCCCTCAATCAAGGGCCTGGGCTCTATTTCACTCCTTTTCTTAAAGGCTCGAGACTCTGACATGACGCAAAATGTGAGTGAATAAACAGGCTGAAGTATGTTGAGAGGCTCTCAGTGAATCTCCGGCTGGATTCTTTCACCGTGGCGGCTTTTGAAGGTGTCTTTGATGCTTTATTTAAAGTTTGTCAAGTGCAGTCAATGTGCTTGGCTAAGGAAGTATATTTAAAACCACTGTCATGATAATTTCTAAAGACACTCCAAAATAAACCCAATATGACGCTGCCACCATGGACGGTGCACCTATTTCGAAGCAGTGACAAACCAAAGCAAGTTTGCATACCTAAAAGGGGTAGGCTGAAACCTTAGCTGACTGCGCCAACAATTTTTATTTCAATTGTTTTGTGCTGTTCTCTTTTGACGGTAAAGAAACAAGTGAAAAGGTTGACTCTCCATGTGTGAAATGTTGCCAGCGCATTTTTTCTACGTGATGACATGAGAGAACAGCCCACAACATGAATCACATCTTCACTATGTTACAGATTTGTTGGTCTTAATGTGTGAAAATACCTACCTTACACTTAGAATTCCGCCTATCTATGAGTCGGACCGAGCATGAGCCGCCTAAATGGCGTGTGACTGAACAGAGCCATGTTGAGCTCTATACCACGGCAAGGAAACGATTAAAAATTTATTAGAGTTGAGTGACACAGAAACCTACAAGGGCGTGCCTGCCAAACACGCTCTCATTCTTTTGCTGTCAGCACTTTTCGTCTCTTCATATACAAACTGTGCAAAGTGGCAGAGGGTCTGAAAACCCAACCGCGGACCGACGGGAGAAAGAGGTCATTATAACTAATTTATGTAGCAAACACATCGGCTTCTAATCTTATTTTTCACATCACACAACGGGTATGTGTACATACAGTGACATGGGAGTTTTAAAGTGGGTAAAACAGAGCTCCGTAATGTTCTGCTGCCTAAATATCTTGAAGGGGCTAAAGGGTTAACACATCTCAGCTGCAGCATAACAAAAGATGAAATCTCTATGGGAGGTATCAGTGCCAGAGTCAGCAAAGCAGCACAGTCCTCTGCAATGATAACCCCATTCTGGAAAACCTATAAGGCTGAGCATCCAGCTTCAGATGGACCAGACAGCTCCAGCTCAGGCTCTTAAAACTGGGAAAGAAATCTTCCAGCAGAACATAACTGAGACTCTCAGGGGTGTCTTCATGGCAGAAATCTCCACGAGAATCCCACTGGCCTCAAACGCCAGTATTTTCATGGCTTAACAATGCTGTTATTCCCTCTTAAGTCAGATGTGCAAACAAAATAGAGCCACCACCTGACTGTAAGGACAAAAAGACAGAGCCTGGATCCTGTAGTCGTACAAAACAACTTACTGTTCGTTAGTCTGTGGTATGCGGGGCTCTTTGAGAGGGTGACGCATACCCAAACAACACCAAGCCATTGAATCACCAGTGTTTACGCAGCCACATAATTCTGCACCATCTGTAGGACTCGGATCTGATCTTCTGCATAGCATAACAAGCTGACGGCAATGCAACAACAAGGGGACACACGCTCGCTGAGCTCTTCTGAAACACTTTTAAAATACAAGCCAGCTCATTAAATCAAAACAAAGATCTCTTGCCCAGAATATATCTTTATTTGCAGCAGTGACAACAGCTTCACGGTGACGTCCTCTCCTTTGCCCTCGAACTCTGAACCAACTGTCACCTCCTTCACCTTACGAGGCAGATGCAGGATGAAAAAAAAGGCAATGAACTTCTGACCTGTCATTCAGACTGCAGAGGAAGCTTTGCAGCTCGGGGGCAACCAGAGTCCACCATCCACTCTGTCTCTCCTCCCCTCAATGTCTCACCCTGCCATCCCATAAACCCCCACTAAAAACCTCCTGCTCCCCCTTTTATGGGTGCCAGATGGTGGGGAGGCCTCCGTGCCTCTGGACTTGCCTCTCCAGTCTAGTAAAACCAGTTGACCTCAGCAACATAAAAACTGCTATTTATGAAAAGGCTTGGAACAAAACACACAAACATCCTGCCACTGAAACAATCAAACGCCATCTCATCTCCCAAAGAGCCCTTTTACAAGATGAGAGCAGGACAGCAGAGACACCAATAGACGACGTGTACCCCTGCTCTGGGGTGATGGTGGTGAGGTCCAGATGTAGCGACTACACCCAGGTACATTTTTTTTCTCCTTCTGTGTGAAGGGTTTTTATTTGCGTGCCTTGGGTGTGAGCGCAGGACTTTGGCAGCGTCTAAATTTCTCCCTGAGAAACGGAGAAGCAAAACAAACAGAGCCGTCTGCATTCAGGTCGAAGCTGAACCGCAGAACCACAGTCTGGCCTGCGGTTCACAACATTCTGTTCCAGCACTGACTTCACCTAAAACAAACACTCTCAAGACCCGTCCACCTCAGCCAGAGGGAGAGGAATCTGAGAAAAAGTTTAGATTTGAACTCCATTAACAAATCCCCTTTCTCACACTGCTTCTTCTGCTGCTCCTCTGACCGATGTTTTCACCAAGCGCTGGGCAAATGTTTTCACTCACTTGTCACTTGTGTAGGAGTTGTGCCCTTTGACGGCACGCTCGGACTGAGTCCAAGGTTTGTGAGCGTGCAGAGTTGGGTGGGAAAGAGGGTTAAAAGGCCACAGATCGCCTTGTTATAAAAGAGCAGGCCAATCAATGGCTTCCTTTTACTGCAAATCAAGTTAAGTGATTATCTGCTCTTCCAATAACAACTTTCTGCCCCCCTCTGCTCACCTCAGATGTCCCTCCTTTTTTGCTTCTTCCTTTATTTGTTCTACCGGTTGGAATCTACCATTTATGTCCTGCAATTCAACCTGACCTCCCGGCAACCCCTGGCGTGGCTGCCTAAGCCATTAAGGTAGCTGTGACTGTGGGTTATTAGTGTGATAAAAGTTTACTGTCCCTCCAGCCACTCTGCACGGCTGCTGTTTAACGCCCCTGAGGAACAAGTCTATGGGACCTTTCACACAGCAGATTGGCCATGAGGGCATTTGGTCAGTAGGCCAGCACACAAACACAAATACACTTAAGAGTGAAATCTTTAATTCAGACAGGCGACACAAGCAGCCAGGACGACAAACAGAATGCAAGAAGCATGGAGCAAAACCAGCCTACATCCAAGTCAGGATGATGAATCAAAGTAGAGCATCCCCTGTGCGTTGGCTTTGTGGAAATATGTAGACAAGAGGGCTTAGGGGGGTGGTGGTTGTCTGTGCTGTGTTTTTTCCTGTGCGGCAGAAGTTGTGGGCAGCCGAGCTAACTGCAGCCTCAGCACTTCTCTCCATATTCTCCAGTTTCAAGCCAAGAGAGAGAACAAAGGCAGAGAGCTAAGCTGCTGCAGAGGTAATGAGGACAGAGGCATGCAGCACAGGAGTGTGTGCCCTCAATAACGAGTGCTGCTGCAGTCTATGATGGAGTCCTGTTGGACAGCAGGAATAAAAATCCATGCAGCTGCTGCTAGCAGCCACTCTGCCTGTAGTCTGCCCACAGACAGCAGTAACTGACTGACTGCAGCCCACCCCTTTTTACACTGCAGCTCTGTCTACCACAAAATGGAAACCACAGTGTGACTGGAATTTGCTTGGAGACACATTGAGATCCATGAAGAGAGACAGTAAAACTGTTTATTCCATTGAGATACTTCAGCAATAAATTATCTGCGAGTGGCAAAATGTTTTTAACTGTTTACGTCGTTGCGAACAGAACAGTGCTTTCATTACATTACAGCACAAAAAGAGAAAAAAAAAGAGACTGGTAGATGGCTTGAAAGAAATGTTACCATAAAAAGTAGTCGACATGACAGAACAATTAATTCATACAAAGCTGATACTAATAATGCACTGTCAAGAAATCTACTAAAATGTGTCAGATGGCAGAGCTGAGTTTTCACAAATGACTAAAGCTCAGATTCCTGAGAATGATAAACACTGCGAGCTGTGGTGTGAAGTATCTGAAGAAGAATAGCGCAGCGGGGCACAGAACTGAGGAAATCCACATTATTGCTAAAGGAGAATCCCAATTAAACTTGAGGACACACCCTTTATCCACAGCATCTGCCAAAGTCTCTCCAGCTCACCAGTTGGAATCAATAATGTGATTAAGCAGGAAAAAAGCGAGTGGAGGGGAGGAATTTTACAGCAAAAATAAAACTTGGAGCGGAGGTAGAAAAACTCCAAAAGGACGAACATGTCTTTCCGGAGTTGGTATTCATTATACACTTAATATCCTTCGGTAAGCCTGAACGATTCTTGGTCGTTTTCTTTGCAGTTTCAAAGCACCATAGATGACATGTTCAGCTCTGCTTTGCTGCTCCACTTCATTACAGGAAAAACATGTAAACATCCTACATGTTTAAAATAAGTAACTAATTATAGCAGTCACATATCTAATTGGTAAATGTAAGTATTCTTAACATTATTTACCCCAAATGTCTTTAATTTTGAAGTCGGAGGCATTCCACAGAGAGGCTGTTTTGGCAGCTCTTGGCTGTAAAGCTGTGTCAGTGCTGGTCCATGCCAGCCCCACCCCATTAAGGCCGAACCCTGCACATCATGTGTTTCCACTTTACCGATAGGGTGGAAATGACCTCAACGCAGTAAAAGATGACAGGGGTGCTAGCGCTGTTCACCAGATGTGAGCAGAAAAAGAGAGAGAGAAAGAGGAGGAGGAGGAAGGGGAGAGAAAACCATTCGCCTGAAGAATTTACTGCAAACCCCTGAGGAGCCCTGTGATTGAGGGTTCAAGTCGAGCTCCAGAGGTTCCTGGTGTATCTCAGCGGCACTCGGGGAGCGCATACCCTCCCGGCCCGGGCCAGACACAGAACTGCACGCGCGCACACACACACGCACACACATACACACACATGCAGCTGTGCATCTACGCATGCATCCCAAAAACCCCACTGTCATTCCACTGCACCTGCTAGCAACACAAAAGCCACTTCCTCCCACTGTGTCCATCCAAGCCCCTTTATCCCATTTAGTACAGCCTGCACCACAACAAAGGCAGAGAAATTAGGGAGCTGCGTTGATGATAGGGCGACTAATCTCTTTGGAGGGACTCATTATATTAGCAGCCTGTACAGTTCGGCAGCTGAAAGGGGTGAATTAAATATGGGCATGCAGAGATGGGCGTCTTTGTGAAGATGAGTGCACCAACAATGCGCTGCTATTACCTCTGGAATAATTCATACATTCCATATGGGACAGATGCCCTGACCAGACTATCATGTTTGCGTTTGGTTTAACACATTCGATTGCTACGAGGTCAAAAGTGCATTGATTATCTCCAAAAATATCTGTTTGTTTTGACTCATAGCCATATTTTCTCGCTCCAAACTGTCATGCAATCTCCTTAGTTTTTCTAAGCCTCTCGTCTTGAGCATATAATCATAAAAGGCCACATGACCTTGCACTTAAACACATACTCCTGTGCAGCAGATTAGGACTGTTGGGGGCCAAAAGGAGAGGTGATTACTTAGTTTTTGATGATAATCTGAAAAGCAGCTTTTTTAAAGATGATGCGTGTACTACCTCTTCTTTTGACACCGGCCATACTCTGCTTAAGACACAAGGCTTATAATAGTCCCCTCATTATAGGCTTATGGGTTGGCCTGCTCTATTTCAGGCCATGGCTGTCTGTGTCTGCGCTCGTCGACTGGCTGGAAATAAAGCCAGACGCTTGTCAACGCCACAAGCACAAGGGAGGCAGGCGGCCCTGCTGGGCAGCCGGCATAGTGAGCGCAGTGCGGGGCCAACCCTGAGACTATTAGACACCTGCAAAAAGGGGGAGGAGGGAAGAAGTGTCCTCAGCATGTGAGCAACTGTGGCCCATCTGTACGCCTGTCTTTATAAATGTAGAACCTGCTGTATGGATGCAGACAGAAAGACAGTGAGAGCGAGGTGGGGCAGGCGGCTAACGCGTAGAGAAACCAAATTGGGATGTATTTGCAGAGATACAGTGCATTCAGTGGGGTAATAAACAACACTAACAAGGTCAAAGAGGGAAGAGGGGTCCACCTGACCAGATGATGCTGTGGCAAAGAGTGACCATGACGGATCCTGGGGTGACTGTAATACTGAATAAATAACTTTCTCCCCGCTCGCTGCAATAGCGACTGCTAGGACAGCTGTGCTGAATTCATTTGATACGGGTGCCTGCTGACAATGCTGCATTGCTCCGTCTCTGCAAGAAAGCATGTCGAGCTGGTCTGAAGAGCGCACAGGGGCTCGCAGCTTTTCACCAACACTGAATGATTGTTCTGCTATACAACCCCAAAGCTTCTGACCCCTGCGAAACTAAGCTAAGAGAAATAAACCATAAATTAGGCTGTTGGCCCCGGAGAGCTACTGTACGTGCAGATAGTCAGAGAGAAGACACGGATCAGATTTTGAGATGCAATGTCCTGGCGGCAGAGCAGATACGTGAGATGATAGGCGCCTGTAATGGCACACGGCAAAACAGAAGAGAGCCGAAAATAATGTGGATCCCACTCATTTGTTCATTTAGCGGGCTCTTGAAATGAGCCTGGAAAAGGAGATGGAGGATGCTTTAGAGGTCATCGTGACAAAGTAGCACTACCTCTCCATTTCTATCTATCTATCTATCTATCTATCTATCTATCTATCTATCTACCTACCTATCTATCTATCTATCTATCTATCTATCTATCTATCTATCTATCTATTTATCGATGAAACACAGACAGATGGTGAGTTTTTATCTCTTCAAAACGAGACGATCAGCCCTCACACCCCTGGAACAGTACAGTGATACATGTGCGGCGTATGTAGGCCAGTCAGAATACAGACTGATACAGCATGTGCTCACTACAGTGGAGGTGGAGATCTAAGTATAATGCAGTGTGAGGGGGAGTGCAGTAGGAGATCTCAGTGGAGGAGGAGAGCCTGTGTCTGTGTGTGTTTGTCTGTGTGTGTGTGTGTGTGTGTGTGTGTGTGTGTGTGTCCTACAGGGTCGAGGAGGTGTCAAATGGAGGAGGTGAGTGATGGTGGCGGGGCAGAGGAGGTGTCAGACATGGAGGTCTCGGTGATGGAGAGGGGAGCTTTATACAGTGCTGACCTGTGGGAGAAGTGTGTGTGATGCAGAGAGGAAGAGGAGGAGGAGTTGGAGAAAGGAAAGCAGCAGCAGCAGCAGCAGGAGGAGGAGGAGGAGGACAGACTTTCATTGGAGGTCACAATGAAAGAGGATGGGCAGTGAATGGAGGAGGGTGAGGTCTCTGTACTGTAAGAGGTCTATGCACTGTGAGGTCTGTGCGTACATACATGTGTGTGTGTGTTTTGTGTGTGTTCTGGCACGCTTCTTTGAGCCCACCAGCCAGAGAGCACGAAGTTCTTATTTAGCACAGGAAGAGCAGCTCTGCTTAGCAACCACAGCCGCCCTCCAATCACAAGCATACGGAGCAGACTCCAACCGAGGACGAGTCCTTTCTGAGAGCGTGTGGAGTCTGACAGAGACCTCTAAATGTCGAGGTCCACACCTGCCCACACGCACACACGTACACCGAACAGGTCTGCAATGTGAACTATTTCCCCAGAATCGGGCTCTGAGCTTGTATGTCACAAGCAGACGACGACAAAAGTACATTCACACCCCTCTGCGTCTCCTCCGCTCCACCGTCTTCTGAACTCAGCAGAGAATTCAAAGTTAATCTAAACCATCCTAATCCCACAAATTTTAATTATGCATATCCCAGAGAGCAAAGGAATCATGTAAATCCTTAAAACATTCATTCTCCTTTTTTTCCCGCAGCCGCACACAGCACCGTGCTGCAACTTGGCACCGCATCAGTTGCAAGTGAAACGATAGCGGGCCCCGATTGTGATCTGCTAGCCATCAAAACAGGAGGCACGAACGAGATTTGGGCCAAATGCTGTCTGAACACTGAGCAGTCTGTTTGGTTTAGCTGCGTGAGCTAATCCTTATGATAGCTTTGGAGGTGGTCGGTGGGCGGATTGTAGGCGAGAGCAGCATGCCGATTTGTCATATGGCACCAGCAGGGCCTACTTCTGCTCTGGCTGGAGCTCCATTAGCACATCTCCAATGTGGTCTAACAGTTATGTAGCTTCGAGCTGAGGGTCATTAAGGAGAGACAGAGAGAAGATTTGAGGGGATAAATATCCTGCTCATGTCTCTGGCCTCTTAAGTCTCATCAGAAAACTTGAATTGGTATGTACAATTACACTGTTGGTTTCTGCATGTTACAACGTACTCTCCGCGGTATATCTAATTCATGCTCCAATTACAAAATTCCAGAGGGACTGGTTATAAATTGTGAGGATGCTTAGAGTGGGCCAAAGAAGGAGGAGAGAGTCCATGGCTGACATTCAGTCTATCTGTGCTCCTGAAGGCGCTGTCCAGAGAAGATGACGGTTTTGATGTGCGCTGTGGTCTCTGCATTCCAAGGGTTATGTAGGATTATCAGAGTTTAACCCCCCCCACCCCCACCACCACCACCACCACCACCACCCTCACCCCCGACTGCAGCAGCTTAGTAGCTCAGCCAGCAGCAGATGCAGACTCCAGGATTTCCTGTCTCTGCACCAGATGGGCTTGACTCTTAATCACAGAGCTGGAAATCAGGAGGTGATCGAGGAGGAATTGATGATGATTGTGGAATAACACTAACCCAATACAGGCATCTGTTCTGCCACTAACAGACCGACGGACTGACTGGCTTGTTGTCTGCAGTCACAGCCAGTGCTCATCTCCTCCCTCGTCTCATCATCGCTGATCAACACTAATCATCCTCCTCCCTCACTCCGCGAGTTATACAAGAAGTCTTTCACACATTAGCACTGTGCTGTGTCATCGAGGTTTAGAGAGGAATGGAGCAAAAAACTGTCTACATGAAGTGATCAGAAATAGAGCTGGGTAATACAACATATTCGCATTAGAGATAGGGTAAAAACACAGATTCTTAGATGTATCGTGATTCTCTCTTGAATGATTATGTCCCAGTGCAGAAATGTCAGTGGTTGGAAATTTAAAATCCAATTCTCAACACTGAGATCGCCTGTTTGTGAGACAAGGCTGTAGGTTCCTTACATCTGAATCCATTGGTAGTGACGCATAATGGACATAAACATTAGGGGTGTAACATTACATTGATCTGGATTGAAATATCGAGTAACCCAACGATCCAATATCATCGATGCAAAGTTAAAACACTGATACATATAATTGCCTTTATTTTGAAAATCCCATGGCACATCTGTGTCACCATTATCATCCAAGCACACCTCCTTTTAAACACTCAAACAGTGCTAGCACTCGGCAGACAACAGCAAGCAGCCAAGAACGAGACAATGAGGATATTTACTGATATTGTCTCACATCGATCGCAGGTCCTTGAATGGAATCAAACTGAAATCATATCATGGCAGACTTTGTGATGTCAGCAAACATTAGAACGTTGGCCAAAGAATCAATATAATATTGTATTGTGTTGAATCTGTGATTTACACACGTGCGTCACTGCGAACTATCTACGTTCTGAATTAAGCTAGCCCTCCATTTGTTACCACTTTCAATTAGCTATGTTTTAAGAGTAGCAAGTAGTCACACAGTAAGAAAAGACTATGTTTAGAAATCAAAAATCTTTATGTATCAAATGCATCATGATGCATCGATAATCATTTTATAATCGCACCGTAGCCCTTGGAATCAGAAACGAATCATGAGGCTTAATGATTTCCAACCCTATTTGGCATAATAGTGATATTCTAACAAATGGGACTAGATATTCTCTGATATTCCAAAAAAAGAAACCTTTTTCAGTCTTAATGGTTGCACACAATGAAGTCATCATTTCTTTAAAAACCCACTTTTGTGTCTCATATTTTTCTAATTTTGCTCCTACTATTTGACTTTACAACCACTCATTTCCAGAAATGCGGTATAAATAAACTTTGTTTTTGGTATTATCATTATCTTCTCAACATATCAGAGTAGCAGAGCTGAGTGAAATTTATCATTATTGCCTCTAACTGCCAGCCTTGTGTACATCACTAAAGACTTTTCTCATAAATTAATCTCAAACATACAGCAGTGGAATGTGATTAAGTACATTACGGGAAATATTTTACTTTTTTACTCCACTGCAATTTCTTGGCTGCAGATTTTATATACAAAACATACTGTGTGATCAGTTGAATAATGTGATGCACTGTGAAAGATTCAAACAATATACAGTATAATGATATAATGTAGTAGTGACGGGGGCAATTTTCTGGCATTATGAGTATCTCTGCTTTTTGCTTGTGGTACTTTAAGAGCAAATGTATGTATGTAAACATACAATTTGATCGAAAGTATTGTGCCAACTGGGCTTTAACCCATCTAAACAAAAAAGGTTATTTGGTTGAAATCAATATAACATCACAACATCTGAATATTAATAAGGATATTGTCCAATATTGATTTATAGCACATAGAGCATGATGGAAAATGTGTACAAAATCATATAGAAAATATCAATTCTTCATGTTCTGTGTTCAAAGTATTTAAATAATGTTTTAGATTTTAATTAAAACTTGCCCAGAATCATTGATTTGAACAACATATATTTATGGGGTGATAAGATCATAATTGCAAACCGATTCTGCTCAAAGTCGATAACAAATACTAAACTATGGCCAAGCCCTCTCTCTACCAGACATGCAGACACCACTGCAGGCTCCAATCTGTCTTTGAGCACATAGCCAGGAAACCAGTGACACGGCAAACTCACACGCATGCTTTTCCCACCCTGAGAGAGGCTGGAGGTTACAGACCAATCCACACAGCACCCAAAGAAACAAGGCACTAACAAAAAGAAATGGCTGCACTTCACAGCCTCTGAAAGCTCGGCCCTCAAACAAAGGAGGCGGCAGGTCTTTAGCACACATCACCCATGACAGAACCCCAGCTGACACCCTTTTAACATGGGGTCACCTCTGCCAGAATAGGGGCCACAACCCTTGGGAGCCTGACACCCCTTTGCCTTGACACGGACGGCGTCTGTGCTTTGGCCACAACGCTCTGTCCAGCGTGGACACAGGTCATCTGGGTGGGGGCTGGTCAGTGAGGAGTTGAGGGGGGGGGGTTTGGAAATAAGGCAACTGCTCACAAAAGAATGATGCTTCCATGAGAAATGAGCAGAAGAAGGCAAATGAAACACGAGCATCAACTGCTAGAGATGTGAATTTGCTGCACCAGGAGTGAGATTTAGAAATATGCTAGGTCAAATGCAAATGGATCTACAGTATGTGTATGTGGGCGATGTGGGCCGGTTGGGTCTTAGCTGACTGGGTCAACGCTGGGCAGACAGGCCCATCAAGGACCAAAGAGATGCACGCTGTCAGCTTTCAGGGCTTCCCAGAGGTCAGCAGACAGATGGGAATGGAAATGAGCCGGCAGAGAGCTCATTTTAATCTGGCCCGCACAGCTGATCCAGTCATTACACTCGCCTGTTTACATGCAAACACAACTCGGATACTCCATATACCTAAAGACACACACACACACACACACGCACACATGCACATAAACACACAGTTACCTGATAGAAAATGAGGTATTTTTCATTCACTTTTAATAACAGCACATAACTAAAAACACACAACCCTTTACCCTTCGACACTCGATTGGTTTGCCTCAGGTCTGAGGCTAATTTCATCGAGTGAGGAGAACAATAGGATGAAAAATGGCATAAATTGGCCTCAGTTGAATGGCTTTAATATCCATTCCATTAAAGAGGGTCTACACAGTTCTCCAGAGTCCCTTTTGCTCTCCACTCAGTCAGATGATTGATCACATTGCCCTCACTTCTAAGGGATTTTTCTTTCTTTTTTTTTTTACAGTTAATACTCAGAAGTATTTGACTTTGAAGGGAGGGGAAAAAAACAACTTTTTGCAATTCCAATCCTCTTTCTTGAAGATATTCATACTAATCAGAAAAGTTTGAATTATTACATGCAAGGTTCAACACAATGGAAGAAGTAATTTGACTTAGTTTCCATGAAATTTGCATTTTTTGGCAGCGTGTCAGCAAAATAATCATCCGGGATCTGAAATAAAAAGCGCTGTAAGCATCACAAAATGGAGGTTTATTTTTTTAATTATTAGAATCAAGCTGCAGTTGTGGGTTTGGTTATCTGTCCACCGTGTATATCCCTTTGCCTTTATCAGACAGCCATCTGGCCAGTGGACTGGACACAAGGGCACGTGATTGGATGGTGTGAAAAGAATGGGGGGAAGGCTGGGTCAGTGTCTTTGGGGAAAGGTCAGGGGTTACGGCCCTTCGACAACACATGTCAAGGCCTGGCTCACACACACCCTGCATCTCCTGGATGAGAGAGTCTGCAGCCTCCTCTCAGCAATCTGCCCTCATTTGCACATTAAGCACAGAGCTAAATGACCAAATGCTGGATTTGATGCAAAACAGACACAATGGTTCAGTGCTCTCATTCCCTCCTCTGATCCGGCTTCTGCTTTGTGAGGAGGATGATTATGTTCTGCATTCACAATCCATCAATAAAAAATTGGAATAATTCAACATCTTTCGAGCAAATTGCACTTCAAACTATTCCACGGAAAACCACATCAGCAATAATCTTCTCGGCAGTTTCCTCCAGCAGTGCTGTATCTGCACCAACCAGTAGATGAGGTGGGAGTCTAGACAGATGATACAGGCAGAGGAGGTAACCTTCGAGGCTCTCTCTTATTAATAAAACACTCTGACATCAGAGGGAGGCTGAGGCAGGCCGATAACATTGAGTTTTTGTTTCATGGGTAAGCCGAGCCAAGCACGGTCTGCGAGCCCCCGTCCGGCCTTTCAGCAGCTTGGCCTGTCAGCCTGATGTATGGGGGAGCGCTGGTGTGCAGCTCCCCGAGGACCGGGCCTGTCTGCTAACTGGGACACGACTGACAGTGAACCACAGCAAACGCGCACTGCCCCCTCCGCCATGATGCTCAGCCCCCGAGTATATCACACACACTGAAAGACTGTCAGCGCAGGACTCACCATTTTGAGGAAATATATAACTCACAGGTGATACATCAGGGCCTGCTGACTGCAGTTAGGAAGAAATTAGCCACAGGTGCAAGACTTTGTGTGTGTGTGTGTGTGTACAGAGATATTTCTTGACTGAGGATGCTGTTGTCAGGTGTCCAATTTGTGGGAAAACATGATATAAATCAGCCGTGGACGCCCGTGTGCTGCACTCGGGTCTGATAACCTTCCCCCCTGACGTTATTTCAGACATGTTTCTATAAGCCAGCAACATTTTTCCTGAGCATCTTTCAAAGAGAGGTTTCCCTGTGAGACATCTTCTGGCTCCTGCTCAGATTGGAGCAGCACCATGGTGATGCATACAGAGATGTCCACTCATTAGCAGAGTCCCACACAACAGCTGCTCTGTGACGAAGGAACAGCCACCTCGTCTCCTGGCCCTTTGTCCACACTACTAAACATTTCTGACCCACGCAACCAGCCTGGACGATGACACACACAAACACACACGTATACTATCCTGACGAGTCACAACCCCATCTCTCTCTCACACACACACACACACACACACACACTCATTTCCATATCCCCACCCTCATTAAACTCTTATTCCCTTCCACAACCTCGTGGCACCATAATGGGCTTCCCTGCCCCCTTCTCTCCCCTCTCACACTAATAAAATATATCATCGGGTCTCCATTTATCATAATGCAGATGCCCTTGGGTAACCCTGAGGGTGGGGGGTTGAGGTGTGAGTTTTGGAGGATGGGAGGGATGCTCAGGGGCATCAGCTGATGGTTAGAGGCTTCACTGTCACATCTTTCAGACATATATGAGGTGAGTGAGACGGTGCAGGAGTAGAGAGGGGACACACACACACACAGAAAGATGTAATGTGACATGTGATTTGCATTATGACTCTGTTGGGGGTTCCTAATAAGACTGAGAACACTTGGAGAAGATACAAACAATCAATCAGAGGAGACAGTGACAGGCCTGATGAGGAGGAAGCCAACATTAATGCTAATTAATGCAGATGCTGTAATGGGCCTGAGGCTGCTGAGATATCCACAGATGCAAACAAAACACATCAAAGACAATAAGTGATGGTTAATAACAAGGTGAAAGAGAACAGACTCACTCTGCATGATTTACTGGACCGCTTGCCCGCCAGGTCAAATTTTCCTTTTAACTCTTTAAGCAGCTGCTCCAGGTGACTCTTCTCCTCTTTGCCGGTGTAGTCCGGGTCTAAGAGCACATAAGCCCGCCAGTTGGCTGAGTCGAATCCCCAGTGGACTGTCCGGTTCTCCAGTCTCTTGTGACTGTGAACCACAAACTTGTGAGGTGGGAACATGAGTCTGCAGTCCATGCACTGGATGCAGGCGGCGCTCGGGCCGGTGTACAGTTCCGGGACAAACAAGCCTTTACACCGGCCGAAACATTCATGATAGACTTTGAAGCTCTTCTCGGTTCGCTCCAACTCCAGGGAGCCTAACTCCTTGTTGCAGTGAGGAGGGTAAGTGCCCCCGTAGATGAGCGCGTTGCAGAGGCGCTCAGCATCCGTCTGAGTGATCAGCCCGCAGGACGGAGCCGAGAAGGGCAGGATACCCACCACTTTGAGGATCTCCAGCTGGTCCGCCGTGCACCGGGAGCAGTAGATGTGCAGGTCGTCGCACACCGAGTTGATCTGCTGGAGGGAGAAATCTCTCAGGACGCTGTTGAGGATCTGCGGCAGGCAGAGTCGCTTCTCGCCGCCGACCACGAAGCAGGAGATGGGCTCCCGCTCCAGGACCGTCTCACACCTCTCCGTGGAGCGGTCGGACGGGATGAAAAGTGGACCGGACATCACCGGGGGTGTCTGAGCCGGCAGGGTGAGCATCATCTCGACGGATTTTCCATCTTTACCGAAGAGTGCGTCCTGGTGCCACCGAGCGGAGAACGCCGCCGGTCCGCCGAGCGAGCGCATGGAACTCAGATGAAACTGCTTCAGAGTTTGTTGAAGTCCGGGATGGGGCTGGAAGCTCGTGCCCTCCATGTTGTCGCCGGTCGGAAAAGAGAGTTCAAAACTCAAAATGAAAGCTGGAATTGACTTATCGGATCGGGCGTCCTCAGCATCCGGCGACACGCTCAATAACGCGCATTTCCATGTCACCGGAGAAGCTTCCCAGCGCGTCCATTCAGAAAACTGACGGCTGCTGAATTCACAGGGGCTGTTCCTGTACGCAGACACGATTAAAGTCGACAACTCCTAGACACAGAACTCGTATTATCCAAAGCACAATCACCGGGTACCGTGTTTCTATGCGCTCCTGCGGTTTTACGCACTCCTAATGTGCGCTCGAAATATGCCTCGTCTGCTCAGTCTGGCGTACTCTCAGTCTGTCTCCCCACTCACTCAATGTGTGAGTCTCTCCCTCTCTCCTCCCTCTCTCCCTCTCTCTCTCTCGCCCTCTCTGTTTGTTTGTGTCTGGTTCAGTCATTGAATCCCAGCCAGGAATGTGACTGACTCCCCGGGCTGGCTCTTCCCTCAGCCAGCTGTTCCTCCCTCTGCTACATGGCAGCTGCACATTAAAAAAAGAAAAAAGAAAAAAAAAAATCCCTCTGAACCGAGGGGAGGGTGGAGCTTAGGAAAATATAGTTGATGTTGGAAATATAAAAATAAACTTTAGTGTTTCAGATGTTACAGCCTTGCACATCAGCAGTTTTGGTTTTCTTTAGAAACTTTTTCGAGCGTGTAAATTTAAAGTTAGACGGTCCAGAATATATTTGTATGTTTGCTTAAGAAGGTCAACCTGAAACAGTAGGAACATGCAGTGGCGGAAGGAAACTGAGCACATTAATAGTCAAGTACTATCCTTAAGTACATATTTGAAGTGCTTGTAAATTAATCTACTTGAGTATTTCCATTTTATGCTCTTTTATATTTCAGTTACACGACCTTTCAGAGGAAAATGTATTTTTATTCATTTAGTTTTCCACGTTTTTAATGAAGCATTTTTGAAATTCAGAAATGATACAGGTCACAACATAAACCAAACATTTTAATTTATACACTACATTTATACAATTTGACAACTTAAGTCAAAAGTAAGCTATTTTACAGATGAAGACGTAACACAAAAAATGATGAGTTTATGAAATATGATGCAATGGTAAATCATGTTGGTTGTAGGCTACTAAACTAATTGAGATTGTCAGATTATAAAAGACCCATAGGATTTACTCTATAGGGCCAAAGCTGGAACTTCTCAAAAAGATGCATGCAAATTGTTACCCCCTTTTTTAAGTTAGTATTTTAAAGACACTGACACAACACATAGGTGCATAAATGCAGGACATCAAGTGTTTGACGTTCAAAAATTTCTGGCAGACCCTCACACGCCCCATTTCACGTGTCCACACCCAGGGCTGAAATGAAATCTATGCCCTTGCAAAAAAAAAAAAATGGTATGATGAAATGGTATGATGAAAGCATATTATTTTGTATTATTACAACAACTTTCCATATCTGTGTCAAAATTGACCTATTTATTTTCAATGTAAATGTATTAGAGCCCTCAGTTGTGTCAGGTTTTTTCACACCTGAGCTGTCATTAGCATCAACACTACGCTACATTACTGTACACACCAGGCAGTTTTAAACCTTGATACACCTAATTGTTCATATTTATTCATTTAATATCAAAATAGAATTAGCAGCAAACTAAAAATTTGGCATGTAAAATGCAGCATGGTATGATCACAGACACAAAAATGCATGCAGTTATATAATCTGTGTTTATCACTGTGTCTCAGTCTATGCTTTTAAATGTGTTTAAGATCACAAATAAGCCTTATTGTAACTACAATATAACTTTGTGCAAAATTATACAGAGAGCATTTGATTATTACCAAAAGTCATATTCATCTAATTTTCAATTAACTTATGCATCTAAGGGTTAAATGGCACTCTCAAAAACGTAAATGCAAATTCAATACCAACACAACACCTATAAAAAATCCTATATAACTAAGATATTGAGAAGTCAACACAAATTAATCACAAGGGCTTTACTTCACACTAATTCCAACATTGATAACACCTCCCCTCACTCATACATTAAAAATTATTTTACGTTTGAATCACTATTTCTTTGTTGTTATTGTTTCCTGGCAAATAACTATGAGCTGAACAACTTTGAATCAACGTGGTTTGGTCTTCTGCCCTTAACCACTAGAGGGCGCTAAATGTTAGTTAATAAACGTGATGGAAACTGATGAAAGTCCAAAAGGAGTTTGAAAAGGTGACACAGTATAAAACAGATCAAAGCAAACATCTACAGTTAGATTTTATTAACTGAAAGCACAAACACAGTATTTATCTCTTTTGAAATAAATACAGCTTTGTCAATCTTACAGCAAGAAAAATCATCACAAGAATGAGCAGTTTCATTAATCTGTGTGTTTGAGAGTCTTACTTTTACTGATTCTAACGAGATATGTTTGATAATGTTTGAGGAATTAAACATACAACAATGCAACTCAATTTCAGGGACATTTTGCGACAAAAATATAAACATTTTGACATGATCCTAAATGAAATAGAAAACCATTTATTCACCACTTTTTACACAGACATCACACAGGATAGTTTAAACATCTTAACACTTATAAAAGTCCCATGAAACATTTAATTAATCATTTAATGTCACATCCGAAACCAGAATATCCAATAGTTTTTCTCTGATTTGTTCCCAGTGTTTTCAGTATTTTACAGTTCACACTGGGCATCACACAGATGGCATTTTCATTTTCAGGAGGCAGTTTGTTAAAGACAACAGGTTTAAAAACAACTTAGAAAATAACTCAAAAACAAACAGCTGATATGTCAAACATTTTCTGGCCTCAGTACGTTTCTTCAGGTTACAAATCCCCAAGAGGTTGCACATCCAATGCTTCTTATACTTAATACCTTTAAAATCTCCCAGTTAATCAGTTTCCCTTTTCCCCCTTTTCAATCACAACATGGTTCAAACTTTTTCACAACTAATCAGCATCAACATACAGCAACATTAAGAATTCCTGCTAAGGTGAAAACATATATAAGAGTTCAGGTTTCTGTCCTTTACAACACACACTGGGCTGTTAAATAAAAGTGAAAGGCTGTCCCATATTTGTCTACAACAATATCTTGACAGCTGATCCTTTCACACAGACTTAATTATGCTTTACAACAAAATAAATATGCCGATCACAAGCTTTAGTGGTGAAGACAATGTTCTCATTTCAGGAGTGCGTCTGCGCGGCCTCCCTCATGCTGCTCGCAGCCACATTTAACCTACTTAATACCAACCTTGAAAATGGGTTTTCAGAAATGTTATCATTAGTCCATTTAACACAGATATTTTTTATTCATCGGGAGTAGGCATCAATTCAGGCATCTTATTGTCGTACTGTGGTGGCGGAGTGATGGGTTCAATGGTCACTGGATTCTGTGTGGGGCTGCGGATTTGGAGGCGGAAGTCTTTCAGGTGCAGTTTGTCTGACTTGATCCTCCTCACCCGGAGAGGCCGCAGTAAACGGCTGGCCCGGCTGGCGCTGCGAGTGGGCAGGCTGGGGTTTGGCTGGAGGGCAGCATGGTCAGCCTCGGGCTCAGCGGCAGGTTGAGCCGGAGCTGGTGCGGCATCATTAAGAGGGGTGACCTCTGTGGCGTTGTCAGTGGAGCCTGCTCCCTCGTTTTCCACAGCAGCTATGATATCCTCGTAGGACGGCAGCTGGGAGGTGCTCTGGCGAAGGTTGCTATTGCGGACTGGGTAGGTGTCACTGCCAACGACCTCGTCGTAGCTCGGCACGTTGTACGTGGTTGGATCTGAAGCACTGCAAAAAGGATGCAAGAGGTGAACCTCGGTGAGAAAATAATCAAACTTTAAAGCTGAAATAACTTGTGTTTGCCATTCAGGGGAAGTGGAAACAAGATGTCAATACAACACTGACATATCACTTTTTATGTTGATTAAGAGGTTGGCAAATGGTTTAATATTTCCACATCCTGCAAATGCAGAGCGACATAGTTTTGAAACCATGTTTGTGTCCACCCGGAAAATCTAAGTCCAATACTCACTCTGTTTTAGCCAGTGTTCAAAGTAGAAAAAAAAACAGGTGGTGGTGCTTCCCTTGTTCACATGTTGGTCTGTGTATGGGAGAGGGTTTTGTGGGCTGATGCGAACATCATGACTCTTAGCTGCTAGGAGTGGCACTGGCATTAGCTTGCTGGCCCCCTGATCTGCTCTTAGTAATAAAATTTGACTTTAAAAACATTGCTGGTCATCTTCTGACCCTTCTGGTGTTCTTTGTGTTGCCGTTTGGGGCCAGGTCAACATTATTGGAGTCTAATGTAACACTAGTTAGACCAGCAGCCGACATACAAAAGCAAGCCGGCGTGAACATCAACAGGTAAGCATAACGTAGCGCCCCCTGGATAATGCAGTTTGTCTGGGACCATTACAAATCGCCAAGAAAACTAGATATGGAGAGGGCCGAAAAGAGAACTGTCAACTTGTGAGATGAGCTGGTGCACAAGAAAAAGTCACGGCACACAAAAGAGTAGATGTAGAAGTGCCAGTACAGCATACCATTGAATACTGGCCCATTTCAAGCACTGGTTTTAGCTCTGTTTTTGGTCTTTACCAGCTCTTGAGAGAATTTTTAAATAATTTTGCTCACCATAACAGCTTTCATAATAAATCAGGATCTTTGTTTCTCGGCTAGACTTCAAACTATCACATCATGTTTCAATAATTCAGGCTGTCTCATTAAGCAGGATTACTAATTTTGCTGTTTCCAGTAAAATCCAGAAAAACAAAGTGGCTTTAAATATTCCAGGTTGAAATGTTTCAAAATCAGACTTTAAAACAAAAGACAAGAAGCCATCACTCACCCCTCCTCCTCCTCCCCTGGCACATGGTTCATGAAGGGGACTCCTACTGCAACTGGCTGGTTTCTTCTGTTGCGTCGTGCCCTCTTGCTCCTCACACCGAGGAAAATTGATAAAAGCAACATGGCTGCCCCAACTCCAACCAGCACCATAGCCACCGTTGCAGACTTTTTGTTGTCCTTTTCATCCTCGTTCTCAGCACCGTTGGGCCCCGTGGTGGTGTTGCCCGACGAAGGGGGGGAGCCGCCTGAGGCCTCACTGTCCATCGGTATCACAGTCCACACAATCATGACAATACCCAGAGCGATGAGTCCCACTCCCAGGGCGCACAGGGCATAGTGAGCACCTGAACCAGCACCCTCTGAGTTGGAGGATCTGTTGGGACGGTCGTTGCCGCCGCATATACCCCGACTGGAACACATCCCTGCTGGAGGACCTGCAACACAGAGGACCAATACAGTGAGAGGAGACATAAACCATGAAGCTGTCACACTGTAATGATAGATCGTAGTAACATAGTAATCATAGACATGCTGTACTTCCATTGAGCACAATCGCCTTATTTCACTGGCTGTTATACAAACTCATGTGGTGAACAGGGAGCTTGGTTTCTGCTGCTGTGTGACAACAGGCATTTCAACATTTCAGCTTCTCACCCCCCGCAGTTATTGTGACAGTCAGAAGCTTAATGTGGCAAAGGTGAGGAGTTAGGCAGGCTAGGAAATAGACCCTGCTGTAACAGGCTCAGTTCTTAAACTTTAGAGTAGATACTGGCATTATATGAAACTAAATGACCAATGTTATATATTGGTACCGGCCGCGTCACACTATAAAGGGTTAAGCAATGCTCTGAAGTAGGGCTGGGCAATATGTCCTGAAAATGATATCACAATATTTTTCGGCTATATCGCGATACACAATACATATCTTGATATTTTTTATTTTTCATTAATGCTAGGACTGGGAGACAAAATCAAACATGACAGTATCTCTGACCAGATAGCCTCTCTGATGTGATAAAGTTGCAGGGATGACTATTGTTGTTTGTTTGTTTTTGTTTTTTTGTTTTTTTTCAGAAAATATTAAAACAAGATTTTTGATCAATAATGATCAATAATGTGGATAAACGACAAAGTGGGTTAAGGCAAGTGTTAATACAAATAGAAAAGTCTGGCATGTTGATACATCTCCATCAGTTTACTGTGATGCAGCCTTTACAATGTGGGAAAAAACACCATTTATGCCATATCATGATAAGATATCCAGAATCTAAGACGGTATATAGCTCAGCTCAGTGGCCTAGCGGTAGAGTGTCCGCCCTGAGATTGGAGGTCGTGGGTTCGATCCCCGGCTGGGTCATACCAAAGACTATAAAAAATGGGACCCATTGCCTCCCTGCTTGGCACTCAGCATCAGGGGTTGGAACTGGGGGGTTAGATCACCACGTGATTCCCAAGCGCGGCACCACTGCTGCTCACCGCTCCCTCAGGGGATGGGTCAAATGCGGAGAACAAATTTCACACACTCAGGAGTGTGACAATCAGTGGGACTTTGACTTCAACTTTAACTTATATTTCGATAACCATATAATATCTTCATATTGCCATGCCATACTCTGAAGTTAAGCTACATTTTGGCAAGAGAAAAAGTGGCATTGCCATTTTTCAAAATGGTGTATTTAAATATTTGGTCTGTGGACAGTCTTAAAATTGCATGAATTAATACAGTATAATGACTGGATTTGGAAATAGCAATAGATGAAGGGTACTTTTTTTCCCCACTCATGATTAATCTTATGACTTAATGCCCTGCAATTGATTTTACTTCATTCATTCATTCATCTTCTAACAGCTTCATCCTCTTGAGGGTCGCGGGGGGGCTGGAGCCTATCCCAGCTGACGTCGGGCGAGAGGCAGGGTACACCCTGGACAGGTCGCCAGACTATCGCAGGGCTGACACATAGAGACAGACAACCATTCATGCTCACATTCACACCTACGGACAATTTAGAGTTATCAATTAACCTAGTCCCCAATCTGCATGTCTTTGGACTGTGGGAGGAAGCTGGAGTACCCAGAGAAAACCCACGCTGACACAGGGAGAACATGCAAACTCCTTGCTTATTTGAAACCACAAATGTCTCTGTTTGAAAACATCTGATTTTATCTTTTATGCTTAGTAATCATACTGAGTATATGGATGCATAAAAAAGAGCATGGCCTGGATGGGTCTAACATTGCCCATGTTGGTATTAGAGCTAAGGGTGTGTGATCTCAGCGTATAGACCTTCTTGTTGCTGTCCAGCCCAGCTGCATTGGTGTGTGGGTTTCTCCTCTGCTGTCCTTTCTTGTTAGTCTATTGAACGGACGCAGCCAAGACAAACTTGGTGTTGCCCTAAGTGACGCAGGCCCACAGCAGCCCTTAGACTTTACTATCATAATCAGTCATCAGTTAATGTTTGAATGAAGCCTCATATATTCTTGATTACCTGAGTAATTATTTTGTCTATAAATTGTCAGAAAATGGGAAAACAGTTTCCCACACCCCAAGGTGACATCTTCTTATGTCTTGTTTTGTCCAGTTAACACTCCCAAAACCCAAAGATATTCAGTTTACAGTGATACATAAAAGAAAGAAGCAGAAACAGAAAACAGCAAATGTTTCTTGTTTTAGCTTGCAAAAAGGTTGCTGATAATATTCTGTCAACTGACAAGTCAACTAATCCACTATTGTTACATGGTTCATATACCATCAATTGCAAGTAACCACTGAGACCTATTTCTAACACTACAAGGTCCACCTGATAATTGTTTGTCTTTACATGTCAAGTCAAGCCCCAAAACACAAGTTAGTCTACAAGAGCTTTTCAAACATGTGACGCCCTTCCTTCCACACCACTGCCTGCCTCAGGCATTACAGCATTTGTTTTACAGCATGTGAGTTGTGAATGTGTCTTTCAATATGTGTTCACATTCATTGAAATCTACATCTCAGGCTCCACAGGAGTTTGTTTCCTCTGCATATCAGGCTTGCTCAGATTTGTTCCTGAGCGGAGCCACATCCCCAAACTAAAAAATGTTTTACTGCTGCAACAATTAAAGCCTGTCCTGACTGAATTTCAGCATCACGCTTTTGATTGCCACTGAACTAAATCTGGCTGCATCTGAGAATGAATGACTTCATTTACGGTTTGCATAAAAACGCTGAGAGGCTGCTACATTTTGAGCAACAGGAGCGAGAGAGCAGGTTAACAAGAAAACAGGTTATAAGTAAACAAGTGCAGAGGAAGCTCCACACATGTCTTAACATGACGGACTGAGAGACAGAATCACTGAGGGGAGTGACTCACACTCAAAGAATGGAGCGACACAAAAATGTCCATGGTAATGACGATGGTATGATAATATACTACTCAACACTTATTGTGAAGTATACAATGAAACACAGTGGATCTTGTATAAATGTGTCCCAGAAATAATGCAAAATATCACGAACACATGTATAATTTATTGCAAGTCAATACAACAATCCTGCAAAACTGCTACTTCTGTAAAGCATGGGGTTTTTGGTCTAGTTTTGAGACTGTGTCAGAGAGGCGGTGTGTGATGTTTGAACTGTACTTGTACTGTAATGTTCATGCAACTGGTTCTCTGTAAGTAAACGCACCTCATTGTATATATCAAACCTGGATGAGACCCCCCCTTTTCACAAATTCTCACAATAAAACAGTGAACTTCAAAGTTACAATCCCCCAAATCTGTTTTATGTTCTGTTTGGCAGCACTTATGGCGATAAGTGGTAATTGCAGTGTGTCTGTTGGCAGACTTTAAGGCTTGAAACCAGGCTGGTGAATTTATTTATGTCAGTTTTTTTATGAGGCCTACGGCTGGCGAGAAGAAAGTGTGATCACAGCATAGATAATGTGTGAGAGTGTGTGCATGTATGTATGTTTTGGTGCGGATTACTAATGACTTAGTGCCGCCTGTGATTTTTCCTGGGAATGTCACCACAGACACAAAGTTAAGTTCCTAATACTGCAATTAGAAGGGCTTTCCTCAGTGGCTCAGTCACCATTCAGCAATATGTAGTAACTTAACAGACATTTGTTTAAAGGTCAAGTGTGGAGGATTTAGTGGCATCTAGTGGTGAGGTTGCAGATTGCAACCAAAGGGCACTTCTCCAATGTGCCAAGCGAGTAAGAGAACTGCGGTGGCCAATGTGAAAAAGTGAATGGCCCTGTCTGATGCAAGTGTTTGGTTTGTCTGTTCTGGGCTACTGTAGAACAATGTGGCGGACTCTGTGGAAGAGGACTAAGGCTGGGTTCCTATACAACCAGTACCTAATAGGCTGAATCAAAACGCAGATTTGATGCCTCATTTCGGTGCCAGAATGTGTGCATAGGGAGTGTGCAGCTGAGAGGGTGTTAAGTTTACTGTGGCAGTTCACTGTGTGTACAGTTAAGGCCTTTTGTCAGTGAATAAATGCTACAGCTCCTTGAAACCGCAGCCAAGTTCTTGTGTCTTGCCTGTCACCTGCTGATTAAAAGGGGGTTAGCCCTTTTGTTAGCAAGCAGACTTAGCATCCCACTGGAACCTGACCGGGTTCACTGAAGGTGGACTATAAGGCTGACCATCTGTTCTCATAGTGGTGACAATGTCAGCTACTGCTTAACAGACAATAGAGAAACATCTGGCTGCTGAGGCTCTCCCAAGTTAGCAAAACAATTATTGATCCCAACTTAAAATCGATTTTGCAGTTAATAATACTGTTACTGTTATTTAGTGTTAATTGTAGATGAGTAAGGTTTTGTTTTTTATGTAAGTTTATGTTCAAATTTCAAGTGTAAATTTGCCTTTGCAATAAATAAGCACTTCTTTCATGTTGTTAGCCATCATATTGTGCTTTACTTTTCAAAGAGTGTCAGTTCAGGTACAGTTTCAGCACCCGTACTGTTGTAAAACTAACATTTTAGCACCGGTATCTGGAAAAACCCCTAATGATATCCAACCCTAAAGAGGCCCGCTACATATGTAGATATAAATGGCTTAATCTAAGGTAACAAAAACACAACAATTCTTATTTTCAGGTGATTATAAATAAATGAAAACATGGTTATGAATATTATATTGTATTTCTGTAAATATATCCACATAAGGGCCTGTGTCTACATAGCATTTTTTTCTCAGTGCTGGTGACTTTTTTCAACTGTTCCTAATGAAAAGAGTGTCCACGGCCAGCTAGAGTAAAAGTGCTAATTTTTCAGAGCGCTCTGCCTGTTTTGTGCGGCCACCCCGAGCGCTTCCAGTTGAAAATCTCTGAAATTTTCAGAAAGGCGTTGGTGATGTCATGTTGGTCCTTTAGCTTGGCTACTGTCTAACTGTCACAACAAAGATAGAAGAGCCCATTTGTGGGAGCAGATCGGCCCACGGACACTGGATGTTGCTGGTGAGTGTTGTGCTTTTATCACTGTACCGCTGTAAGCTTGTCAACTGTATAATCAACGCTCTGTTGACATAGCATTGCATTAGCTAACCTGCTAATGTTAATGTCAAGAAATTGTTGGCATAGAAACAAAACCCACATGCAGCCAGTCATTTAAAAAGGAAGTGCTGGGAGAGCTTTTTTTTATGGTCATTTAAAAAGGAAGTGCTGGGAGAGCTTTTTTTTATGAAGAACTGGGATAAAGCGCTTCCCAGTGCCCTGGGACCGCTTTTCTGCTGAAGAAAAAAGTTATGTGGACACAGGCCCTAAATCCTATCCTACTTTAAACATTTTTCTCCTTGTTACAATTTAAAACAAAGCACTATCAACTTGGAACCCCCAAATACAGGCTACAAACATCAACTAAAGATTTGTTTTTCCTTCTCACATTGTTCAATTTGAACATTTTTAGAGGGATGATGACTAAACTAGCTGGTATTTCTTCATTAAAACAGTAGAAATGAGAGAATAGTCTCAAAAATGCACATCATTTTGAGAAGCAGAAATGCAATTTTGGGGGGGGGGGTTCCTGACCCACTAGTTTGGGAACCACTGTTTCTGTAGCATTACAGATTGCCTCTAGTGAAGTGAGTTGTGTGGCAACTGTTGTTGTGTAAACTAAAGCCTGAGTCAAGTGCTGTGAAACATGTTCAAATAATGTTATCATGCAGGAAGTATTCATTAGAAATACAGACCGTGGTTGTAAAAGTGCTGCATCTGGATTAAGACCTGTTCACCAACAATGTTGAGGTTGTGCGTCAGTGTTCATAAAATGCTACACTGGTATTAAAGGTGCTGCTGTGCACCAAATAAATCGTTAAAAGCCTTTCGACCACCACACTGTAGTCCACACACTCACATTTATGGCAAGGAAAGATGGCTCAGGCTCTGGCTCAGCAACAGAGAGAGAAACTTTTCCTCTCTTTAACAATCCACATTTTGTAGTTATAAGCAACCAACAAAAAAATCTGTACTCTGTGAGCTTAAATGTTTGAAAACCTTGACCACATTTTTAACAATGTGCCCTGAGACACCCTGCTGCATCAGTAGCATTGCGGTACTGAGCCATTAAGTGGATCATACGCTATACTGTGGGTTGCAATATGAGATGGTGCTCTTTTATAAATTATTGCCTGTCAAAAGTTTTTCTATAAAATTCTGTAAAAATCATTCAATCATTAAATCAATCAATTTTGTCACATAAAATCATATAAATACAATTTCAATCAAATGTAATCCTGTCAGTTTCTTGAATTTGTGCATTTAAAACAGTGTAATATTAACAAATATGTCTGTGGGGTGGGATTTACACTCTTCAATATGCTGATTTGAATGTAAAATGATAATTAATATATAATTGTGGTCTAAAAATAAGTGGAGAAAAATCAATGAAGCAACAATAAAACAAGTCTGTCCGATCCTTTCTACGAAAATCAGTATTAAACCCAAAAATCCTTCAGTCACAGCCAAGCTGCAAACGACACAGGAAAATACAATCCTGAGATACCAAACAAATTCTTGTGAAAGCAAGAAAAGCTGTTTAGACTACAACTATTTTTACATTTGCATTTCAATCCTGAACTCCTATAATTTACATTAGAACTGGGCAACATAAAAAACTATAATAAATGCTATTTAAACGGCACCTTTTGTGCACAAAATGCAGCTCAAAGGACTGAGAAAGGCAGAAGAAAAGTATTTATCATACATGATCTAACTCTGTTATTATATTGTGGGATTTGAATATCTCAAATAATACTATATAGAATTGTGTAACACCACAAATAATGCTTTACAGTTTAATTTGTTGGATCCACCTGGCTTACCAAAATGTCTGAGACCACCTGTTGCATTGTGAACAAACCTGGTGCTCACAGTGTGCAGGAAGTGAACACTTCCTTTTGCATGACTTCACTTTCCAATGCACCTGTCAAGCAGGTAACCAACACTGATTTTAAACAAATGAACAATGCCAGCTGAATAAATGACACGTCATAACTATCCATTTAACAGGTGACTTGTGATCTACAGTATATAAACATCAGAATGTGTAAGTGTTACATTTATCTTCTTATGCTGCCCATTCTTGTTTCACATTGCAAACAAAGTAAAACTAAGTTGTATGCACAGAACAGAAACAAATAAAACCTTTGAAACAGCAAACTCATTACTGAAGGCTTGTCTGAGACTGAAATCTGTCATCTCTATTCATCGCATATTAGTGTAAATTTTAGGGCAAATACTTGAGGCGACATGAATGACGAGGGAGTTAGCTGGAAATACAAGACATAAAGTATGCACTTGTTAGTTGAGTCTTTTTGTACCTGTGGTAGTGCTGTATGGGACATTCAGAGCATAAGATTCAGAGTCTGAGCCGGGATTGTCTGCACAGAGTTCTCATCCATAGAGGTGGCTGAGCTGGCGGCTAGCAGCTAATGATGCTAACAGTGCTGACAGAAACAACAGTGTTATCCTAGGGGGGGTCTGGAGGGAGGGCATTACACTTCAACAACGACGCCATCCCATCACCGTGGGTTGGTACGCAGTTATCAATCACTGTATGAGGACAATACAGAATGGCAGCCATTACCCAGTCAGTGGAACACACTCACAGGAACTCACACACACACTATCATGTGCATGCAACCGGCCTATCTTCCACGGTTTAGAACACAAAAGCTCAGATTTAAACACACAGAGGGTGTGTTGCTTTATTTTCTGCTCAGGCTGCCATGACTCCACTTTATCTTTACATAGCAAATAGTTTTCTGCTGCTATATTAATGTTCTAAATGTCACACACAACTCCTTTAAAAGTTCAATAAACCATTGTAGTCATACCAACACTTCAAAAAATTTGCCTAAGGGTTAGCACATACAATTACAGTTTGTGCTGTCTTACAGTATGTAATTATTGCCAGATCCATTCCAGTGTGCCAATATGAACTGTGCTGGAGGGTTTTAAAGTATACTTACAGTTATTCAACCCTGACTTCCAAAAAGTTGGGATGCTGTGTAAAATGTAAATAAAAACAGAATGCAATGCTTTGCAAACCATTATTGACCTATATTCAACTGAATACAGTACAAAGACAAGATGTTTAATGTTCAAACTGATAAACTTGATTTTATATATATATATATATATATATATATATATATATATATATATAAATATACGCCCATTATGATTTGATGTGTGCAACAAGCACAACACTCAGTGAGCGTTTGGGAACTGACGATTATTTTCAAACTGAAATTCATTCCCATTTTGTTTGATATATGACTCAACAGTCAGGGGTCTTTGTTGTCATATTTGTTGCAGGCAGGCCACTCGAGTACCCACACTTTTTTACTATGAACTTGTGCAGAGTGTGTCTCATTGTCTTGCTGAAAAACACATTTTCTGAACAGCAGCATATGTTGCTCCAAAATCTGTATGTGCCTCAACAGATGTGCAAGTTACCCACAATGCCCTGGGCACCAACACACCCCGATACCATCACGGACGCTGGCTTTTGGACTTTGTGCTGGTAACAATCTGGATGGTCCTCTTCCTCTCTGGCTCAAAGGACATGATGTCAGTGTTTTCCAAAAACAATTTCAAATGTGGACTCATAAGACCACAGCACACTTTTCCACATCCATCTCAGATGAGCTCAGGCCCAGAGCAGTTGGCGGCATTTCCGGATGTTGCTGATATTTGGTTTTCACTTTGCATGTTAGAGTCTTCACTTGCATTTGAAGATGCAGTGACAAACTGAAAATGGTTTTCCGAAGTGTTCCTGAGCCCGTGTGGTAATATCCTTTATATAATCATACTGGTTTTAAATGCAGTGCAGCCTGAGGGGTTAAAGGTCATGGGGCATTTAATGTTGGTTTGCAGCTTTGCCTGTTACATGCAGAGAGTTCTCCAGATTCTCTGAATCTTTTGATGATATAATGAACTGTAGATGGTGAAATCCATGAACTCTTTGCAATTGTGAGTCCAGAAACGCTGGCATTACACTGCTGGACCATTTTCCCACACAGTTCCTCACTTGAGAACAATTGAGCCTTGCGATAAAGCCCCTCTCCTACCCAATCATGATACTTTAATTTGTTACCAGTTAACCTGCTTACCTGTGAAATATTACAAACCAGTGTTTTGAGAGTATTCGACAACTTTTCCAGTATGTTGTTGCTCCTGTACAAACTTTTTTTAAGGTGTTTCAGGCATCAAATTCAGCATGGGTGTATATTTTACAAAAACAATAAAGTTAATCAGTTTGGACACTAAGTATCTTGTCTTGTACTGTATTCAACTGAATAGGGTCAAAAAGGATTCGCAAATCACTGCATTCTGCTTTTACTGATATTTTAGTCAGCGTCCCAACTTTCTTGGAATTGGGGTCGTACTTTAAATTCTGTAATCTGTGGATTTGTCATGGAAATGCATCTCATAAAACACAGAGTCAAAAACAAGTTAAATCTGCTGTATGTACATCATAAATTAAAGTGAGTAAACCAGTTCAAACGTCCTGCACCCATCACTATGGAGCCACCACCTGCTGCTCTACTCTCAGGACAGGACAAACAGTTTCGACACATGAAGTGATGTCATTTTAGTTTATGATTTAAAGGACAAAGTATTTAAAACATGTCATCAATGTGCTTAAATGCAAATTAATTTGTCCATCCCTTCGCACAAAGCACACCCTGCAATTAAGCTTCAGTCCTCTTGTTCTGACAAAGACGTGATGGGATGGGCAGGGAGAGCCGCTGCTGATAATAAAGGGGTCCTGAATGCTCTGTGCGTATGAGGGAGAGCTAATGACTGGGAGGACAATCAAATAATTGATTGTCCTTTTTATCATGGTCTGTGGAATATGTTACTGATACAGTGGCACCGGCATCACAGTGCTTTTCTTGTGATGCTGAAGCAGGTGTTTCCCGCGGACATCTATTAAATGGCTCTCTGGCATTGTAATGACGGCCCACACACTGCGTCTGTTTGAACAATGACACTTGGCAATTTGGTGTACATGTTAAATCTCAACTGTGAGTGAAACTCAATTAAAGTACTTTAACTCACTGAATAAACAGAGTAGTGCTGGGTGATAATGCGATATTATTATATTTGATTGTCTATCGATCATATCATGTCACTATTTTACAAAATGATGTTTAAATTAATTAAAGAGATACTCTGCCAATTTTCAACCAGTGTTGTATCATGACTGTGGGTAGTATATGTAAATGAACTGTGGTAAACTTCCCTCCATCTTAGCAGCACTCAGGTCTCCCTGCTCATCTCTCAGATCTAACGCATCATCCAGCGGATTTTTGCTGGCTCTAGGGCCTATTTCTCGCCTAAAATGTTTTCAGAAACATATTTTAGTGCACTGTTTGGCTGTAGTATGAGAACAGGAAGTGGGCGCCATACTGTTTCCTGTATTGTAAAAACAGAGGCTGAAAAAAAACAAACAGTAAAAATAAGCAGCACTGATAAAATATGAACCAATATTCTGCCTATTTCACACCTAAAATGTTTCCAGAAACTGCTTACTGCTGAACTGTAAGTCAAGGTTCTTTGTTACTGGCCCGCCGCCATATTGTTTTCTGTGTCAAAACAGCCAAGCTCGATTACGTCACCCACCAGCAGTGCTTACTGATCTGGGGTCTCATTTATAAACCCTGCATACGCACAAAACAAGACCTGAAAGAGGCGTACGCCACTTCCGACGCAAACGATGTGAGCTACAAAAACAGACTTGATGGGAGAAACTCTGACCCATGCTTACAAACATTTTGGAGACAGGAAATTGGTGACGCAGATGGTGAGGTTTTTGGTTTTTGTTCAAACTTCACTTCACTACACATTTTTTTTTTTAAATAAATGAGACCCCTGGTGCGGTGCAGGGCATTCTGGTAGATGTAGGTTTTCTATGTCTTGAGCCTAATGGAGTGCCTCAAACTTTTTCTCCTGTCACACAGCTCCACATGAACTACGCTCTGCTACAACAGTGTTCTCTTTGAAAAGCAAACTTAAAATGTTATGTTATGTTTTTTTTTTAATGTCCTGTTTGTCATGTATGATGCATCTAAAGCACACTGGGTTTATGCTTGCTGTATAAAATGTGCTTTATAAATAAAGCTGACTTGACTTGACTACTATTATAACTCATGTCCGAATCATTTTATAATCATCCACAGCACTTAATCTAATATGACTGTTCATGTGTAACATTTACACAAGATGCTTTCCCATGTCCCCTTGTCCTTAAAGAAATTTTAGTTTCTTCCTATCGATGTTTTAAGTAGGACAGTTGTGAGTATAATGGTAAAGTCGAGAATCAGTTGTCACCCTGAGAAACTGTTTGTTATATAAACTTATGCCAAGAGACACCGCCATGATTCCCCATCAAGAAAATAAGGTTGCGCTGTGCGTAACATAAAAATACAGTTAACTGCATTAAACATCAAACTGATAATGATTTTATAGGTTATTTTGCACGTGTATTATCATTTTGGGAAAACATTCTAATTATGATGTTGATTTCAGCCATATTACCCAGCCCATTCTGTAAGTGTGTGAGACTTAGTGCACATTCACGCATCAAGCCCATAGGCAGAACTGAGGCAAGTGCTGACTTAATTAAACGGATCAAATATCAGCTCTGACATGACTGATCCATATTAAATACAGTTTCTTTGTCGATGTCATCATAAAATTCTGCTCTCAGGTACATTCATTCAGTCATGGTGGCTCACAGACTCAGTGTTTAGCGCCATATTGATAAAAAAAATATTGATAAACATGACTGTTGCGATTTATGGTACTGTAATTACAAAAATTACATTGATTTTTAACGTCTTTTTAACATTTTCTCAATTAGTTTACATAAAGAATCGTCCATTTTTATAAACTTATTTTTACTGATTCTTGCAGATTGTTAAGTCTTTTGCTCGGACTGCACAGAAAGTAGAGCCATGTTGGATACAAACGCAGATCTCACTCTTCTGACTGCATACAAAGTTAAACATTGCATTATAGTGTGTTATAGCCTACTGTAATAGTTTTCCTAAAATGCCATTATATTGCCTTGCTTACAAAACACCACAACACATTGGATCATAACCCCTGTATCGTAATATGTATTTAATTGTTGGATTCTTGCCTGTACACTACATTTACTCCTGACCTCAGGTTACTTTGCATACAGATGACTCCAAGGATATCTATTTTACATATGTGAAACAGGGAGCACTGCTATTGGATGAGCGTTCCTCTCAGTATAGATGAGGTCATGAACTCTGTTGGATCAGAGCATCCCTACTTTAATACCTTACTCACTGAATTAATACTGTATTTATGATTTCTGTGTTTTACTTTGCCATTTAGGAGCCTGATTTCCTGCTCGACTTCACAGATACACACACACACACACACACACACACACACACACACACACAGAGATACAGTATATGCTGATACTGATGTGCACTGTATTAAAGAACCAAGATGTGCCGTACCACCATCATCACAGTGTCCTGCTCTGTGATTCTGTCAGGCTGCATGCTGACCTTCTGTGTCCTTTCCAATGGCTGCTTTCTTCCTAACATTAACACACAAACCCTGAGCTGCTCTGCACGTTACAGGCTGGACGGGTGTGTCCTGTTCAACATCAGGACATTTACAGCACTAAAAAAACAGCCTCTCCTCTGCTGTAACACTCACCTGATCACTGCTGCTGTTAGGGAGCTGTACAGGTAACATGTAGGCTGTTTAACTGGTGAAACATTACAGGAGTGTGTCCGTCCTTCAGCCTGTGTGCAGCCAGCGCCTTTATTGTGTGTAAAGTAGGAAGGGACCTGAGAGGGAGGACCCGTCCCCTCACAGCAGCCACTACAAACTTATCTGGACACAGCTCTGATCCAACACCTCATTAAGATAAAGCCTTCTACAGCTCTGGCTCATCTGATAGTGGTCTCATGGTGCTACGTGGTGGAGGTGATCTGGAAGAGGCCTTACCTTGTCGCCGCTCAGTGCCAAAGAACTTCCCTCTCTCCACCGGTGAGTTACCTGAATCACGCAGGTGTTTTCAGGAAGATCACAGAGGAAGGAGACATAGACGCGACAAATGGCGCCCTGTTGAGAAGAGAGAGGTTTCTGCTTTTAAAAACACAAAGCGTATTGTTTTAGATAACAGATAATAATATGGGCTATTTATCAGGAACTTTGTTCAAATTCCAGCCGTAGTGAAACCTCCCCTCTGCTGCTTGTAAAGTGCGTCTGTGACCTGTTCTCCGCTCGGTCCTAGTGCCGCCCAGGTGAACTTCCTCTGGGGACACATCAGTGGGACAAGGACACACCCGGAAACAGATCAATAAAGATCATTGAAATTGAATAAACATATTAAAGTAAAGTACGATTAAAATGGTTTAACATGGCCAATATAAGGGGGACTGAATAATAATTTCTTTAACAGTTTTATTTTAATTTTTTTTTAAAGTAATTTCAATAAATGTACATACATTTGAATTTTAAATACATTTATTTCAGAATCTCTGAATTATACTTAACATACTTTCAGCTTCTCAAGTGTGAGGATTTGCTCCATTTCTTTGTCATATATTATAGATTAATGATTATTCATTTATCTATCTATCTATCTATTTACTTACTTATTTTCTGTCAAACAATTTGATGATGTCCCCTTGGTCTCTTGAATATTTTAGGTAGACATTTTTAACTGTTTTCATGACCAATCTGACAATAATAATAATAATAATAATAATAATAGTAATAATAATAATAATAAAATTCTTCTTCTTCTTATATCATTATTATTATTTATTTATTTAAGAATAAAATGTCAAATACATTTATTCAAATAATTTTTAATTTTTAAATTATTTTCCAGAGCTCAAGGGAACACCATCAAATTGCTTGATAGAAAATAAATAAATTAATATAGAAAATACGTTTCCTATAATATATGACAAAGAAATTGAGTAAATCCTCACAACTGAGAAGCAAAAAGTATAATACTAATACTAATACTAATACTAATACTTTTATTGTTGTTTTGATGTCCTTAATCATAGCTGTTATGTCTGTTTCTTTGTAAGTACATTGAGAGCAACGGGAAAAAAACAGAAAGCCATTAAAGCTTTGATTCTGATCAAATTAAATCAAAATAAAGGTAATCTTTTCAACAGTATCTTTGACTGTGACGTGTAGAAGAGGAAACCAATAATTCTGACATGTTGTGGTCTGAAGTATTTGACTCATATTCTTTATAGTGTGACATTATGTTATCACAAACATCATAAAATCGTAAATACAGCTGACGAAAACAATCTCACTATGAGTTCCACTCGGTAGCTCTTGTGAAGCTTTTGATCGTGTCACATAACCTTCCTCAGCAAACAAAGTTGCTCATTTGTCACAGAAATTTATTTTTCCCACTTCAATCTACAAGCTTTAAGGCAACATGAACAAGAAATCCTTAAAATGCTCAGAGCATACTGTACACCAGAGCAAACTCCATCTACTGAAGAAGAACTTGTCATACAGTCGAAAGCTCCAGAACCAAACTGGGTGGACTTGACTTTGAAAATGTGAAGCCTTGTTGTCACTTAGCAGAGGCCTACCTTGTGTCTGATATCAGGCAACAGCATCACTATAGAGGCAGTGGTGGCCTAAAGGTCAGAGACCCTGAAGCTTCCTGGTTTGATGAGGATAAATCTGATTGATCCCTCATTACCACCCATGAGGGCGCCCACAAGGCCCTTAACCCGCACCTGCTCTGCTCACAGGCTCGCAGATGAGACAAAAATGAGTTTGTGGTTGTTTAACATTTAATCATGGCCTGATTATCCTGGGTAACACTATACAACAAGTTTATTTGCACTTTTTTTTTCTTTTAATCTTGTTTAAAGTTATCCTCAATATGGCTGTACTGGGAGAGATGTGACTATGTCAGACTCATTTAAAGGTTGAAAAATCATTTAAACTGGGAAAATGCAAACAGGATTTTTGATGCATTCTTCAATGCAAAAACCTGTAACAAACAACAAGCTAATGCAGCATTTTTGAAACATCATAAATCTGCACACCACTGTGCACTAAAATTCCCATATCTCTCCAAAATCTTCATAGAATAACTTCCTCAGTCAATGCTGAAACAGAGATTTTAAAGCACTTGTCTTGCAAAATAAAAACAGGCCCATGCTGTATATAAGTTGACAATAATTCCACCTTTAATGTAACATGAAAAGCTCTGACAGCTGAGTGAAGAGAGACTGCAAATGTCATATTAACACTGGCATCAAAAGCAAACACCACCTTCCTCCTGTTTCCATACAGGTTTGAACTGGTCTAATCTTCCCGCTTTAACAACTGTGCCTTTGGGTGACTGAAGGAGACGCCCAGAACACAGCAGACAAACCTGTTTTCTACTATTTGGATTGACCTCGGGCGCTTGTTCGGCTGCACACAGTGTGGCCCTGTGACATTTCATACATGTGTTTTCATGCTCAGAAACAAACTTTATACAACTGTGAGTTATAAAACATGATTAAACGGTACAAAACATACCATTACATTCTCTCCATTTAGTTCATAGTATGAGTAACAGTATTGCCTTTTTTTAGTGTGTATACAGTATAAACATGTGGAGATCATTTGCTGAATTTTACACATGAACACTTGCAAACATTCAGTTGTACGTTGTATCTTCATATCAGCTACATGGGATGATTTTTGTTAATTAAATTCTCTAAACGTTCACATTCAAATGAAAACCAAACAACTTCAGTTCTTTCCTTACATGACTACATTATGTGACACTAATGAGAAGATGGGTTTTTATAAGTTTTGAAAAGTACAGAATTCATATTAAAGATTGTCTTGTGTGCTGCGTAATAAAAGTTGTATGTTGTATGTCACCCCAAAATCCTCCAAATGTAATATTTAATATTGTTTTAAATCATGTCCATTACAGTTATTATAATATTAATTGTGATGACACATTTGGATGGACCAGGAAAGTGTCAGAGGAGCCAGAAACAACATCTCAGTCATGTATGTAGAGCGGCTGACATGACACAGTCACCTCAGAAGATAAACAGCTGATATGTATCTCTACAGTGAAAGCATGTTATAATGGATTTTTCCCTTTACATTACAGAGATAGTTCAGATTCTTTTAAGTGGGACTGTATAATTTACTTACCCATAGTCAGTGTATTACATAGAATAGAGGTCAGTCAGCATGCCTCCAGTTTGGAGAAGCAGACTCCAGTCTGATACAGAAGCTAAGCAATGCACTGCTGTGGATGGAGGTCAGCACTAAACCTATTTTAGCCACCTAAACAAAGTGCCACCTAAAAAGATCATGATCAGCTGAAGTGTATGCTGTATTAAGAATATTTTCACCGCTTTTCCTTTTAACCAGACTCCATTAACAAAAGCAGTATTTTTAGCTCAATGTATACAACAGCTGTTGGTGTATTGCTGCCTCGATCAGTTAGTTAGTTTGTGTTATTGTGTGAATTCGGTGAATCCAAACTAACCGTTTTAAACACCTAATTCACACAATAACACAAACAAAATAACTGTTTGAGGCGGCGGTAAACCAGCAGCTCCTGTGTTCAGCAAAGCTAAATTACTGTTTTTCTGAATGGAGTCTGGTTTTGAAGAGAGCGACAGAACAGCTACATTTTCCTGTTGCCAACTGCTCTACTCTTCTATTCTAAATATAACATGCACTTAAACTGATGTTAATGTTTTATAGGTGGGACTCATTTTAGGTGGCTAAAATACCTGTGCGTTCCAATATCCATTGAACCATACTATACAGTATGTCAGAAAAAGATTTAGTATGTCCCAATACATAGTATGTCAAATGCAGTATGTCAAAAATACCAGGATGTTCTACTACATCCAGTCCGAGTTGGCAGAATGCAGGACAGCATGCTTTTTTGGCTATGCTGACCCACAATCCTCTGCACAGCGGACAATACGTCACATCGACTGAGCCGCAAACAGATGACAGCTTATCAACACATTCACAGCTGTTTGACAGTTGTCAGAAGTCGCAATGACGGCTGACAGTGCATTCAAGTCACTGATGACCAGTCGAACAGTATTAACAGGAATATTAATTGATTAAGTGAACAAAATAATTATAAATATTACAAATATATATATATATTTATTTATTTACGTTTATGTTTGTTAATAATTCCTGTTTATTTAACTATATATTTGTAAATACTATTGTTTAAATTTCTTATATTTTCACGTATCTTTCCTCCCTTGCAAGGAGCACCTGTAACATAAATAATTTCCCCTCGGGGATCAATAAAGTATTTCTGATTCTGATTCTGATTCTGAAACAACAATAGGACATAACTAGAAAAATAATAATGACAGAGAACTGCAAGTGTGATTTCACTGTCACAAATATATTATTTTCAAATTTACAATCTGTGTAGTTATAACTTTTTAAAGTTTAAGTTAAACTACATACATTGCAAAGTAACAACAGCAGATCTCTCCGGGTTGATCTCCGTCTCTGGCGAATTTGGTGAGTGCCGATTGTTTTATCTCCAAGTTAATGGATATAAAAGCAAGAGGGTCAAAGTTCATGGCGTTATGTTATAAGGAAAGTAGTATGTGTGCATACTGCATGCAACAGTACGTACATTTTAAGGGCAGCTGCAGTACCTACTAAAAGTAAATAGAGAACGTATGCGATTCAGAACACACCCTAGGTTTTGTTGCTGACCCCTCCACAGCAGTACATGGCATAGCTTCCATGTCAGACTCCAGTCTGCTTCTCCAAACTGGGTGTGTGCTGACTGATATCTACTGCATTTAATACACTGTTTATGTTTAAGTACCCCATAAAACCCCACTTCAAAAAATCAGAAATATCTCTTCAAGGATAATTATTCATTTACTGACATGTGCAACAACAAAAAACTTCAACTGTCATGTTTGAAACATTTGAAAAAGTAAACAACAGTGTTGTGAGACCTGTTTCATATAAGGCATCGAAGGAGAACAACACTGAGTTCAGATTTTTTTGTAGGTAATTCTTACTCATTCTAACTCATAATATAAAACTCATTTGGACATTAAGTTGAAAAAACAAAATCTTCTCCCTCTTCATTATATTTACAACAACATCTCCATCAGGTCAAAAATGATCTTTGTTTCTGCACAGAGTATGTCTTATTCTTATATTGGCCAAAAATGGTATATATGAATTATGAAGTGGTACATCCCTTGAAGACTTTAAAGTCCAGTGATGTTGAGTGCAGATCACTCTCAGTAGTAAACAACTATAATACAATAAGCATGTAAACAATAGCAACAACATGGGCGAACTCGATGGCTGAGGTTGGTTCAGACATTGGTGATTTCGACACTCTTGAAGGTGTGCATCGGGCTGCCTTTGGCTCGGGGAACAGCCTGAACTCGGGCCTCTCTGGGCAGAGAGCCACAGCTGCCATGGAAGCCCAGACCTCGCTCCTGGCTGTTTGCACGTAACCTCAGCGGACTCTGGAGAGATGAAAAGGCATAAAAGCGAATTTGGAGCTTCTTGCTCAAAATAAGACATTGACCCTTTAAAAAAATAAAAAAATACTACTTTGGTCAAATATAACAAGCTGGCACTGAAGTGAAATTGTCCAACAAAAGCTACCGATTGCAGCACTACTCACTACTGTAGATGGAAAAATACAGTTAAAGCTGTATTTTCCTCCACACGCTGTTGATGAAACGTGTTTTTGAGTGACACTATTTAATGTACACCTAAATCACAAGACTTATTTTTATATCCAAATTGTAACATCGTGCTGCAACAGCCAAACTGATTTCGGAACAGTGTCACCTTTCTAAAACATCCACCAAATTAAATTTTTCTAACTATCTGACACTTCTAATCACTCTTTGTGTCACGTCCCCCGTCAACACCCATTTACACAAAAACAGATAAGACATTAGGGGGGAGAGGAGGGTATGCTATAAAGGTGCTGGCCAGAATCAAGCCAGGGATGTTAGACTGACATATATGTAATAATATGTATAACTTTATGTAAAAAAACACAATTTACAATTTAAATCTCACGATGTTGGTATAAGTATGTTCTGCAACATGTGTAACTGCTGCACATGTCACAAATACATATTCATAGATGATAATCTTCCAATTACATGACGTGAGTGTGAGATGAAAGGCTACCTTTCCTGATCTTCTGATCGACACCCTCTCCTCAGCAAAGCGGTTAACAGCCACAGGCGAAGAGGAGCCGATGACCTCATTGCCCTGCTCTGCGTTGCTGTGAATACGAGGCATTGCAAGACATATTCATTTATGCGCGTCATGTTAAAGTTTAACTCTGAGATAATCACATATATTTCCACAGCATTCACAGGAACATGGTCATATTTCAAAGGCAAAATAAGCTGGAGAGGATATATTATCATATCATAGAGTAAAATCATTTGTTGCATTAAAGATGGAGTCAGTGATTCTGGGGAAAGATTGTTGATATTTGAACTCAACGTCTAAACAAAGACACGCCTCCCAATCACAACCCTTTCAGAAGCTTTGGCCCCCAAATTTATGCATTGCTGAGGCAACGACTTCATGGATGTAGCTACTGTGACATGACATCGACCACTGGTTTGTGAACTCCCATTTTGAAGACATCAAAAAGTATGTAACAAGAGTTGAAGTGTTTTCATTCACCTGTGAGGGATAGCGAGTGATTTCATCTCTTCATACAGGTGCCGATGCAGCATGTGTTTGTTGCTGGGGATCCCCAGGGCTTTGGCCATGGCGTCTGTGTCAAAGGACGGGTCCAGAGCCATCACAGCTCCATGAATCCCTTTACCCTGAAGGTTGTCTGCGAATTCCTGAAGAGCACAACACATTGGCAGACTTCAGACTTTATCTACAGTAGTGCCAAAAGTCATATTGGTACAAATGTCAAATTCAATAGCAAACCACAGTGATGGCCCAAGCCTTTAAAAAAATAAACATGTCAAAATAAGATGTCTGAAGGCTGGGAAGATATTACTCACAGAAAATTGAGAAAAAAAACTTGTATGGTATCTCCTGAGGTGTTTTTCCTTTGTCTTTCAGTAGTGGCGAAGCAACAACAACAGAGCTATCATTATTTTTGAGGGAGTCCTAGAAACAAGTAGGTGGTATCCGGTTGCAATCTGCCCTGAATCTCCAAAGCAAAGGGGAATACCGTCACTGACCTCCCACCCACCTTGAGGTCTATGTCTCTGATCCACTTCATTACTCTGTGACATGTCCAAACAATGGGATCCCAGTCCTGGTGCTCACATTTTGCCCGCCGTGCCTGCAGGGCCTGCAAAAGCACAACACACAGATAACTGTGCCAGCTCTCATGTGGCAGGGGGCGATGAAAACACAGAGAGAGGTCAGGGAAGGACGAGGGCCTGCTGAGATAATGCACCTCCAAGAGCTCCTGTGTGCCTCTAGCTATGGTGGATGATAATGGAAATCACATGCCATTTTGTGAGAGTAGCTGAGTAAAACTTTATGCAGTGGCTGAGGAACAAACATCAGTACCTTGTCATTTAACCTCATGTAAACTGTGATCTATGATCTCACCTCTTTATCAAAACTGAGTATCTGCAGGATCTGGATTGCCAGGAGGAGACTGGTCTGGTGGAACTGGTCGCTGATGTTGAGGAATCTCTCCAGGTCTCTGCGGCTCAGAGAGTTCAGCACTCGCCCGTCCACTAGATTACTCTGGAAGGTCTGCGAGTATTGAGGCAATCCCACGTCACTCAGCCATGATGTTGACACCCAGTGATGGTCCATCTCAGATGCTTTCGATAGTCTAAAAAAATGATTAGACACCACCAATCAGCAGTGCTAGAAATTTCCAGATTCTTTACTGAAGTAAAAGAAGCCAGAGTGAAAATACCTAACTACCTAATTGTGCTAGGTGTCACTCTCTGCTCTCTGCTCTAACCCTAAGCCTTACCTTAACCACCTCTCCTTTACACTTCATATTTAGCTTATTGCTAACTTAACTTTTTCCTCAGGGCATCTCCCTCTGGACCAAGGAGCAAAGGGGGCTAATCCTGTAGTCCTGTAGCCTGTAATCCTAAATCCTGTAGCTGGTGGGCGGGTCAAGTATTTGCTCCAACTACAGCTATACCTACTCAGGCTGACCGGTGAAGGAGCAGTGTTCACCAAGATAGCTATCGTTAGTGTTAGAGGAAGAGATGCAACCATACATGTTTGAGCCTCAGTCTGACCCAGACCCAGATGAGGAGTCTGTTGTGAACATGTACCAAAATCGGAGACTAGCAGGTGTATCAAAATGGTAGGTTGCAGCCTTGTATACTGTATCAGTGTGTGAATGGGTGAATGTGACATGTAGTGTAGTGTAAGTGCTTTGAGTGGTCAGAAGACTAGCAAGGCGCTTTACAAGTGCAAGTTCATTTACCAGTGAGCGTCTTTAATTTGTATTTTGTTTCTTAGCTTGTTCGCTAAGCTTGTAACTGGCAGTGGCTGACACTGTGAAATGGTGCGTGTAATATCTGCCATGATGAGAGTTTTAGTAAGCTCCAGGGTTTGGTTTACATCCAAAAACTCTACCATGTGTTCTGTCAAAACTTTCACTACACTACAGCACACTCTGCTCTCTGTACAATGGATGTATAAAGAAAACAGGATACAGCATTGGAGGCGGGGCCCCGTTCATTCCTATGAAAGCTGCTTAGTTTTGCATGAAGCCAAAAATGTTTAACTGTCGTGTTTGAAATTACCCAGATGATCTGTACTACTTCTGCATTGTGGGGCCCATTAGCAGGTGCACTAGACACTTCCTACAGCCAAGCCAACTAACTTCCAGTTTCGCACTCCATTTACTTGAATGGGGATGGAATAATTGTTTGTACTGTTTCCCTGTCGATATGTGTTTCCTGCATTAGACAGTAGTTGGCTTTCGAATTTGTGACACACCTAATCTAGCGTGCCTGCTGTACGTTGGAATATCAGATTTTAGGGAAGTGCACAGACATCGCCCCTTTCAGTAGAGGAATGTAAAAACACCTCTCTAGTGAAATACTTTGCACAGCGAGATATTCAAGTTCAGACATTTTAGGGAAATAAACATAAGAAAAATACATTTTTGAGTGAAGGGGGACTTTAAATCTTCATTTGCATAGTAAAGCTATCAAATAAATATAGTGGATTTTAAAAAAGTACAATATTTCCCTGGAGTCGAATGATTAGGCAGCATGAAATGTGAAATACTCAATACAAGTGCCTCACATTTGTATTTAATTACGGCACTTGAGTAAATGTACTTTGTCTACTCTCAGTAATATTAAAGAAACAATTAAAAATTTCTTCAGTGATTTGTTAGCAGCTGCTCACCCTTGGTCCCCTTCAGCTCTCCTGTAATCCTCAATGGCCAGTCTCAGTTTCCTGCGATGAATGGGGTTACTGATACCCAGACCCAGCTCCAAATCCTCATCCGTCAGGCCCAGCAGCACCTAAAGAACAGAAATCCACTTCTTTATCAAACAACAACAGCATCACACCCCAGTCTCTCGCACACAGCAAACAAACAGCCACTTGTATACCAAGAGTGTACCTTCCCACTTTTGACGTTTTCAGAGCAGGCTCGGGTGTACATGGGCATTCCCATGACAACCTCCAGCCAGGCCTGGACTGCACCTGCCCTCCACAGCGACATGCATGTGTTTCGAGTGAGCTCCGCCTGCTGGAGGCGGTCCAGCTGCTCCTCTCCATCAGACAGGCTCTGCTGTGTGAGGCTGTCAGAGTCTGGATTGGTCAGGAGAAGTTATGGTGTGGCATACAGGGGGGGTTCAGGGTCAGAGGGATGTGGAAATCAAAGAAAGTGACTCATCTGGAGAAAGGTTGACATTAAAATCAGAGGGTGTTTGCATGGAAAATACACCTGAGACATCAGTGTGAAAGGATACAGAGCAACACACTGGATGCTACACAAAGTTATCAGAATTTTTTATATGTCAACAACAAAAATATTCCTTTCTAGCTTCTTCTTGTGTTTAGTAATATCAATCAAGGAAGAGTTATCAGTCAGCTGGTTGAAAAGTAGTTTCAAACCTTTCTTTGGTCCAATATTATCATAAAATGTTATGAAATTGAACCACATGGCCACTAGATGGAGCCAGAATAACTCACTGGGGCTACGTGTCCTGTGTCTTTGGATTAACAGTACTTCATGTGGGGAAAAAATTACACAGTTGAGTGCATCTAAACTGTAAATTCAGGAGCTTTACAACCCATTTATTTCTTTCATGAGAGTGTAGTAGTCCGGTGAGTTCTAAAACTACAGTACTGTGTTTAGTACAGTTGTTAAAATACTTAAGTAACTATCTGATGATTATGAGGGGACTTAAGACCATTAGGGTAATGTATTAGAGACACAGGGATTATTCATAAGACATCATGCTCCTGCCCATTAACCTCCTATCTCAACAACAGGAAAACACTGATTCATACTGAACCAACAAATCCAGGATGAACTCTGCGTGTTTACCTGATTCGTCTCCACATGCTGACAAAAACGCTGCATGCAAAGTCCACCATCTCTTTTTCAAAAGAGTTTCAAAAAAAGGAGAAAAAAAAAAAGACACAAACTTGAATTTGTCCAATGGACCTGAGTGATATGAATAATCCCCAGAGTGCAAAAACAGACAGCTGGTAATCACAGATGAGGAGTTACTCACTGGCAGGAGAGAGTTGCCATTAGAAATGGCAGGAGGAGAGGGAGAGACACGTTAGACTGGGACACAAGAACGAGATTACTCATGGAACAGAAAACTGCCACATAGGATGTATTCAGTTACTAGTTTTATTTTTAAAATAAGATTTCATTTCAATTATAATTCATTTTTGAAAATGCTAAAACCTCCTCAACATCTGGCTGCGACAGCTGCAGCAGATAAATATTTGAAGTTAACTCTTCTTTGTCATTTTTTTTCCTTTTTAAATAAAATACTTCAATAGATTTACTCTTTTATGCAACATCTCCTAAATTACAAAGCATTTAACATAGAATTATTAGAGCCACATTTGCAAGAAATGAGGAGGGATTCTACACAAAACAAAAGACAGCAAAAAAATAAAAAATAAAAGGGACCATGCATTCATAATGCAAGGAAAGATAACTTGGTAAAAGGGAAAAGGTAACACAGGAGCAACACAGGAACTGTGGAGATTATTAATTTGATTGGCAATGAATGGACATCTAATCAAAGCAACACAGAGGGAGCATGCAGGTGTTAAATGCACATTCCTTCGTCTCATATTGGCACGTGTTAGGTAGCGCTCAGTCAGAAATGAGTCAGACAGAAACAATGTTAGGAGGCTAGTGCTAACAGTGACAGAATGATACGCAGATTTTCTAGGGATGAGTGTTTAACCTTTGGCACTCGCACATGGTTACGACAGCAGACGAGAGGCGTGCCTGAATATGCATCACTGTTAATCTTTTGTTTGTGTATTCAGGTCTGTGCAATTACATTATAAGGAAGACTGACTCTAAAAACCTTGTTGGCCAGTCGTTAATTACAGTAACTGATAATGTGATTTTTGTAAAACATAAAATGTATGAGGAGGCCATCATGAAAAAACTCCCCGCTGCCCACATTGTGATGTGTTAAAATACTGTGTGGCAGCATTTATAAAATAACCATAATGGCCATACCTCTCAAACAAATCACTGTTTTTGGCCAATTAAACTCCAAGAGATCAATTTCTTTTTAAGCCAATCAGGTAATATCTCCTCTTTCATAATAAGAAATGGGCCGAGTAAGACTGGGAATAAGAAGAAACTTAGAAGTCAATGTTGCAAAGCATGATAAAAGCAACTGTAAAGTAACAAAAGCCAAATGACATTTACAGTAAAAACACTAGTTTCACAATAACTCCTATTTACATATGAACAGCAGTCCTTCAAGTCTCCAGTTATAAAAAAAACGTAAAACATTAAGACATTTGGAAGATAATACAGCATAAACATGTCTACACATAATAATAACCCCATGTATATATTTATATGCATGTAAACATATATACATATGCATACATGTACATCTATAAATATATATCTAATTTACAAACATACAATTTAAGGGTAATATACTGTACATTTATGGGGATAGCAGTCTCTTTTAGGCTTTTCTCTTTAAAATTTACCCCCTCCCCAGACAAACCCACACACAAAACATTCTTTACACACAGTTAAAGCCAGGTGGATATCCACACAAATTTAACACACACACACGCGCGCGCACACACACCCTCACACACTCAGCATCACCAGTCGGCATCCTCCTCTATGTAATAATCAGGTGTGGCTGTACCATCAAACAGGCCAGGGTCCAGTGACTTGCGCTGCTTGCCTCGTGCGAACACCCGGGACAGGGATCCCAGAGTCATCTTCTCCTTCTTCTTCTTACGCTTCTGGTCCTCCAGGTCCTCCATGGACTGAACGGGGCAGAGGAGACAGAAAGGAAGCTTGGGTTTGCCCTCTCATACAGCTGAGTTAAAGCAATAGTTTGACAGTTTGGGAAATACGCTTATTCGCTTTCTTAAAAAGAGTTAGACGAGAAGAAGATTGATAGTCTTATGTAAATATGAAGCAACTATCAGTGTGGGTCAGTCACGATGCTAAACTGACCCACATGTGCAAAAGAACAATAGCTAAGATGTCACATGCACACGCGGTTGTACAGAAGTAAACATGGAGGCCATTGAAGTCGACGTTTACGGTTTCATTATAAGGTGATGTGCAGTGGAAGCCAGGGAATTTGTGAGCAGATGAAGAGAAAGATTTTTAATTATGGCTTTTTGTGAAGCAATGTCTGCTGCCTCTTTACAGAGGTGTGTGTGTATGTGGTGTTGGAGTCGGAATTGCTGGGATCAAGATGTGAATAGTTTCACGGAAGCAGCTTTCATCAAAAATTTCAGGATGTCAAGGGCTACTTTTAACTGCATCTGTCAGTGCCTCTCCACAAGACGCTAATGGAAAGACGAGGCGAGCCACCTTCTTGAGAAAGCGTGTAGGAGTCGGAGTAGGGTTGTATCGGCTGGCAACAGTGGGCAGGTTATTCGCACATTGCGTAACCCGTCTAGAGTGATGTAAAAGTTACATGAATTCTGACTGTTCAGACCTGTATCTGACTGAGGACCGCATATGCAAGTGGCCCAAATCACAATTACAATGACCAGGTTCGATAGGATTAGAGCTGTTAGCACTAGTATGAAATAAAAAGTACTGATTGGAGTCACAAATGAGCAAAAAAAAAATCTGATTTAGATCCTGGGGGCCCTAGAACGGTACTTGGCAGGCCCATTCAGATAAGATACACCTTTATTGATCCCATAATTGAGAATAAAACCATCCCCATTTTTCATCACCCCTCTGTTGGCGTACCTAGCACACTGATCCTGTACTAAAAGATGGAGCTAGGGGCTAGTTACACTTTTGTAGGAGTTATTTCATAATCCATTCATAATACTTAGGCCCCGTTTCCACCAAAAACCTTTGGTACAGTACCTTTAGAACCAAAAATAACTCCTACAAAAGTGTACCTAGCCCCTAGCTCCACCTTTTAGTACAGGATCAGTGTGCTAGGTACCCCAACAGAGGGGTGAAAAATGGGGATGGTTTTATTGGTATCGTTCACAACTTTTCACAATGGAAACAGAAAAAATGTGTATCTCAGCATCACTGATTTACATGTTATAGCTTGTTTATTTGATCTGTACCAAAGGCAAAGTGTCAAAGAAACATTTTGTGACTTTACAGGGTTATATTCTACTTCCTGTCCTGGCACAGTAACTTCTTGGAGCCGCAGCTGGTTGCCTAGTGATCTCACAGTGGCAGCAAGACTCCAGGAAGTCACTATACCTGGCGAAGAACAACACCAAAACTTGGTTGTACCCTTCAGTTTTTCTCACTTATGTAAGCTTCTGTATGCTAAGCTACCTGACTGCTTTTTCCTCAGTAAGACAGCAAATAAAAGTATTTCCCAAAATGTCAGACTATTGCTTTAAAGTGAGTTCTGTACAAAATAACATCACCACCATCACCACCACCAAGCAGGCAGGCTGACACCCATCAGGCCGACAGAACAGAGGAACAGACACAAACAGGAGAAGACAAAGAGGAGGGAGGTACTTATAGAAAAGTGTGGAGGTGTGATTACTTGGTCGAGGGGGCCAGGCAGCTCTTACATTGCAGAGGGAGTGGGTCCGGTGACGAGGTGAGTTGATGTCGCTGGGCGTGGACGAGCGGTCTCCATCTGCTGCCGAGGCGTCGGAGATGACAGAGGGCTGGCGAGAGTGGCAGGGGCTGATCCTGACCACAGCTGGATGTGCCGCGCATACGTACACACACATATATTCACACAAGTTGAAAAATACCCAGTTAGTATGAGAAACCTTTAGGAAACCCTCTGTTAGTATGTTTAGTCAGTAAGAGCAACACCAAGCAGCACAGAGACTGAGAGGCAGAGCAGATGGGAGGGCTCACCCTGTCTGTCCGTGGTGTGTCCGTGGTAGAGGGTCTGTTGGCTCTGACGGATGGCGGCAGTGAGCGGCAGGTCAGCCTGCATCACCCACTCCTGACTGCCGTTCACCACGGGCTCTGTGGGCATGGCCAGTGAGTGCCGCTTCGGTACGTCTTTTGTCAAAGTGGCCAGAGACTGCTTCGCCTGGGAAACAGACAAGAAACAGAAATTGAGCATAAACTAAAAATGAAACAAATACACTGTCAAAGATACACATGCGGTTTAAATTGATTCAAAATGAATTTCTATGCTTTTAATTTGTGTTTTTCATATTTTGTGACTTGTTTGTTTGTCTGTCAGCAGGATGAAGGAAACACTACTGGCCTCATTTTCATGAAAGCTAGTGGAAGTGATGTAGCATGGGCCAGGGAAGAACCCATTAAATCTTGAAGTGGATCAAAATCACAGGGCGGATACATAAATTATTTTACACTTTCGTCAACATTGCACAATATGGCATTTGATCTTGGCGGAGGTCGGCACTCTCCAATTGCCCTTCTAGCTCTGTATGTCTTCATTTCTCCTATGCATTACGTAAAACACTTGAAATGTGCTGTATAAATAAACATGTCTCGTCTTACATAAACTCACATAAGTACTGTATGCATGCATGGAAACGTGCGGACCTACACACACTTGTACACAACAGTCACACTACACAACTAAATATGGGATCTTGATAGCTAAAGGATAAACTGGCAGCGTTCTATGTTTTCTTATAGTCAACAAATCTCATGAAAAGACCCAAACCAACAATGATTTGATCCTTGTAAGTCCTGTTTGTGCAGCCAAAGCCTGATACGTCTTGTTCCTCTGTGCCAAAGAGCTCCATTGTTGTCCAAAAACTATTAAAAAAAACATGCGGTTGCACATGGTTCATTATTTGCAGTGTAGTTTAATTTGAGTCAACCCCACATTCACCGTCTGGCATCTGTAAATAGAGCAGTGCTTCCCAACTGGTGGGTCGCGGTCCAAAAGTGGGTCGCAGGTCCATTCTGAATGGACTGCAAGTGACTCGCAAACATGTCATAGTTGTTAAAAACATACTTTATTTTTGATAGGACAGTTTATTAGCATGAAAGGGGGAGAGAGAAGGGACGACATGCAGCAAAGGGCTGTGGGTTGGAATTGAACCTGCGGCTGCTTAAGCAAAGACAGAGTCTTTGCACACTGGGTGCCTGCTCTACCAGGGGAGCTAATGGGCACCCTGGAATGATTGTCTTGAGGCTGAGTGCCACAGCAGGTTAGGGAATTCAGAAAATACTGAGAAACAGAGTAACACATTATTGGTTTTGGTCTTTTCATAGGATTGTTGACAACAGAAATAAATATTTAATATCAGCAGCTCTACCCTTTGAAGTTGGCCAACAGGGAATATTCCACACAGCGCATTAAAAACTGCCCATTTCTGTGTCACAACTCTACATAGTTGATTCTTTTCTACGGGAGTTCATTAGTGGAAGCCTCTGAGAAGACTTTTAGTGTTTTAGGAAACAGTTGGAAACAATCAGATTTTATAACAGAGAAGAGAAGATTTTATTTTGTGGCTTGGTTTCTTGACAGCGATGCAGCTCTGGCACTGATGTACCAACAAATCTGATCTGTGATGCAGCTTGATGCGAGGATCTGTGGGTGGTTGTGACTCGCCGAGGGAGGAGAGAGATTAATGACACAGACTGACAACTGTACCTCCGAGGCACCGACACAGCAACACAGAAAAAAAAAAAGGCACAAATATCTTCCTCAGCCCGGAGTGAAGAATTAATGCTTTGAGAGAGGGAAGGGATGAGGATGTATAGCGGAGCAGCTTACCGCGTGTGTTTGAACTGATATGAATACAGCGATGGGATTGCAAACCCACACCCTGTTTGCATTTGTGCCGTAAACACAAGATAATGATGCTAAGGTGACACTATTGTGCTCTAGTTATTAGTTCAGCAGGGTTGTGACTGTTTATGTGCGGGGTGACTCACCATGGTGAGCTCAGCCTCCAGTTCTTTGACCCTGTTCTCCTTCATGTCCATCTGAGAACGCAGCAAGTTGGCCTGTTCTGTGGCTTCTTTGGTCTGCCTCCTCAGATCCCACTTCTCCCTCTCTAGCATGTCCTTCTCCTTTGCCAGGGCTTTCACTGCATCCTCACTCTCCTGAAGAACACACACACACACACACACACACACACACAGACATGGTTAATCCTCGCCAAGCTCACTTTGAACGATCAATGGAGCTCGACATTTGAGTCAAGAAGCGTATCAGAGCTACATTCTGTGTTATAACCTTTTTCAAAACTTGGATTCTTTAAAAGTGTGGATTCATGATGACACTATGAGACTATGTTTTTTGATGATGGCATTACAATGTCAATATTTCGCGGCTTAAAAAAAACTCAATTATACATTGGCCGACGTCCTTTTTTCCACATCACATGAACAAATGAATAAATACATTTATGATAGGTGTCCGTTAAATTGGGCAGTTTCTATTCGCTGTTGGAACTTAGACCAATGAAAAGTAGTGCACTGTAATTTGCATATTTATGGATGCTACCGTGACATCACCCATTAGTTTGTGGACTCCCCTTTTGAGCATGAATGTATTAGGAGACCTGAATACAGCACTGAAGGAGGGACCCTGTTCATTCCTATGAAAGTTGCTCAGTGGTGCATGAAGCCAGAAAAAAGCTCTATTTTCACGGTATGAAATTACCCAGATGATTTGCACTGCTTTTGCGTCACTGGGCCCGTAGAGCAAGCACACTAGAGACTTCTGCCAGCTGAGCCCGCAAAGTGTTCTGCAAACTTTAATGGAGATAAAATAATTTACTCTTGTGGCTCTAGATCTTCCAAATGTTATTGGACTGAATGAATTAAATCCTGATAGTGGAACAAATCATTTTGTAGGGGCTGTGGCACTCAAAATTTTGCCCAATGGCATCACGTGACAAACTCAGAAATTGTAATTCTACTGTTTGACCACCACAAAAGTTGGTTTCAAAGCCAGATGCACTTCCTGCGGGCCTGGTTTCGAAGCCTCAAGTTTGGCATTTCGGCTGTTGCCATTTTAGTTTTTTGGAGCCAGAAGTTACCATATCTAGGAGAGAGGCTAGCGGTGTGGAGGAGTGAGGGGTGGATCTGACTGAGAAGCCGAGGACGCTATCTGCAGACAGCCTATCTGTCAATGCAGCCTGCCATTAATTACGTGCAACTTAAAGCCTTAATTAAATGCAAACAGGTGAGTTATAGAAAAAGTTCACCTCCTGTACAGTTGTCATGAACGGGGCAGTTAGCTAAAGAGACCAAAACTGTTTTTTTTTGTGCCAGGCTGTAAACATGTTTATTTCTGCTGTAAAGTTGACCATTTTAACATGAGGGACTATGGGGACATGCTCTTGGAGCCAGCCTCAAGTGAGCATTCGAGGAACAGCAGTTTTTCGCACTTTTAGTGTTGGATTCATTTTTCAACTCTGGAGGTTGTCGCTTGATATAACCCTTGTATTTGTAAGCCAGGAGTCTAAGATCATGACATATGCGTTGCAGGATGTGTTCCCTAATGTGACAGGAGCAAAGGAGGAAGTCAGCTGATGTAGTATATACATCGTTAGGTGGGGCTGGTGATTGTATGTCGGTGGCTGTGGCCTCCCCTGCCTCCCCCGGCCACCCCTTGGTGGCACCCCTGCATTCATCATCTATTTACACAGCAGCCTCCACTTATGGGGGACCACAGGAGGAGTTATATTGAAGTAAATTGTTAAGGGTTAAGTAAAGTGTCACCACACTAAGTGATATCTTACAGTTGCTCATATACATATACATCCATAAAGATGCATCTACAATAAGTTAATATTGACAAATATGCTGGGTCAGTGTTACCTTTCGGTGTTGATCGTAGTTGCGTATGAATTCCCGCAGCTGCTCTTCTCTGCTCTCCAGTGTTGCGTACAGCTGCTGCATCTGACTCACCAAGTCTGCCTTCTCCACTTTTAGACGCTTACGGTCAGCTTTCATAGCTACAACAAACAAACAAACATGTTCACCCACTGAACAGCACATACATGTGTAAACCAAGGAGCATTTTAACTGCCACTTCTACTGTCAAAGTGAGTAAAACAAATATATGCTAGTGAGATTTGGCTTCCTCTGAATCAGACATAAAGCCTTGCAATTGCAGCAGGGAGCCACTGGGTGACACTGTGCCTTTTGTTAATGAGGGGCAGCAGCTGGTGTTTGTTTTTTTTTTTCTTGTTGAGCAAATGATGTAATCATCCTTAAAGATAAGTGGCACAGTAGCACTTATTCATTCATACATTGAACTGTTTCGGCTGGCGTGTGGAGACTGTGTTGGCTCATCCTGGAGAAAACCAATTGGATCTGATTTCTTTCAGCTTGATTCGCTTGCAGAGAAAACTCAACAGCCATGATGCAACTGGTGGGGCTCTTTGCAAGCAAAAATAACAACAATGCTTTCTTGAGAGTTTGTGCTCAACGGAGAGGCAAGAGTGGAACCTGTACTTTTCATAACTGCACACACGTGTCATTGAGGAGGCATTCCTCCTGACAACGTTCAGCCGCTTCATATTTTACACTCATCCACTCAACATTCAAACCTGTTTTGCAGCAGTTACACAATACAGTTTATGAGCTTGCGTTCACCACCTGCAACTCAGAGCAGGGGAGAGAATCATCCACAGCAATAGTGTTAGACTAAACTAAATCCAGGAATGTTTTTTACGGGTTTCCCTCTTGTTGTTGTTGCAAGCAGTTATCCTTAATGCAGGAGCGACTTTTTTTCATCCTCCTTCCAAAGATCTGCTGGGAACTGCTGGGCTGCGTTACGGTCAGAGTAGTTTTAAAACAAGAAATGAAAACAATCCAATAATACACAATCAGCGTCGCATTCCAGTCTACATCGATACCACATTAATATTTCAGAGTGAAGCTTCTATCACATGATTGATGGATGTTAATTAAAATGAGGTGATCCCAGAGTCTACTTGGCCGTTCACCAGAGGCGACACCCATTTCTGAACGATGTCGAAACACATGCACATAAACAGTATCTTTGGTCTACCCTCAGAAAAACAATAAGATTTAAACAATAAACATCAGAATCCTCTCTGGATTGCAGACTGTTGCAATTTGTGTGCACACATTTCATAACTTTGGCACATACGCAACAAAATTAGGAGAGAAATGAACCCTGAAATTAATTTGAAAGACATATCCCAGCAGTATCATCTTCTGATTGGCACTGAGAGTAAAGCCCAGAAGGCTAATGTCCTATGGACTGCGCACAATTAGGATGATGGAATACAGAGGGTTATGTTTTATTTAAGCTATTTTTGAAGCAAATATCTATTATGTGCTCATATAAGCCACTGATATTTTTCTGCTCAGTGTTGAAACTGGAAGTTATGTCAGTCTGGAAGAAGAAAAGCAGGTTTGCAGCCATCTGAAAATGAGCTTTTGTTTTCTATTGTGCTTTTCCTCTGGGAGCCAAGCGATATTTTCTTGAATAAGATAAAACCAAAATACAGTTTTAAAACATGGATAGTGCACAAAAACTGAGTTGGCTGTTCACATGCATTGAGAAAATCAACTGCAGCATATGTTTGATTTGCAAAACAGAAATATGTTAGTATTACATTTATTAAAATTCTGTTAATATCCATTGAATGATTAAGTTTTGTTTGTTGTGCATAAATCAAAGAACATTCTAATGAACTAAATCAACTTATGTTGGTTCAAATTAGATATTTCAAAACAGTCAATACTCTCAGAATGCAGAAAAACAAGGAGAAAGTTTGCCTGAAGGAGGAGTGGGACATAAGGGGGAATATAATGGACATATTTCCACCATTTTAGTCCATTTTTAGTAACTCTTGTTCGTACCATACTCCTATTGTTACTCTATTAGGCACTGGGTTTTCCTTTTGCTCCTAGAAAACACTACTATCTTGTATACTTGTATATTTTGCCAGATATTTAATGCTCTATTGTGATAAAACCGGGCCCAGTGAGTGACCCGGGCCCGGGGAACCCACTGATTGTCTTGTTGTTACTGGTTGTGAATCGTTAAAATTGTGGTTACTGTTCTAATGTTACTGTAATTTGAAGCATTCTCTGGCACAAGAATGTCCTTCAGGATAAATACAGTTCTGTTGTTCTGTATTGTATTGTATATTTGCATCTAAATGTATGGCATCGTTGATATCAAGGGTAAGCAACTGCGAGAATGTATAGAATTTAATATAAAACACTTTACTTAGCCAGTTACTTGGGAAAAAACCTGGAAGATAAGGAATAAAATCTTTCACCAGGACAAACTTAAGGCTTGTAGCAATTATTTTCTTTCTTTTCCTACTCAGCATAGAATTTATTTGAAAGTCTGCACATAAACATGTGTGATTTACAGTATATAGTAGTACATATAATGTGAACTCATGTCTTTTCCTTCTGGTTTTAAAGGAAGTCTTGTTTTGATGATTAATGTATAGTGGTGTCTTGCAGTCCTATGTGGGAAATGTCTAGCATGACATGAAAATATATCACGGCTATTTTGTTATTTTCTTTGGCGAGGCAAAGTAGATTTCATGCAGTTACGACACACTCTGGCTTGCTGCAACTCAAAAAGGGTGAACCGTCCAACCCAAAGCTTGGACAGCTGTATTTGCTGTATATTCTGTTGGAAAGAAGGGACTCTGGTGGATTAGGTGAGACGGTGAGATGCCTGTGTCGGCTCCTGACCTTGTAAGGCCTCCTTGGCACGGTCCAGTTCCTGCTCCTTGTCACCCAGCTGCACACGGAGCTCGGTGGCTGAGAGCACATTGGCGGAGCAGCCTCCCTGGGTCTCCTCTAGGTCCTTGCTCAACATGTCCTTCATTTGCCTCAGCAGATGGACCTCCTCCTGAAGCTGGGCCACCTCCTCACGCAACAATACTGAGGGAGAAAGAGAAGGAGGTAGAGTTTGAGAATTTAGAGTATGCAGAGGAGGAATGAGGAACCTGACGGTACAGATTGAGAATATGAAATTAGAAGAGAGAAGCAGAAGAAAGACCAAGGGAGAGTAGGAGCAGGAAATGAAGTCGTATTAAACACCTAGAATTATAGAGAGGGGGTGTGATTATGCAGCACATCATAAAATGTACGCTCAAATCAACACATCAAACCCCCTCAAGACTCACAGCTCCCCCTCAGCTGTGGCCACGGGGGTTTAAGGCATTCAGATAAATGGTGAGTGACAGACTCACGACTACGAGGGTTGTGGGTAAGTGACAGACAGCAGTCTGATAAGACTTAATAAAATATCAGCGTCACACGCTTCAGCCATGCTCCTCACTGCTCTGTTTTCCATCCACTGCGAAATGCCTCCCAACCCTCAGGGGAAACCAGGCAAACAAACAAGAGCAGGAAACTAAGGAGAGGACACAAAGAAACTAATGGACAGGAGCTAGTGGACACGTTTTGCTGAGCAACAGCACAGAGAAGATCAAATAGATTAGAAGAGGGCTTTCATAGTTTGAATTTGAGTCCAGCAAGGGATGTAAAGCAACAGAGGAACTATATATCATAATGATTTATACTGCACACATCAGGGCAGAAGGTTTGGTGCAGAAAAATGGATACCTTTCATGAGAACAGAGATAAATGACACAAGCAGCCAAAACATTCACCTATACTGTGAAAACTCAATGATACATTTGTAATTCAACAGTAAAAACCTTTATGATACCTAGAAACCATACAAGATGGACGAGCACAGGAAAGAAAAGTAGCTGCTTGGATAATGCATGAAAGATCGGTTAATTAATCAATTAGTGGATAGGTAGAAAATGAACTATTTTAATGATTACCAATAATCGAAGTGATTCATCAGCTTGTCAAATATGTAGATTTGCTTATCTTCATGTATGTAAATGCAATATCTTTAAGCTGGGATTGTTTTTCGGACAAAACGAGGCAGATCTGGAAACTTGTGATTAGCATTTTCCACTGCATTCGGCATTTTAGAGACAAACCAACTAATCAATTAATTTAAAAAACAGACATATAACAAGGGTCTACAGTCAAGCTAGCATCGCTGGATGCTGTACTGTGATTCTCTGTTATTATAGAGGTCCAGTGTTTAAGATTTAGGGTCATCTATATTGGCAGAAATGGTTTGTAATATTCATAACTAAGTTAGAATCATGTGAAATTAAGAATCTTTGTCTTTTTGTTATCTTAGAATGAGCAGTTTATATCTACATAAGGAGCAGGATCTCTGCTACGGAGTGTACCATGTTGTTCTACAGTATAGTAGCCCAGAACAGACAAATCAAACACTGACTCTAGGCAGGGCCATTCATGTTTTCAAGTGTGCCATCATAATCCTCCGACACCCTTTGCAAACGGGAGAAGTTTCAGTACATCCTCACTTCTAGATGCCACTAAATCCTTCACACTGGAGCTTTGAAGAACAGCTAACATTTGGATAAAACTTGAGGTCCAGTATTTGTTTTTAATATTTAGCAGTTGTAGTTTATTAAATGTAATACTTGTCCAGAGGGTATTAATTCACTAATTTATTCATTTTCTGTAACGGCTTATCCTTTTGGGGGCGTGGAAGGGCTTGAGCCTATTCAAGCTGACACTGGGCGAGAGGCAAGGTACACCCCGGACAGGTCGACAGACTATCACAGGGATGATACATAGAGACAGACAACCATTCACAATTACATTCACAGAAAGAGCCACTAATTAGAGCCACCAATTAACTTAGCCTGCAGGTCTTTGGACTGTGGGAGGAAGTCTGAGTAGAGAGAAAACCCATGTTGACACAGGGAGAACATGCAAACTCCACACAGAAGGGTTTCCCTACCCCGAGTCCGAACCAGGAACCCTCTTGCTGTGTGGCAACAATGCTAACCACTCCATCACCGTGCTGCCCGTACATTGTCTAATTCATCCAACTTTTGTTGTGATATTTCACTCTGAATTACAAATGTTGACCTAATAATAGAACTAGAGGAAAGTCCAGAGATCCCCACAATCAATAGGCTTCACCTCTGGGGACTATGAATGTCTGCACAAGATTTCATGGCAATCCATCCAGTAGTTATTGAGATATTTCAGTCTGGACCAATGTGGTGTAACCAGTGGATCAAAAGAAAAACATCCCCAGAGGCAGGCTGTTCGCATGGCTGAAAAATATAACAAGTTAAAAAAGACAAAAAAAAAAAAAAAGGAAAGTATCCTTAATTGTATGCAGATCCCTATAAGACTCCATGTAAAATTATGCAAAATTCAAGAGCAAGTGTGCATGTGTGTTTGTGTGCGCGCATGTGTGTGCGTGTGACTCAGAGAGAAAAAGAGGGAAGGTCTCTGCAGGCCTGCAGCCAGACCTCGTGGGGCTGCAGCAGCTCCGATAAGAGAGGAAGGGACAGTCCATCGGTCTCTGTCGACTCAGGACTATGGAAACACAGCGGGCAGCTCTGTGCTGCATGTGACAGAAAGAGTTTGTTTCCCTGAGAGAGCAATCGTTCACGGCCTTCTTGCAGCTTAAATCCGCTTATTCATCTGTTTACCTACAGGCTCTCCTATATTTGTCGTGGGGAGCCCAGCTGCTGCGTTTGATGCCACTGGACAGAAGTGTGCATTTTTTCGGTGCTTTGTAGCGTTCGGCTTAATCTTCAACTTTAAACAGGCTGTTTAAATTATCAGCTGCTCTCTCTGTGATGTGGAGGTTGATCTGCTCCTGTTAGCGGGCACAGCAGTTGTGTACAGCAGAGATTTTCTAACTTGCAGTCATTCTCAAATGAGCCAACAGATGATGAGCCTTTTCCCTTTTTTCACTCAGAATCAATGAGTATTTTGTTAGCTTAGTATCACATATCATCACACATTGTTTGTCATAATTAGTCTACTTTAAGTCAATTAAAACAGTGTTAGAATTGTGTGAGTGTTTACAGTGGATTTAGTGAGAAATGTGTCTAATTTACACATAAATCAGTTACATAATTCTCCAAAATCCAATTTTGCATTAATTTTCAGCATCATCCCTCGTCCAATAAAACAGACAGACCCACAAGCATATACACACAGGTATACACACTCACACACTTTTTCCTCTCTCAGGTTTCTTGCCTCAAATTGAGGGTGAAATTGAGGAAAATAAAAACTTCCAGAGATCTTCCAATCTTCCCCGAATTTGTGGCCATTTCACATTTAAGAAATGTGCAGAGGGACACCCAGAGGAGCTGCTTCATTGCACACCGACTTGAGTTAAAGCTGCACCAATGGAACTGACAGACACAGCCCATCTACCTATAGATAATGCACCTTCACATACATGATCTAAAAAGCTATTGCAATTGACAGGAGCCATATAAACCGCACATTGCAGTCTACATGCTGTTATCGTCTGGGCTCTCTCAGCTATGACCCCTGAGTGCTTGTGCAGTGAGCTTGGTCAAGCTATTAGAGTCCTCCCACAGAAGAAGAGAAGCCCGCTCTTCTTCTTCGTATTCAGCAGCCCTTTCTATTAACTTCTCATCCAAGCCTGATTAGAGTGTCCATCAAAGCCAGTCAGGGCCAGGCCACCACTCCCAGTTCCTTTTACCCCCGCATAGCAGAGCTGTCACAAGCCAGCACACACACAAACATACACACACACACACAGACTCAGGGAGGGTGCATAGTGGCTGTTGGCTCATGATTAGGCTTGAAAGAAAGCAGAGGCATCCCTCTCTGCTTAGAAAAAGGGAAGTGGGGGCTGGAAATGTGTGGATTGGTGGTCAAAGACCTGAACTAGTCTCCTATGAAGCGTATGCAGGATTAAAGTGGAGCTATTTATATACATGAATGATCAAAGATGCTTAATGTGAGCTGTGTTGGAATATTGAGTTTGGATGAGAAGTTGAATTTAAAGTTATTGCTCTTACTGCAAAAACCCATTCTGTTTTAAAAGCACTTTTCAGACTAACTATTCTCCGTGCATCCAAATGGATTGGCTCTCATCAATAAACAATCACTTTCCAATCAGGCAACTTTACAGCAAGTGAACTGATGAACTGTCAGGGAGCTTCATTCATTAGGTTTGCCTGATCTAAACCTGAGACATTGCTTCCTAGTTTTAGAACATTGTGAACTTTTTCTGACTTGGACGCCTTCAGTCTCATTTAGCATTAAAAGATTTTAAAGGTCAGCTAAGCCAAATAACAAAATATATTTGTTCAGACATTTTCATACTATCCTCTGACTATCCAGGCAGTTAAATGGGCATTATCAGGGGTAGTAAGCATCATTAGCCCTTTTTATACATCCCACGACAGGGCCGCAACGAAAACCCTTCATCACAACAGCTTTGCTTTTTTCTACAGAGCCAAACAATGGCAGCATGGTGCCACTGCAGTGAACAATTTTGGGTAGTGTGCTGGGATTCTGGAAGCAAAAGAATTGTGATGGGTGTGATGTGTAACACAACAGAGCATAACATACTCAGGCAGTGCTAATAACAATAACAATGGCATAATATGGCAATAAAAATCATTTACCATCTCTATTATATGGCGGTTGATCTCATCCTCTGCTTGGAGGGTAAGAAGCTCCTCAAACTCATTGTCTCCCCATTTTGCGGACATTTTTGGGTGTCGTTCTTCTTCTTTGAGTTAGCTGCTAACTGCTTCTAGTTGTTTTTTAAATTTACCACCAGTGGGTCAAAAATGTAGCACCTGTCCCGTCCATGGTTGCATTTACACAGACGTTGATCCAGCGCTGTTACTACCTCCACTGCCAGCTTACAGATGAGACAACTCTCACCCCCCATTTTGCAATTGTACTTTTCGTACAGAACAGCAAGGCAGAATAACAGCACAACATTCCCACCAAGAACAAGCTGTGTCAAAGGGGCTATTAAAATGGGTAAGTAAGGGCCTGCCACACCTACTATTAGATTTAGAAGACTATTATCAGGCCATAAAATGAGAAACTTTCTGCCGAAAAGGGCAAACACAGGCCAAACACAGGACTTACACCCAGGAGACAAGGGTTCGAGTCCCATATGAAACCAACATTTTAGCTCAACCATGATCTTTCTCTACATCTAACCAGGTCATGTTGGCCCCTAAACCTAAGGACAGTGAAAGTAAAACAAACCCTGAACAGCCATTGAATGGGCTGAAAACTGCCTTACTAGTTGGTGTAGCAGGCCCTAGAGACCCACATCTAGGAGCCTTATAAACACAGATAACAGCCATTTAATGGGCTGAAAACGTCCCAATAAGGTGCAGAAGAAGGTACAGATTGTGTTGGTTTTATTCACCCAAGTTTTGAGATGTCTTCATCTGAGATTTCTTCCACCAACCCAATGGAAAAATGGAGTGGAATTGTGTTTGTGCTGCTCAAAGCACAGAATAGTTTTAGGGCTGCAGCTAATGACACTTTCATTACTGATTACTATGCTAGTTATTGCCTCTTTTAATATAGTAATTGATCAGACCATTGAATGTCAGAAAACAGCAAAAATAGGTAACATATTCAAATGTTTTGTCCAACCAACAGTCCAAAAGCCAAAGATATTCAGTTTACAATGATACAAAACAGAGAATAATGGAAAAATATTCACAATTATTGAAGCTATAACTTGGGTTTTTTCTAATGTCTGCTGAATAAAATGACTAATTTATTACATTTAAAATCAATTAATAGCTGCTGATTATTTTTCTGTTGAACGACCAACTGATTATTCAACCAAATGTCCAAGCTCGCTAAAAAACTTTAACAGTAAAATCTTCTTCTTAGTCCAGATAGTCCACAGACCTCGCTGTCAGCACTTTTTTTTACGGAGTAGTTCCAGTGAAAACTGTTGACATGGTGGTCTGTGGATTATCCAGAATAACTGGAACATTATGATGAAACATTGCTGTTGAATTGTCTAAGTATACATTTCCAAAGCTGTGAGTGCCACAGACACGCATATCTGGACAAACTAAACTAAATCTGTATCACTACCTCTGAGGAGTAAGTGGGGTTTGTTTTGTTATTTGAGTGAACTGAGCATTTAACTTAAAAACAATTTCCTATAAAACATAGTGAAACACTTGCTCAGTGGACCTTAGTCTATCTGAAAGCAGAACCATGAAAATAATATGGGACGACTGAGAGGGGTGTCAAATATCTCCGAAGTGACAGCAGCCAACTGTTCTGCCCTGAGGACTTGCGATGTGCATGGCTGTCACTTTTCTACCTCGGTCTCCCTGACAATTCAAATGTGTGTAATTTTAGTTGGTACAGTGGTTCCGCTCGGCTATTTCTGTGCAAGACAAAGCCAGAGGCGATGCTGCTGCCTCTCTAATCTCTCAGGTACAGTACTGATAGCTGGATAACAAGGTCATACACTGTTTTACAACTTTACGACTGTATGTAGACATACAGCGCTGTCGTAACTGTCCTGTTAAAGCAATATTTTTAATAGAAAACCCCTGTGAACAACCAAAGCATATTAATACTGTCTTGTTGGACACTGGGGGAGTGAAGAGCATGAAACACATCTTCAACCCGTTTCATTCACCTTGAAATACCTGCTAGACGTTCATAGCTTTAACAAACGATCACAGTGTGGCCTTTTTAAAACAGGTGCTTTAACTCCTTCTTTACACTGTCATTTCCTAAAAGGTCTAGTTTTTCTTGCAACACTACTGACCTTGTGAAGAACTATATAACATACTCATTTACATACGCTGCTGCTGTGTGACAGACAGTTGAAGGTAGGACGGGAGGTCTGCTCAGGCTGGTTTTACAGCTTCAGCTACCATGAAACAAAGATGTTAGCAAGTCACTGTTCATAATCTGACTATAAAAACTGCTGTTTAAACATAGTACAGTACTGGGATTTGTCTTTAATTATCTGTTTTTAGAATAATTTGGAAATAGAGCCTGAAGGACTTATTCTCCTGGTTGACTTCTCACTGTTTTCTTCTTCCCTGTTGGCTCCTGTAGTAGCTATAACACTCTATCTATAAGGTGGAGAAGGGGTGTGTGTGTGCGAGGGGGGAGGGTTCAGGGGAATTGGAGCTAAAGGATGAAAACAGTAATGGCTTTCTACAGAAAGTGCTGAGAGATTTTCTGCTGTAGCGTTGCAGGGGGTGCAGCTAATACAGCAGGACATCAAAGCGACGTCATTTAATGGCGCATTTCTCACACAAATTGCTATGCAGCGAGTAATTAAATCAGTAAACACAAGGACACCAATATCAAAGTTTTCTTTAAAACAAAATTAGAGGCAATATGACAAATGTTCACTGGGGATGTAAAAAAAAAAAAAAACAGCAATAGAACAAAAGTTTTTCTGTAATTTGCAGATATGAGCAGAGTTGTTTCAAAAAACCAGGAAACGTCTTTAAAATGCTTCATCAAAGCCTCCTAATAAGTTATTCTCTCATAAGCTCTTCTTATTGATAAACTCTACAGAGAATGAACCAATAAAAACATCAAAAACTTGTTTCCCAGGACAGCGTCCTGCTCACAGGCTTCCAGTGAAATGGGAAACATTACGTAAGTGAATACCTGCAATGCAGGTGATTGTGTTGACTCAAACTGTCAGCCTCCCTGAGGGGAAGCGAGCCGCCACTGTGTCTCTGTAACAGCTTCTGAGCTGAATTATATGGTGACCACTTGAACAAATGAGCTCCCTCTTATGTTGAATGACACAATACGTCACATCTTTCTAACTTTTATACCTCAGTGACTCATTTCTTCTTGAAATTTCTTCTCCACAGTAACATGAATTATCAAGTCGTACCCCCTGAGTCTAAGACCACACTGATAAAAGCTTTTTGTATTGAGTCCTGGAGAATTAAAGCTGATGGCTGGACAGAACAACACTAATAGAAATACACCAACAGCTGCAAGAAAAACACACTAACGCTTACTCTCTGAAATCCTTTATAACAGTGGTGCTGAGAGCCAATTTTCGGAGCCAGCAAGTGATTGAGGGCCACACAGGAGAAGTGCAGTTGCGACTTGCCCACTGAAATCGCTAACTTTAGCTAACAGCAAGAGCATTAATGACAGAACGTAATTCCTGCGACACTTGTGAGGTGCCACTTGTTGCCATGCGACCAGTAGCTTTGTACAAGTTGCCATCCCTGACCTGACAGACGCTTGTTAGGAGGTGCACTTTGATGCAGTCTCCTAGTAGTGTATTAAATGTAAGGTATAGAGTGCTGCAGGAATGATCCCTAAAACCAAGAAATGAGTAAGTTAGTTGAAGTCGATAGATTTTTTTGAATGGTTTTTTGGTTGGATGGCTAAAATACGGTCCGTAGAAAATACAAGCTCAAGAGATTTTCATGTTTTGTTATACTACATTGAAGTAAATAACCCACTTGTGAATTTTGAAGCCTTTCGGTGTCTTAGAAAAGACGGTTGCTAACAAGTGGTTAAATGAAACTACAGGATGTCATCACGCTGAACACAGCTTTACAGGCTTGTTGTGGTGTTGACGTTGCATGCAGCTGTGGTGTAGTTGGTTTATAGCCTAATGTTAGCTTTTTATTTCTTTTCTTTCTTTTTCTTTTTTTAAAGATATTTTTTGGGGCATTTTGCCTTTAATGGACAGGACAGGTAAGCATGAGGGGGGGAGAGAGAGGGGGATGGCATGCAGCAAGGGGCCACAGGCTGGATTCGAGCCCGAGCCGCTGCGGCAACAGCCTTGTACATGGGGCGCCTGCTCTACCCACTAAGCCACCGACGCCCCAGCTTTTTATTTCTAACGATTACATTTGTGCTTCAAAAATCATAAAAGTGGTGTTCATTTATGAAGATTATATCTGTCGAACAAAACCTGTAGCTGGCCTGCCCCCTACACCCTGAGCAACATTGCTTTGTAAGAATTCCTTCATAAAACAAGCAACAGAGGATACATAGACCAAGAAAATGCACATCATGTATCTGCATGGTTAATCTACTTTGTCTATTAGATCACTCTGCAATCACATCTGCTGGTCCTTCACACTTTTACCTGTTGGGTTAAATAACTATTGACTAATTAAGTGATGAAACTAATGAAGGTCAACATGAAACATCTCTAATTAATCAAACACAGACAAGCACTTATGAAGCTGAGTGGATGAGGCAGAGATAAAGAGTCACATGTACTGTGCAGGTTGGAGAGTGAACACCAAAAGGCAAACAGAAGCTTCATAGGCGTCATATATGTATGATGTAATCAGCTGTGAGCATATACTCATCATTATATTAGTCCGTGCAGTGAAGTGTTTTCCCCTGTTGCTGCTTTATTACCTGATTTGTGTTTGTGTGGGTGTGCGTGTGTTTGTGAGTGTGTTCACAGCTGGCTATTTCTGCGCTGCATTATGAGAGGAGCATATGTCTGCTGAGCTCTGGCCTCCACTAATTACGGTATAAAGATCAGTTGAGATTGCTCTGGGAGAAGACAACAGTCTGCTTCAGCTCTTGATTAAACTCATCATGCAGGTACCACTATAGCCTTGACAGGCAGTAAAAAGAGGAGTGCGGATGGACTGAAATAAACCCTGCGAGTTTTGTATTGATGGCAAGCGAGTGATAAGCCTCATCTTATTAATACTGTGTGTTGCTTTAGAGTGCTTCCTCATATGATGCTCTGGCTGTCTCAAGAGAATTAAGCCGCACAGGAGAGAATATGTTTAATATGGAACGGATAGCACTTGTCAACACAAACCATCGATTTCAACATACGCCCTGATGTCTCAGACCTGATCTTTTGTTTTTAGCCACGTTAGCCGCATGGCTCTAGGGATGGCAATGCCGATCTGTTGTGCCACCACTCTGGTGTAGAGTAAAATAGCTCACAAGTTTGGCACAATGTACCCAGAGAAGGAATCCTGATTGCTTTGAGGATCCTCTGACCCTTAATCTTGCACTACCAGCAGCTCAAAACTTCAGTTTGTATAATACTTTGGCTTAAACCCCTCAAAGCTAATGACATTCCCATCAGCCTCAGCTGTGCTTCATGTTAATCGGAAATGGAAAAAAGAATGGTGCGTGAGATGGATCGTGGTTTGGTGCAGCTTCTACAGTGTTGCGGGTGCTGCGCCGGACTATCGTGGTGAAGAGGGAGCTGGGCCTGGAAGGCAAAGCTTTTGATTTACTGGTCCACGTCCCAATCCTCACCATATGGTCATGAGCTCTGGGTAGTGGCCGAAAGAATGAGATCACATATTAGCGGCCGAAATGAGTTTCCTCAGAAAGGTGGCTTGGCTCAGCCTTAGAGATAGGGTAAGGAGCTTGGAGTAGAGCCGCTGCTCCTTCGCATTGAGAGGGGACACTTGAGGTGGTTCCTGCATCTGATTAGGATGCCTCCTGGGCACCTCCCGCTGGGGGAGTTACGGGCACGTCCCACTGGTAGGAGGCCTTGGGGCAGACCCAGAACACGCTGGAGGTATTGCATATCTCATCTGGCCTGGGAACGCCTTGGGGTCTGCCAGGAGGAGCTGGAAAGCATTGCTGGGGAGAGGGACATCTGGGGTGCTTTGCTCAGCCTGCTGCCCCCGGATTAACGGATGAAAATGGATGGATGGATAGGAAATGTTAACACGCTAACAAGCTAAACTTAGATACTGTACACAGTAAACATGTAAGTGCTAAACATCAGCATGTTAGCATCATCACTGTGTGCATTTATGCCATGGTAGTGTTGGCATGTAGCTCAAAGCAGCATTGTGCTGAGTACAGTCTCACAGAGCTGCTACCATGGCTAGCATTATGCTCCTTACAAAATTGCACACTATTCACTACATACCCAATATGTGTACCTTTATTCAACATATGTTTGGGTACATAAACAGTAGCATGCATCTTTTCAGATGCACTGAGAAAAAATTAAACTTAAATTGAAGTGTTGCTTATATTACAGAGCGGTTGGTCGCTGTCTGTTAAGGACATGCTCATATACCGCAGTGCAGTGTGTGGTGCATTGTGTGGTGCTATGTTCAGTGTTTGCATAATATTTCCCTGGAAATAGAATGCAACTGTTGTATTAATGGTTTCATACTGAGATTTTGGATGTAACAAAAGATCTCACACACTGTTAAATAGCCTGACAGTATGGAATTTTGGGCACAACATAAGTCATTAATCAAGCTAATAAAACAGACAAAAAACATAACTCGTGTACTTGTAGCAGTCCTAGTCCAAAGTTTAGTACTAGTATTTGTCCAAAGTTTGTGAAAACTTTTAAGTTTTCTTACAAGAGTCTGAATGAAACATCCTGTGATCCCTGCACACTCTGTTTACATCTCAAGTCAAATTTACAGGACGAGACAGGATTTATAAAAGAAAAGCATCAAATCAGCACGAAACCCAAATCTGTCAGAAAAGACAGAGAGGATGGAAAGCAAGAGAAAAGAAGACTGAGACTGAGAGGCTTCACAAATAAACCTATTCATTCTGTCAGCGGCTACCTGCTGAGTCTCAAATCCCGGGGAGGCCGGGTGGGTGGCAGAGGTAGGCTGCAGCAGTAAGGGGCTTTTTTTTTAATCGGCAGGACTATATTTAGCATCTTCATTGTTAATTTGTACTATAGTCTCAGGAGGAACTTGTGCAGTAATGAAAAAGAGGTTGTATAGACCTGCGTGGGTGGTATAGTTGCAGATTTGACATGCATAATCGACAAACAGCGGTAAAAGAAGAGAAAAGCCTCGATCCAGCTCAGTCACAAGAATAAAATACTGGCATTCTATGTTTCTGCAAAACAAAGATATGTTACATTTGTACGTTTTGTACAAATAGTGTAGTTCAGATTATTTGTATACAAGCTGAGTTTCTCAACAGAAGGAGGAGGAGATGGTGGATGGCATGACACCTAGATGAGACAGCCGCTAAGCAGCACACCAATTTTCGAAACCCTCCTTTTTAAAAAAAATTTTTTTTAAACGAAACATCAGGACATTTCCAGGCATGTTTGTGGCGACAACGGTGGGTATTTTCTAACCACAGCTCAGGACATTTACGGTTGTGTTTGTAGCGACAAATGTTGGTAAGCTTTTAAAAGAGGTTGGGACATTTCCAGCTGTCTTTGTAGCAACAACAGTGTTTTTTTAACAAGAGGTCAGGACATTTTTTATGAGAGGTCGGGAAATTTTCACCAGTGTTTGTAGAAACAAGAGTGGGGTTTTTTTTAACGACACATCAGGACATTTCCAGCTTAATGTAGCAACCATACTGGGTATTTTAAGCCCAAATATAATGTTTTCCTAACTCTAACCAAGTGGTTTTAGTACCTAAATCTAACCACGTTTATCAGTGTTGCATGAAAAATATAAATACAACATAGTCAGAAATACACAATGCCGAAAATTTATTCTAGTGATTGAGTTGCTCCATCTCATGAACCAGGAAGTCAAAAAGAACCTGGAGCAAATACTTAAGTCCTGATGCCTTGACACGCTTAGACTTGGAGCACTGTATTTTCTGCATCCTGAAAAGGCCCTGCATGTAAGGCTCAGGTCAATTTCCTACTCCGGGTATTACACTGGCACTCTATAATACATATGGCCATAAATAATGCATGCTGCTGGCTCTCATGCCTACCTGACCAGAGTATTCACCACTTAATGGTAATTCATAGTGGTCTGCAGAGGAAACATCGCTCTCTGGTTCAGAACGTCTATAAAATTCTAATATATATGTTGATCATTTTATCATTTTCCCTTTAAAAGATACTTCACACACTGTACTCGAAAGCAGATAAAATGCTAATAAGGTCGAAATGTATGTCCCACATGTTGTTTGTATCCATGCTGATGTGTGTGTGCTGCAGCTATCTGTCCTCACGTGCGGCATATCTGTGCAAGTATACAGTATCTATTGGGAACAGCTTCCATTAATTAATTGCCTGTGGGTTTACATTACAACTGAGGTCAGTGCAAGGATGCCAAGTGCAGATAGCTGTAATTGATTCACACGTTTATTATGTGCAGATTAGGCACGCTGCCAAGGATGTGCCACTGGAAGAGCATCGAGAACGTGGACAAGGCTATTTAGATTTCTAATACTGTTGTTGAGGGCTGCATTTTGAAAAACATACCCTCGCTGTCACTTGACACCGGTATCATTCACTGTGCACGGGTTTGGTTTACATGAGATAAATTAGACAGTGATTAACTTGGCTGACACGGCGGCTCTGAACAGGAAGCAGAGAGTCATTTGATTTATGTCAGCAAAGCCATGATAATGAGGTGATTTTATACACTAATTGTTGTATTTAAGAGCTTAGTTTCTTAATTCAGTGAATTGCGATGACCCTTGTCCCTCTTAAGCTCCACCCTGTTGATTCCTCCACTTCTCATACTGCAGGTGACATGTCAGAGCATGTCTGTTTTGACTCAAATATTATTGCCTCAATTCCATTCCCCCCTCACCCTGAAGCACTAAGCAATGAACCCTCGCACACTTTAACTGACTTACTGTGTGCGTGTGTGAAAATGTGAGGACTCTTGACAAAAATGTATGTATGCGGCAGTTTATGAAATGACAGAGGGTGTGAGGCTGACATTTAGTTTAAAGATATAGTGCGACATTTTGGGAAATACCCATGTTTGCTTTCTTGGTGGGAGTCAGATGAGAAGATCAATACCACTCTCATGTCTGTGCAGCTGGAGTTTGCTTAGCTTAGCATAATAACTGAAAACACGGGCAAACAGCTAGCCTGGCTCAGCATGTCATCACCAGCACCTTTAAAGCTGACTAATAAACATGCTGCATCTTGTTTGTTAAAATCATATAAAAAACAAAGTGTACAAATGTGACATTGTGGTTTTACAGGGGTTGTGCGCAAGAGCATTAACTTCCTGAAGTTCCTTTATTGAATTGGAGTGTGGGTTCCCTGTTAAAGGAGAAGTCTGGTATTTTGCACGTTGAGCCCGATTTCTGGGTTGTTTATGATGGAATAGAGTGGCTAAGACCAAAATAGTGACGACTAGGGATGGGCAGCACTATTTCGAAAATCATGGCAACTATTCGACAATTTTTCGAATAATCGCCACCCCAGAGCCACGCACACAGAGATCCATTCATCATTACGCCAGGGCCACACCGCCCGCGGAAGTGCTGCGAAGCGCGGCGCACCGACATTCTTGCCCGAGCCAGAGCATATCTGTTCACATCGGGCATTTCTCCACGCCAGTCGACAAGCGGTTCTGCTCCCAGCTGTTGTCTCCGTCACCCGGCTTGACACATTCGCTCACGGCTCGCCGCTCACGAAGAAAACAGACCAGACACCGAAACGATCACTGCAGGGCGCGAGCCAGCCACGGAGCTGTGCGCCGCTGGTGTGGATGACACAATCGGTTAACATGGGTGCCGAAAGGAAACTGGCCTCGCTTCTCGGCGCTTTGAGGCTATTCGCAGCGCTTCCGCGGGCGGTGTGGCCCTGGCGTTACGGTCCCTCGCCGCCTCCTGCGTGCCTTGCTCTCAAATGACTGTGCATACTTGTTGTAGACTTGTGATACGCAAGCTTTGCCTCACAGAGTTTGCACTGCACCTCATTTTCATTTATTTTGTCGAAGTTGTTCCACACGGAACTTTTTGATGACTGTAGTAGTCTCTGCATGTTTCTCCTGTTTGTAGAAGAGCATCAAACTAGCTGGTAGCCCATCTCACACCGCTGTAGCAATCCTATACTGCCCTTGTGCAGTTAGGAGCTGAATTGCATGTCAAATAAAGGGGGGGTAATAAGACGGTGAATAGTAATAGTCGCATTAAAAAAATCAATTTTTCAAAAATAAAACGACTATTCGAAATTCGAAAATCGTGACCCATCCCTAGTGACGACTGCGCATTTTCGGAGAATTTGGCTCTCCCCTGCCTGGCTTTACACTGCTGCATATGGCCATGTGTGAATCTGTCCTAAGACCACCCTAAACATTCGTTTTCAAAGCCATGAAACTCACGAGTGGTCAGTGGTGTTCGTTGATGTTCTGACATAAAAATCGTAGCAAACTGTGGTTTCCGTGATGATTTATTTGACATTTTGTCTACCCCATTGGTTTTCTATAGAAGCCTCATTGTCTGTTGGTAGTAATCCGCCACCGGAAAAGTAAAGGGTTTTTTTTACGACAAGGTTGTAGTCATTGTAGTCTTTTAGATCAGCTAAAGTGCCGCCTCGACAGTGCTGTGTGCTCTCTTGGAGGAAGAACGAGAATGAACGAAAGTGTTTTGTAATAAGTTTAAACAACTGCACAATGGATTTGCTTCTGCTTCTTCTCTGTGTCCCATTACATTGCAATGGTTTCCTGCCGGTTGGCGACACCCATGTAAAGGAGCATTATCGCCATCAAGTGGGCTGGAGTGTATAACGCCTCAGGGTCAAACGAGCGATCAAGTGGAAGTTTACACACGGGTGTGAGGCAGCTGAAAAAATAGTTCCACAATCAAGATGAATAGCGAAAAAAAAAAAACAGTTTGCTACGATTTTTATGTCAGAACATCAACAAACACCACTGACCACTCGGTGAGTTTCATGGCTTTGAAAACTAGGACACATGGCCATAGGCAGCAGTGTAAAGCCAGGCAGGGGAAAGCCAAATTTTCCGAAAATGAGCAGTCGTCACTATTTTGGTCTTAACCACTCTATTTCATCATAAACAACCCAGAAATGGGGCTCAAAGTGCAAAATACCGGACTTCTCCTTCAATTAGCACAATAGCACTGTTTGACCAAATCAACATATTTGGAAGTTACCATGAGTGTGAATAAATGGCTCAAAAATTCGACAGAAGAGCCCTCAAACTCTTGGTGATTTTACAGTGGGGCAGTCCTGAGCCCTCATAGCCTTAGTGGAAGCAAGCGTTTAAGTCTGTCGGTCCATAAGGGCAAACACCTGTAACGGAGAGGGTCCAGAAAGAGGAAGGCTCACTTTAGAGTCACTCCCTGTATCTGCATCTGGGTTTCACCACGGCCCCACTCCTTTAGGAGACCTGCAGCAGTCCTGAGTCCATTCATTCCAATAAGAGTGGTGAACGTGACCACATATAATAACTGAGTCTTTCCTCCCAGAGTCACTGAAGTAAATAATGCACCCAGTTTTCACAAGCCACATATCCTCCAAACATTCTGACACTAAAATGCCATTTTCCAGACGGACAAATCAGCTGAAAATTAACTTTGTCTGAGCCCTGTCTCTGTCACAGAAACACACTCGCACAAGATCTGGCAACAACTGATACAATCTTTTCAGTAGCGGATCCTCCTATAGGGGACATATGCAGTCGCCTAGGGTGCCAACCGGAGAGAGGGCGCCAAAATTTCCCCTCCACCCCACCCCGCCTCCATAAAAGAAAAAAACCCTCAACATTACAGAAATGGTGGAGTGGGTTGTATTTGCACATGCTGTATTCTCTTATCTTCTGTCATTTATTATTATTGTTTGTTGACTAAGTTGTTTATTTGTGTTGATATTCATTATAAGGAGAAGAGGAAGATAAAAATTGGGGGAGTGGAGGGTGCCAGGAAGCTTGTATAGGGTGCCAAATGTGCTAGGTCTGGCACTGGATCTCTTTCTCTTTTAGATATTCAGCTTGCAGATTAAACAAGTGGCAAAATAAGGAGCAAATATTGCACTGTGTGCTGTATCTAGTGTTGTATTGTTTTGAATCTGCTTTCATCCATTCACAAGCTGTTTACAACACTTAAAAACGAAGTGGGTGGAGGTGGGGGATGTGGGGGAGAGATGACCACGCCCACTCATGATACAGTAAGTGTAAACCATTCCATACGGTTACAATAGAGCATCTTAGGTTTGAGTATCTATGTCTCACTGGATGACCAGAGTAACCGGTAAGGGGGTGGGGACCATGATGTCAACCATCTCATATAAACCACTGAGACCAAAGTGCCTTAGGCCCTATCGTCCCTGTTGAATCTGTGATGGGGACTCAGCATCTGTCAAAAACAGCAGGATCTGGTCTGCGGAGAACTGGAAATCTGCATGATTTAATACACGACCTCCCTCATGTCCTGGGGCATGGCAGAATAATTCCACAAGCGGCACGAGGCACTGGAGCTGCCACTGAATCTTGTGTATAAAACTTTAAAAGCTTTGCTGAGGAATCTGAATCGTGCAAAACATGGCAACAAATACCTGTTCTGTTCTCATTAATATTCAGTATAACACTTGTGCAGATGAGGAAAGTAATAATGGTCCTTGATTAGCTCGGGGTAGCTGCAGCTCACAAAGAGACTGAAGAGAAATTATACTAAAAGACAAAACAACAAAATGATGCTCTATATGGAGATGTGCCACATGTTGTCTCTTATAGTTGTGGTGAAGGACTTCACAACGAAGCTGTGAGAGTGAAGCTTATAGTGATGGTACCATCTGTCTGCTGCAGAGCAATCGGTCAAACTCATTATCTTCTGCAGTTTGGAGTGGTGACCTCAGGGTGCAGAGTACATCAGCCGCAGTAGGAGTCACGCAAACCCCAGTGGAACCAAACTCATCTCTATTCATTCATAAACCACCATGACACACGAGTGCATATGAACGTGTAGACACAGACACACACACACACACACACACAAACCTGTGTGACATCCAGGCAAAAAATAAAGATGACTAACTGTAACAGAAGACTCCCCGTGAGACTCAATAGACCTCAAATAGGCCAGCTTCTCTGAACAGCCTCAATCAACCATAGTGTATCTTCACATCCTGGATAATATCTGGTTCCTACATTCACTCAAACATAAGAGCCAATGCAGATATTATTGTCCCTCAGTGCTATTTTCTCTCAGATTATACGAGCTTTAGTATGTCTGCTGGGCTACTGAAGTCTGTAATACTGCGCAGCACCTCACCAAATACCACTCCGTTCATGTGCAATGATTATAGAAGATTAACAGATTACCATATTATCCATATGAACATCTCATATCTAGGTCAGCATTTAGCTCTTATCATAAGGAAAACAATAAATAAGTCTCGGTTATGGAATAGATTTAAATAAATCAGCACTTAAAGGTTGAATGCCAAAGAGTCGAGGTGCAAAAATAAATCACGTAAAATAACCCACAGTGTTTATTGCTGTAAACATATGCACTGTGGTGGAGGGAGAGCTCAGATTATATTTACATAAGCAATGATAACATTTTGTAAAAAATAATGCATAAAAGTTTGGTGTTTTTTCCCCAAAATACAGAACCACAGTTTGATAGCATTTTCAGAAACATATATTTAAAATCTAAAATCTAAAAATACTATTATTATGTAGAATGGAACATTTTCTGGATGTCATATTGTTATATGATACATAAATTAGGACATATTGTTCGATTAATAATGTTTTTATTAAAAATGCATCACATGCTGTAAGCAGAGTTTACTCCTGCAGCCTGTTGTGATTGAGCTAATTTTGACTAGTTAACATTAGAGCCAAAATGATTTGTTAATTAACTGATTAGCTGACTGCCAGAAACCTAATTAGCAGCTATTTTCATACCAGAAATCAATATTTTGTGACTTTTCGAGCGAAATGGCTGGTTCCAGCTTCCCAAATGTGAATCATTTCTTGTTTTCTCACTCTTCTACGAGAGTACATTAAATATATTTTGCGGCTGTTTGTCTGAGAAAAAAGACAGTTTAGCCCTTTTTGGGTTTTCTAGGCAAAACTGCATTTTCCTACTCTGCACCTTGGTCATGCAGCAATCTCCATAAAAGATCTAAAATTATAAACACTCATATCCATCAATGAATTTAACTGCATCATAAAGAATGTGGTGACAGAGACATGCGCTTGTTTTTCTTGAGAGGCCGGTTTGTTTGAACAGTTGTTTTATTGTGGAATGTTTGTTTTATATGTTGTATTTGTTGCATTTTAAATGTGTTTTGATAGGCTGCTACTTCGGCCAGGTCTCTCTTTTAAAAGAGATTTTCAATCTCAATGGGAATTCCTGGTTAAATAATGGTTAAATAAATAATTTAAATTAAATTAAATTAAATAAAATGTATTTAAATTAATATAAGCTCTGGGAAGTGGGGCATTTTTCCTTATTTGCTGACATGTTATAAACCAAAAATTTATTTTATAAATCAAGAAAATAACAGGTGGATTAGGGCTGTGTTTTGGCAAGAATATTGAGATATAATATGTGTTACGATACATTGCGATATATTGTGATACAGTAAGCAAGGAGATATGTTGCAGTTTCTTAAAATCAAATTTTAGCAAAACTGTCATAGAATAAGAACACACAGCCACATGCATAAAAAGATGATGTTCACTTCACTTCCCTGATCATTGGTATCTGCATTTGTATTTGTGTAACATGATTGTACACTTTGTTAATTTTTTTATATAATCATAGCACGTGTATAAGAATATCCCTAGTTAGTAGTGGCAGGAAAACCTGTATGCAACACATCTGTAACCTGTTACAATGTTTTTCACATTGTATTTGACGGATAAACTAATAAATAAACAAAAATATATCACAATCCCTGAAACATCCAGCATCACTGCTTGTGCAATCTGAGCAAAGGCAGTGACATTTGCCTACATCAGTATAAAAAAGTGCCTGTAGGATTCTTTTGGTAAACAGATTAAGAAAATACAGTTTTTGTAATTGTTACAGTGTTTGGGGGTCTGATACAGTATGACAAAACATTATGTAATCATCATGAAGTGTGTTGATGTTTTCCTAAACCCCTAAGGTAGATCAATCAATAATAAATGTAATTGTTAGTTGCACACTGTTACATACTGTTAGACTGGTAGATTATTCTATAACAATGTATTATAGTTCATAAGTGATCATATGTTTTCTAGTCTAAAGATTTCCCTCTGCACTGTGGCATGTGTGGCATGTCATGTAGCATAAAATGTAAGGCATGAGTACCTTTAATTATACTTGAGTGCAGTACTTGAGCAGAAGGACTTTGTATGACACATATTTCTCATGACACTCAAATTCCTCTCATACAATCAGTGCAGGCAGTTTCACACTCACCGTACAAACACGTGAACTTGAGCCTGCTCATACAAGCCGCTTTTATGGCCTACACTTCTCCTCCAACACACACAAACAACACCTTTCCTCCCCCTTTATCTCCTCTCCTATCTGTCACTCACCGGCCTTCCCCTCCTCCTTCTCGGACCTCATGTCCTCCTCGGCACAGGCTCCACACGGCTCCACTGTCACCTGTGGTGTGAGCTCTCATAGCAGGTGAAAAAAAAAAAAAAGGGAAACACACACACACACGTATACGTACAGACCAGTGTGCACACCATTCAAACCAGCACACACAATGCACCACCACTGCCGGCCGCTCCCAGCCCAGCCTGCTGAGGCTCCACCCAGACAGGTTACTAGGAAGTCGTCCCCTGAGACACTCAGCTACATTTCCTGCTCCTTGTCTTTCCTCTGTGTGTGCCTCTCTTTCTCTCTCCTACTTTCTATGTACCTGTTCAGTGACACGCCCTGTGGCAGCCAGGACAACTTTCATCCCACGCCCACTCCTGCTTTTCATCTCTCCCCCCCCAAATGTACCAATGAGGAGGAGGTGGTGGTGAAGGAGGAGGAGGAGGAGGAGGAGGAGGAGAAGGGGGGAGGGGAATACAAGCTGCACCTCAGGCCTCAGGTAATGAACAAGGTGAGTCAGTGGAGCTCTCACTCCACCTGATGGCCGAGAGCTAGCAGAGGACAGCGTGTGCAATTACACGAAGGAACAGAGAACAATCAGCCCGTCTGTATGAAAGCACTCTCTCTGAGCCCACACTGCCTTTGTAGCCTACATGAGTTTACATTACTCACTTCCCGAATGTGAATGTGTGTTTTGGCCAAAGGAGGCAGGGATGTAAACTCTGAATAAAAATGCTGCAAGTGTCAACTTCGATAGAAACGCCTGGAAAAATGGATCATGACAGCGCTGAAGTGATAGGAAGTTCATGCTTCTAACCAAACTGCTTTAGCTCTGCACACTTAGATTGGATTATTAATAAGAGCTCTCCCATGTTATCTTTAACCCTCCAGGGACGTCTCCTCCGCCTGTCTGAGTAAGGACAGTCTGTGACATGTGAGATGGGAATTCAGATGTATGCGGACGGAGTAAATAAGGTTAAGGCTGGTCCGGTTTGCCTGACAGGGCTCTTTAGGCCTGAAACCCTCAGGCAGGTACAGGTGGTATGAGGAAAACAGATAGGGCTGCAGCTGAATTAATTCTGCCTGCAGAGCTCAGCTGGATATAAACTTATAATGGAATTTTTGGTTTATGAGCACTTGAGTGCCATAACTGGCATACTAAAGCACGAGCGTGGGCATAATGTGTGTGAGTTTGTGTGCAAAAGAAAGACGAATTTAACCTTTTGCACTTCGAGACGTGACAACGGTTCAGAGCAAGCATGCCATTTGTCCCGCCTGTCAGAGGCTGACACTCAGTGTTTCGGCTCCGTCCACAGATCAGATGTGTCTAACTAGATACTTGTCACAAGAGGCAATGGATCTGTCAATCACGCGCTGACACCTCAAGGATTACTGCCAGGCTCATTTCTCTCTGACTGATCAGAGCTGAGACAAAAGATTGAAGCGATAACCCTCCTATAGAAGAGACACTTAACGCCTCATTAGAAGGTACATTCCAAGTGCATGTTTTTCAGCGCTGGCAATCGCTGCAGTGTTGCATTAATATCTCGCATTATTAGAACTTATGCATGCACTGATTATACCCACTTGGATTAAAATTTGAACCTGTCTGACTCCAGCTGCTTTTAACTTGTCTGAAGAGCTGCAGCATTTACATGAATAAGAAAATCTTGACCAAATGTAGCAATTCATAATTCCAAGGTCATGCTGTAGCCTGCCTCTCAGCTACACTGAATCGTATTCACGGTGTTGCTTTTATCCTGACAGTTCTTCAGTCTGAAATTTTCCACTCCTCAGTGTCCTTATTCTTCGGCTTAACTCCCTGTATCACTATGTCATTCATTTGCTTTGCTCACATTAAAGCCAGAAGAAATCCTTAAAGGCCTTTTTTTTTTTACCCTCCGCTGTATTGCTCTCGCTTCTCTCAGCTGCACGCGGTTGACCTGTCAGTCTGCATTATCAGTGCTGGGGAGTGTTGATAGAAAGCCGGGACGGAGCGGCATTAAGATATTAGCTAGCCTTGAGAAAGAAGAAGAGGTGAAAAAATAGAGGAGGGAGGCTGAAAGCAGTGATGGGCACGGTGGGAAGAAGGGGAACGAGTGAGGTCACCTGTCGCTGCCCATTGTTGATGGAAATGACATGAGGCTCGTCTAATAGCCGCCGAGCGGGCTGTGCTAGCTTTAAGGAGCTAGATGGGCTGAAAAGAGTGGAATTACAATTATTACGGGAATTACACTGCAGACTCCCGGGTTGGCATCAGTGTGAGAACAATGGGGAATAATAGTAGTCTTTATGACGAGAAAAAGATGGACAACAATACAGATTCAATCAATAGACTTTATGATCAATATCTTTTGTGGTGCATGTTATTACAGGCTGGTCAGTTTGATTACCGCACACGAGAGACTGAGAGAGACTATTATCCCGAGCCACACAGGCTTCTCTATAAAACATTTTATTTGTCAAGCTGATGACAGTGATTGGAGAAAATAAGTGGCCTTGCTGCGATGCAATAATTGCACATTACAATACAACTCTAGAGCAATAAACTTCAATAAAGCCCCATTCAGATTAAAGCAATTTGCAAAGTAAAACGCTTTTCCCTGGCAAGAAGTCAATCATGTCTCACAGTCTTGTGCCTCTGCGCTACGCATCGGGTGACAAAACATGTTATTTAGCTGTGATAAATCAAAGCGTGTGGTGAAGGCCCTCGTGGCCAGGTACCAAGAGCTGTTATCTGATTGTTCTCACACTCTTAGCCCGCGCAGGCCTTTGCTCCAGTGTTAACCTCCCAGTCAAGCTGACAGCTCTGTGTCTTTTAACTGCCAGGATGAATCTCCGTGCACACTTCCTGCTGTCACCAAGGCAACACCTTGTATTTTTCGAGCAACACCGTACCTTTGCCTAGTGAGCAGTCCGGGGTGCCAAAGTCCATCAGGCTGGATATCTCTGTCGGGTAGCACATGTCTGTCACCACTGTCTTCTGTCTGTGATGCACTGATGGATCTGCAGGGGCGGAAGGAAATTAACAGTTAATGTAAATTCAAGATATCACATGAGCCAAATGCCTGTTCTCTCATCCAAACTTCTTATTCATATTCACACATCCAGGCTGTTGTAATATGTTGAGCTGATACTAACACTGGGTGTGTGTGTGTGTGTGTGTGTGTGTGTGTGCAACCGTGTAGCTTTAGCAGGCCTGTTAAATCAGATGATTCATTCTGACATGATGTCAATTCGGCACGCACTCCTGAGCTCTCAGACACATTGCAAATACGAATCTGTGCTACAAATCACCGCAGTTGTCATCGCCATTTCAAAGCAATAATGAAGCACACACTGTATTAGTAATGACGCATGTATGTTTCATTATTTTGCAATGCTTGGCTGACTTTTTATTCCTTTTCGCCTTATTTTAGATGAATTCCTTTAATCTTTCCCACGTTTCCATTTCTTCGTCTCTTCTCTCCATATATTTATGTAATTCCACGATACCTCACTGACCTTTTTTTGTGCTCCATACATTCAGCTAGTGACACTGATCAAGGATGCCCAAGAGCCCGACATTTTCTTTCCTCTCACTTGATAATTTCTTGGAAGAGTTCGAGAGGAGAAACTGAGTGAGGAAGCAATCTAATTTAAAATCACCAAGGTCTCTCTGTCCACTGCTTTTCCCTTCACCTTCTTTTTTTCTAAATGTTTCACCTCCACATGTAAAGCATGAAATGCTACAAAAATGACACTATATGTATTGGAGGCAGCAAGATCCTTGCGGTGGCATAAAAAAAGCTTTTGTAGAGCACATACCATAGCATTACAGTGGAAATGATTTCCTCTTGAGGAGGGCTTTAGATGCTGCTATTGATCTGAAATCTTCAAACTGAAAGTAATTCTGCTGATCTCATAAATCCCTCTGACACTATAAATGTTGGATTTCATGCCAGATAAAGGCGCCTCCTGTATACGTGCAAATGCAGTGTTTAAATGAAACGTGTTTCCTAGTATAACCATTAGTACAGCAATTGCTTTCTACCCTCAGGTGCCTTATGAGCTGTACCATCTGCACAACCACTCTTCCTCAACAATGATCTCAGCTTCCCTCCTAATCTGCATATTTTGACAGTTTCAATTTCATGACCGTATGGTATTTATCTAGATCACTGACCTTCCCCTCCCTTCTCCCCTCCTCCGTCCTCCTGACCTGTCGATAACTGTTTAGGTGTTGTTAAGCTGACCTTTTCCTCTGTCTTTAATATGGAGATTGGACAGCGGGCAGGCTCATGCTCGGCGGCTCGAAGGCTGCTTTACTTAGCACCGACAATAATGAGAGAAAGAGGCGAAGCTGCTGGCAGTCTGACAGACTCACAGACAATCTATTCCTGCACTTAGTTGAAGGTGTTGCCGCTTTGTTCACCTAGAAAAAAAGACGTCAATACATAAATTCACAGCTGTAACATACAGCCTGGTTTGAAGAGCCATTGTTTAAAAATGTCATCGCTCTTAAATGGGCAGCCTGTCAAATGAGAAGAATGAATAATGTTCATAATAATCATATGTGCTTAAATAACGAACAAGCTTCACTCTGCTACTTCACCATACTTCAGTCATCTGAACTTTTCACTGGTTTAAACGACCTCTTTTTTCCAAGAGGGGTTTGATTAGCTATGGTCCATTGTATTTCAAGGGGAAAACAGTCATTGTGTCTGTGTCAGTGCTGTAAAGCACATGAATGTGCTCTAGAGAAATACGTAACTAAAGGACAGGGCAGTATATCTGCCTCGTCTTTTGTGGCTGGTTGACCCTCCGCTGTGAGAGGTTAAAGGTCATGGCAATGATTAGGCCAAGCTGTGCATGTCTGTCTGCAACCTTACTGACAAAACCAGGCAGAACATGCAGGAGGACACACAACAGGCTAATGACTGTGACCAGCCAGTATCAATCGCAGACATCTTTTACAGTTATTTAAAATCTCATTTTTATCTCTCTATGAAATTATCCGTCCGGAAGATGGCAAATTTCATTGGGCCTGTTGTCTGGTATCCATCCATTATCTCTAACTGTTTATCCTTCTCAGGGTCACAGGGAGCTGGAGCCAATCCCAGCTGACATTAGGCGAGAGGCAGGGTACATACTGGAGAGATCACCAGACTATCACAGGTGACAGACAACCATTCACGCTAACATTCATACCTACATGTACGGGTAATTGAAAGTCGCCTAACCTGCATGTCTTTGAACTGTGGGAGGAAGCTAGAGAACCCGCAGACAACCCAGGGTGCCAATTGGTGGGGTCAAGCCTGTAACCCTCTTGCTGTAAGGCGACAGCGCTAACCACTGCAACACCCTGCCGCCTGTTGTCTAACATGTTCATGTTACATAGTAATGGCTATTAAAGTCAACTGAAATGAGAAAACAAACCACGTTTGCATCCAAAAGTCATGTCAAATTGATATATATATATATTATTTTTTCAATTTTACATTTTTGAAGGAAAGAAAAACATATTTTTGCCGATATGTCCTGAAATGTGCCATAAGTGAAGCCTCTCGAGGTGTAAGCTGTTACGCGTGTTGACTGACAGTTGAGCTGTTGGTCTGATATTGTGAGCCGCTCTCTCGGGATGAGCTACCCGTGAAATAAATGCGTTTTAAATTGATGTGTCTCCTTCTGTCGGATGGGAATATCTATCAAAATGGACTACCTTGGAAATAAGGAAGCTCACTTTGTATTTCTATATTTGTATTATCTTGTCCATCTTATCTAATGGATAACTCCACCAAAAATAAAAACCTAGTTTCACAGACCTTTCTACAGCAGATGTTTTGTCATAATAGGAGGAGCACAGGTGTATTTAATAAAAGTAATAATGGCTGAATTCTGCGTAGTGGAGGTCCTGGTATTGTGCGTGCAAGCTTACAGGGACACTTGATTGAAGCAAAGGTAAGAGCTCCCCTGAAACCATGATTAGTTAAATTTTGGGGGTTTCTGAAATGTTGCCAATATGCTATTTTTGCAATGCATCATGTGTAAATCAGGTTATTATTGATGTATGATTCATGCATGAAGGTGAGTCATCGCTAATTCAGTTTAATAAAGATACCACGCGCATGCTATGTATCCGTGTGGAGGTGTGATGTGGTCATTAACAGATTATTATATACCAAAATTGCTGACATAAAGCAAGTAGGCAGATACAAATGTTTCTGTGCAACAAGAGTCACAGTCAGGCTTCTCTTAGCTTGTGAGCCAGCGATCCATCAGCGTCACAGTTATGCTGCGACAGCGACAACACTACGTGATGCAAATACAATAAAAAAAAAAACACATTTTGATTGACTTTATGCAAATAAGTTCTTCAGCTGCAGAGATGGATTCCCGGTGACACACCCACTGGTGAATGCCAAGATAGGGGAACCTTAGTACGACTAAAAATATTAAATGTAAATGTCTCCCTTTTGGTTATTGTGTTATTTTCCTCGGAGGAGAAAACAAGATATCTCATTTACAAAGCAGATCTATATCGCTGTAGCAAAAATATGCATTTTCATTATCATTTCAGTTGGACTAAAAAGTGCTCTTTTAATCTTTTTAAAAATTAATGAGACTTTCTTACAGGCAACAAGGGAATATACAGCCCTGACAGCATCACAAGGGAAAACACCCAGTTATTAATGAGAATATGCTAAGAGTGTGTGACTGCAGAAACACCCACGGGTGTGGCAGGAAGTCAAAAAGGCTATCCAAACATCTGAGACAACTTCCCTTCCTGGCCAGCACTCAGCTGAGGGATGCATATGACATGTATGGGACATGATGGGAAGAGGAGACAAACACTCCGTGGGAGTCGGACTGGGTATTCAAGCATAAATAGGAGGCAACTATCATTGGTGTGCAGACAGCTCATCACTGCCCACCCTCAGCCAACCTTTAATTACACTGGCATTCAGTCCGTCATGCAGGCAGCAGACACATTCATTCCTGTATCAGTCATCGCACCGGAAAGGAGGGGAACATCACCATGTTACTGTGGATTCACAACACCCTGAAACACACAGCCCTGCTGAGTGCAATAACGCGGCCGTATGTGGTGTATCATCCTGAGAGACAAACATGTATGGGTACCACTTAAAACAATTTAGAATAGCTGGATACATGCTGTAATTACCAGGCCGTGTGTGTGTGTGTGTGTGTGTGTGTGTGTGTCTGTGTGTGTGTAAGAGAGCAGGCTAGCTCTGAGAGGTGATTGACTATCAGAGCAGTCTTTGCAGAACAAAAGGTCACTGTAGTGTTTATTTCCACATATTCTCTACTACTAAAAGGTTTGGGGAGGGGAGCTAGTGATGATTGGGAGTTGTTTTGCACACTAAAATACAGCAATTTATGGCCTCGGCAACAGATACTGAGGAGTATTTTTTTGTTAATTGCTTATTTTGTGTACTTAAAAGAGATACATGGAAAAAAGAAGCATTAGAAGAAAAGCAGTGGTGAAAAGCTTGGAGACAGTTCACCCCAAATTCAAGAATACATATTTTTCTTCTTACCTATAGTGCTATTTATCAACCTGGATTGTTTTGGTGTGAGTTGCAGAGTGTTGGAGATATCAAAAAATACATCTGAAAGACTCAACATCAATGTCTCCTTTCAAAAATCATGACCTGATTACTCAAGATAATCCACAGACCTTGGGGCAGCTTTGGTAGAGCGAATCGTCCGCCAGTTGGAAGATCAGCAGTTCAATCCCTGGCTCCTCCAGCCTGCATGTTGAAGTATCCTTGAGCAAGATACAAAACCCCAAATTGCTCCCAATGGCTGTTCCATTGGTGTGTGAGTGTGTCATCCTATATGGCAGCCTCGGCCACCAGTGTATGAATGTGTGTGTGAATGTGACTAGAAGTGTAAAAAAGCGCTTCGAGTGGTCGGATGACTAGAAAGGCACCGAACGAGTGCAGGTGCATTTTGTTGTGAGCAGTTTCTAGTAGGAACTACTTTCTGTTGTCTGAACTACACCTGCCAACTGTATCACCACTCAGAAGGAAGCGTGCATCTACTCATGTACAAGAGGCTCATGCTCGTAACAGCGCAAGATGTAAACATTAATGCGTCCTCCTCGGCTGAGCTGTAATGTTAGCTAGCTCGGTAGTGCTAGGTGAGGTAGCAGCAGATGCATGCTTCCTTCTGCACTGTGATATTTTTGGTGGGTGTAATTTGGTAGAAAGAAAATAGTTCCAACATGAAAAAGCTCACAACAAGGTCTGTGGATTATCTTGAGTAACTGGGTCATGATTTTTGGAGAGAGAGAGAGATTGATGTTGAGTCTTTCAAGTGTATTTTTTGGCACTTTGAGCACCACGAGCCGAGTGCCATCTAGTTCCATTATATTGGAGAGAAAGCAGACGTTTCTACAGCGGATATCTCCTACACTTGGCAACTCACACCAAAACAATCTAGACTGATAAAAAGCACTAAGAGAAAAAACAAAAAAGAAAAGAAAAGAAACTAAAAGAAAAAATCTTGGATTTTGGGTTGAAAAGTCCTTTTAAGTAACGTTGGGACAAAGAAAGAGTTGAGATGTTTTATTGGAAAATGACTTGTTTTAATCCTAAAATTTAAAGCCCAGAAGAGTTTAACCATTTTCTGTGGTACACAGTAATTATTCCCCATTGGCATGACAATAACCATGGTGTTCAAAGTCCTATTTTTTCCTCCATTTAAATTGGCACGACATAATGTGAGAAGAATTTGAAACACTATCTAAATGGAATTTCACAGCAGCTGCGACAGTGAATTCATTAACAAAGCTAAATGATGTGATGCCTTTTGGGTTTCTAACCTTTGGCACAAGACGGAGCCAGGAAACCTCGCCTGGTTACGTAAGACAACGGGATTGAGTTCGCTTGAAATATTTAGTGTTTGAATATTTCACAAGGGAGATTGCTCATCCCTGACCCTGACGCTTACAGGTCGCTTCTGGTATTATCAGGCACAGACACATGGAGCTCATCCAAATCCCAGCGAACAGAACGCTGACAAGGCACTCCCACAGCACAATGCATCTCCACTGGTAGGTATCATTAGCAGCCTTTGACACAGATGGCAACAATGAATTAGAAACAAAGCTCCTTTCTGATGGAGCGAGATATGAAATCAAAATATTGTGTAAAACAGAAATGACAAATTGAAGCCTCCATAAACACAGGCTGTAAACGTGTCAAATAATTATTTAACAACAGCGGTGAAATACTTTGGGGGAAAGTTGACTTAGTATTCAGCACACTCTTTACACCATAAGAAAAGCAACAGATAGATTTCTCCTCTGGGACACACTGAAAGTGCGACTATATGCTGTATATCGAAGGTCGAGCTGTCACAACTCTATTATACAACCCAAACATGCAGCCAAAACACTGCAGCAAAATGTCATCCCTCTAATATTTTTCTTCGCCTGGAGCTGAAAACTTACTGTCTATTAATCTGTGTTTATAATCATACGTGACACAGTGAATCAATACTCCCAGTGCTCACAGAACATTAGGCCTGAAAGGCTGCTCCAAGGCTGCTGTGATCCATAGCCTCTGGAAGCTGTCTGTGTGCTGCCGTTAAGAGCACAACAGCAGCCTGCCCCGAGGAAACGCACAAAAAAAAAAGCCTGTTCAGGGACACATCCATTACATCAATGAGGAGAAATTGCTTGAGGAAGACGAGTGTCCAGGGTTACCGGTGTTATGGCTGGTGTTGCTCAGCTCAGCAGTCTGCGGTTATGTTGCATTTCTCTCGCTGAACAAAATGGAAAAAGGAAGGATTTTTAAAAAGCAACATGTATGGAGGTGGAGTGTGCCGAGCGGTACTCACAAACCTCAGGAAGCGCTGTTCGGTGTTGTTAAACTGTAACTGCAGAATTTTCATTACAGGACTGAGAGATGGGCGATAAGAAAATATATTCTGTGATGATATAAATGTTTCCATACCGTTTATGAGGGGCTGTTATCCGTTTAATGTCTCAGGATGTATCAGGCCGTTGTGGCTAATGTTGCAAATCACTGAAAAGAACAGTTTTATGGCAAAGGTGGGTTTTTGAATCAAAGTGATAAAGTTTAGTGATTTGTCACTTATCCAGTTCACTGGATTAGAACAAAACAGACATTACCATCTGGTTATTTTATAAATAAAGGACTGTAAGAAAATTATTGGAGTGGTGAGAGAGGCTGAACCATATTTCCATTATCCATTTGGCAGATGCATTTATCCAGCGCGACATATGAATGACGTACAATCCATTTTCACTTTCTAAAAAAACAAAAACATGGCAGGGTTATGGATGTTTTCTTTCCTCCTGACTTTAATAAACTAGAACACCCTACCCTTCATGTCTTAAAGGTCCAGTGTGTAGGATTTATTAGCGGAAATGGTAATAATATCCATAACTATGTTTTCATCAGTGTATAATCACCTGAAAATAAGAATTTGTTGTGTTTTTGTTACCTTAGAATGAGCTGTCTATATCTACATAAGAAACGGGTTCTCTTCCACAGAGTCTGCATTAGATAGGGCCATTATCGTTTTCACTACAGCCACCATAGTTCTCCTACAGTATATGCTTGGCACACAGGAGAAGTTTCAGTTCGCTGCAATCTGCGACCTCACCACTAGATGCCACTAAATCCTTCACACTGGACCTTTAATGCGACTTCTAACATACACATTAATAAAACTCTGATACAGAGACAAAACTGAGTTTGGTAAAGTGCACCTTTATGAACCATGGAGCAGGTGAAGTTAATCTTTTCGGTGTTGCGTTTTTATGTAACTTTAGGTATTTGTGTAACTATTAACTATATTGCAAAGGATAGCTGTGAGGATGGGGACTATGGAGTGAATGCTTCCAGCCAGAAAGTAGGGTTTGAGAGGATACTTAAATCTCCAAATGCAGGAAGTTTACAACACTGACACTAAGTGTGTGTGGTTCTGAAAATTAACAAAGGAAAAATATCTTTAAGCTACAAAATACACATTCACAATCTTTAAACCATTCCATCCACACTTCCTCCTTTAAACAAGTCTAATAAACAACTCTCCACTCACAATAAGATTACAAGTGGTACTCAGAGAAGTTATTAAGAGAGCTAATTAACGTAACCTAAATGAGCGATCATCTAAGCCACCACATCTCCTGATGCAACACTTCATTAAGAAAGCAAACCGGAAAATACACAAATGCAGGCATGTTAACCGAAATTAAACTTGCTGTACAGTTTGAGAAACATGGGCGGATTCTCACCTTAATCACTCACGCACACACATTAAAAGGGCGAAAAGGAAAAAGGCGTTAACTGTCCTGCTAAACGTAACTGCAGAGCTCTCACTGCTGAACTGTTGCAGCTTGACACTCATGCGGACGACGCGCATGTCAGTGTGCTTATTGGCGGGTGCATCCTCAGCTGAGGGTGCTCTGTGGGCTTTTGTACAATGGCTGACAAAAATTAAATGTAGAATGGGAGAAAAGAACTGCTCTCCCAGAACCTCAGATTACTTTGAGCCAAAAGAAAAGTTAAAATGCCTCCCCCTCTCCCACCTGATTATTTTCATACAGTCCCTAAACTGTTTCTCAATTCATTTTGCAGAAAGTATCACAACATATATACTGATGTAAAATTACAGTCATGGAGGCATTATACATATCACATTGTAACAGTTCAATGTAATAAATTGCTAATTAAACTATGTCAGAGGAAAATGGCCAGCCCAGTCTCACTCCCAACTCGTAAAATACCAATTCTAGATCAGTGGCCCTCGGCATCAGATGCAGATGCACAGAGGCAACATAAGTGTCGGTATGAGACGCACTGAGTGGCAGCAGTTTCTGACGCTGTGGGCAATTATCGTAGTGTAAAGAGTGAAAGTCAGCTCAAGGTGAATGGAAGACGAGGTGGATTGGTCAAACAAACTCTGGACTTTCACCTGGAAACCTGCTGTTTGTGTCCCATGTGAAACCAAAAGTCAGCTGAATAATTCATAAACAATGTAATGTGCTGGTATGTGTAGCATACTACACTAGTGAGTTGTGTCACACAATATCAAATTATGTTAGTAACAGACTTATTCTAAGGCAAACCATAATTTTTTTTTCTTCACCTAACCATGTGCTTTTGTTGCTTAGACCTAAGGTGGTACATATAAAACTGCAGAATTTTACCTACATTATAAATTATTTATTATTATTTTCCTATTTTTCATTATTCTTCTATATGTTTATTTTGAGCAGACGCAATACATGTAGCGAGCTCAAATTGATAGGCTGTCCCTGAACGTCCATAACTGGACGTAGGGCCGCTACTGGGGTGAGAATTTGTTGAAATGGTGGGGTTATAATCATCAAAAACAACACTGGCACATTAACTGGAAAGATACATTTGTGAGCGCTGTTATGGAGGAACATCATTACTGTATTTAATATAAGTACATAGGGACTTTTTAATCAGTATCCTTTGAATCACTAATTCAGTATCACATGCCACACCTGCTCAAAACAATACCAGCCATGCAGAGCTCTACACTGTGATTAAACTGAGAGACGTTGTTATGCTGAAACCGAAACAGCTGAGGGGCTGAAGAGCAGAAAAGTACCTCAGTTGATTATTCATAACAACACCACCAGGAAAACAAGGTTATGGGATGACGCCTAACCTTGGATGCTGTAGTTATGCATCATCCCATATGAATGGTATGATGATCTACGCTGGCTGATGAATAATCGCAGTGGGGCTGACCTGCCAAACTGGAGTAGTAAGGGACTATAGAGCTTAACAATAAGCAAGCTGTGTACAACTATAAAAAAAAATTGCATCAATCCTTCTTGCTGGCCACCGTATAGATATAGACATAGGGCAGATGTAGGACAGTACAGCAAGCATTTGTAATCATCATCATTGAGGCTCAACCAGTGAAAAACGTGAAATCCATTATGGCCTAGATAATAAATGTTTCTGTAACCCTGCAGGATTAGCTACCACTGCTCGTACACTAGTTAATCCAGCACAGCCTCCTCCAAGAGCACCACAGTGCGCTTAAGGTTCAGTTGGACTGACTGTCCTCTGCCACAGAGTTGGAGAACACATTCATAACATCAGGTTGGATTTTTTTGTATAAGCAGCTACAGTTTAGTGGTCAGACAGTCAGACAGACAGAAAAGATATTCGAGCAAATACAAGACATTTATATAAAGCATACTTTAAAATGCATAAGCAAAGAAGACTGCAGTATAGTCCTGGAAAATTACACCAATGTTAAGTAAATGAAAGTACTTATATGCCATCTTTGAAACATCATGAATTGGGATGGGACTTATGCTATAATTGATACCAATCCCATTAGATTCTGCTTAGCGGTCCCATTCAATATTGATTCAGTTATTGATTCCTGATCAATTTTCTGTGAGAAATAAAGTAGGTCTTCACAGGTTTTCAGTGTCAGCAAAACTGTTTTATTATTTCTGAGTTTAAACACAGTGTAGTTGAAATGAGAGAATATCTATACAGCATTAATTTTCATTTAGGCTTTTTTAGTCAAAGAAAAAATCTGCTCAGCCTGCCTGTGTGACGTGCATGGGATAATAACACAGGATATTTACCCTGGTCATGGGACATGCTGCTCAGTTGGAAAACAGTGGCACTCGTTCCACCCTGTCTCCTAGAAATAACGTTTGCATGTTACTAAACTGGTTTCTTAATAATGTTGTTGTGGCAACATAATAGTGTTTGCTTACCTTTAAAGTAAGAAAACACTTAAGTCATATACCGCAGTGATTTTCAAACTTTTTGTACACACCAAAGAGCAAAAGCCACAAGCTCAAGGCTCACCTGTATTTATGCCGGTGCACAACAGCCTCTATAGCATGTGTTACCACTCTTATCACTGACAAAATTATTCAAGAATTAATTTAACACTTTTTAAAATTACATTAAAGCACCAATAACACATCCATTTAAATGGGAAATAATGTAAGATAATGTGATGTGTCACACACTTAAAATTCCCACGCCTGAAAGGCAACAAATAGGTTCCCCTTGAAGGTTTTTTAAATTAAATTAAATCAAATCACATTTTTCAACTAGAGTTTGCCTCTTTATTAGGAAATGGGTGTGCACAACATACTGGTACAGTCAATTAAAAATTCATTCATAACTTTTTGTATAGGGCCAGTTGAATATTGCAATAATAATATGTGGTTATCACAAAATCCCACGGCACACCAAGATTTGCATCATGGCACACCAGTGTACTGCAGCACACCATTTGAGAACCACTAATGAACCGTATATGCTTCGGTAGGAGGTGGTTGGGAAGGATGGGGGGTCGTACAAAGTGCAGGATTTGGACACCAGAACTTCCACACTCCAGACTCCTATCTTAGGTTTAGGCGACAATGTTCAGACATTTAATTTCAATGCTTTTAATACCCTGTCCAGACACCTTTTTACCAAATTTAGCACAGATTTCTGGTCAAATCATGTTTTACTTATTTAAGCATCACATGTAAGCATTGCAGGTACATGTAAGTAGCAAATAAGTGGTCTTGTGCAGAGGTAGGTGTTATGTAGGAATATGGTTATTAGAGTGATTTAAGTCAATCTACATTTTGCCAACAGGAAAGTGCAAGTATGAAGTAAAATAACAGCATTATAGTTTTTTTTAAAGAACATTAAACTAAACATTAGAAATGTGAACTTTTACAAAGAAAGGCTTCACTAATTCTCAAAAAAAAGACATTAAAAATGGATAAACGAAATAATAAAATGTCTGCAGGAGTTAAGCTCTCACAAATTCAAATTCAAATTTAAGACTATTTAATGACTTTTGAGGCCTTATTGTTGTAACATTGAATTTAAGACATTTTAGGACTTTTTAAGGACCTGTAGACATTTTGTTAATAAAAAAGGTAATAAAAAATAGGCCTAATGCTGTCGTCACTGTGAGTGACTGATACTGTATTGCTAGATTGCCTATTTTGGAGGAGACAACTAAATTACATTGTCAGTGAACATTTGGCTGATACGTTCAGTATCAACATCTTTGTGACTTGCCAGGTACATTAATCAGCAACATTTCCTCATTATAGAAAACATCATTTGCTCAGCATTGCATTTCCCCCAAAGTGTATTTGCTGTTTCAAATTAGTTGTATATGAACATAATTTCTAGGAGACAGGGCTGCCATGTTGGGTCAATAGATGTTTTTAACATACTGCTGGTGTTTCCACTCTGACTTAAAATGATCATTTTACAGACATTACAAGCAGCTCTGTTGCCATCTTTTTTGCAAAATGAAGCCACACTTTGGAATGTTTCTTCATCTCTGTTATGACTACTTGCTGCAAGTTTCCAGCAGCACAGACGCATGAGTTTGAATTAATTGCTTTGCACTGCGCAACTCTCAGAGAAGCATGCCAGCATTGATAAAAGAAACTGATAAGCTTAGAGACATGTGATTCCAATGGTTTGGGCAATTTGAAACTGGCTCTTAAATTGAACTGGGTCTTGATTCCCACCCCGAGTCATAAATGCTGCAGTAGCCTCACAGTTAAAATCTTTACCAAACTTGCCAGCATATGCATGTACACAACCGCACAATACACAAAGATACACACAGAATCCCTCTTGTATTCACACACACGCCCATGTGAGATTCTGCACACACACACACACACACACACACACACACACACATGCACAGACCTTCTATTCATCTGGTTGATACTGTGGGTCACAGCTGGTCATTGCCAGGCATCATCTGCCCTGACATAACCCATAGGCTTTGCCGGACCAGGAAAGCTAGATGAGGGCGGATTTAAACTGAAGATTAAGCAGGGAAAAAAATCTGCCTGGAAGAAATCCAGCACTGACACAACTAAAAAATTTTCTCCAGCTCCTTTTGCCAAGGCCCTTCCTGCCTTCGGTAAAAAAGTTGCGATGATGAAAGCAGCGGGCCTGACCTCGGCTCTTTAACATTGTCCGAGTGTGAGAAAACATTTGGAAAATGCAGGACATTTTGCTGACCTCTATTGCCTTATGGGTCTAGGAATTGATTAACACTCTTTTCACACATGCCAGTCCTGCTACGCCTGTCCCAGCTGCCTCTGCAGAATCCAGGAGGGACCCTCTTCTCTCTGTCTGGACAGCAGGACTGGGACAAAGGACAGACTGGGCATTATCTGTAAAACAGCTAGAGGGCGAGTCTTGGTTGCAAATGGCCAAGAAGCTTTGTTTTTTAAATCTTTTTCCACCCTGGTCCTCACAAGCACAAGGTGAATTAATTGTTTGTTTGTGAGGTAAAGAAAAGTTCGTGAGGAAAAAAGAAGTAGCAGCTCAAAAAGTATCACAATAATGAAAGATTAAACGGCTCCAGTGGGAGAGCGGAGCCCTTTCTCCAGGGGAAACCTTCACTACTCATCAAGCCGAATAATACAACATAGTAAGCAACCCTTGAAGTCAGTGGTGGGCGTAACACACAGAGTGCACTGATTTCCTGTTGGGGCAGCTACAGCATAATAGCTATAGTAGTATGTGAGCCATAGTTTGGAGTGCTGACCAAGACAGAAGCTGGCTAAAGGTGTGAATAATAGAACTGAGACTAACATGTTCACTGGGCCTAGACAAGCCAGCTACTGATGGAAGGATGGGAATCACCCACGCAGGAATCCGCACTGTCAGCTCCACCAGCTTACATACCATCTTCAAACAGAATTGAATATCATCTGCAATGTACAACAGCTCAGTACAGCAGAGCTAAACTCACACCTAGCAACCATATTCCTGCTGGAGCAAAAAATAACAGTCAAATCAAATGGCAACATGTGTTATTGATTTAAAAAGATGCTATTGTGGTGTGACATATCTTGCTCTTGTTATAAATAGCGCTTGCCGGCTAGAGTTGCCACTACTGTCTGTTACAGTTGCTAATTGCAGGAGAAAAGCGGAGAGAACACACAAAAGCCACGCTGTGCTCCTGGCATCAAGCATAATATGAAAAAAAAAGGCCACAAGTGCTCTTCTGCTATCTTGGACCCGACAACAAAGTCTGGAGCTATTAGTCAAAATTTGTACTCTTGCTGTAATGATCCTCAAACTGGCAGCGACACAATGGTTCTGGGAGTCTGAGAAACATGGAGAAAAAAAGAATTTATAATGAACAAATTTACCAGCAGGTCTGCAATCTTTGTGACACACTTTCCCTGTAAATAATGACATTATCAAGTCAAACCCTTTTAAGTGTAATAAATAAAAATAATTAGATGATCCTATTTGGTATTAAAACTCCCCAGCTTGTATTAGTATACCAGCAGATTTATTAAATACATGAATTATTCTCCCTGAGGGGTAACTTGTTTCTGGCTTTATTTCAATGCATAATTATAAAAAGCCATGTAAGTCAATATATCGCACAAGGAAACTACAAAAATAATGAATAAGTAAGAGTAGGGTCGAGCAAAACACACACATGGCCGCACACTAAAACACTAAGTAATCTCATTCAGTTCACTTACCTCCCAACACCTGAGTGCTGTCTCAAGTGGCACTGAAGAAATCTCATACAACCGCTACAACATGTTACCTTCATGTTAAGTGCCTTTACCGCCATGTGATTAAATGAAGTTTATAGTGATTTAGCTCACAGTGAGTAGGTAAACGCTGGAATTTAGTTTAACAGGGCTTTCACACTGCAAGTGCAAATTCGACATTGTGCAGAGCAATGCCAAATATTTCCTACGGAGAGAGAGCAGCTGTGCTTTTCCAGGCAGCCGGAGCTGCCCACATAGTTGCCAAAATTCAACTAAACTTAACGCTGACCCTAAATATGCCGACCTCCACAGAGTGCAGCCAATGAGGCTCCGTTCATGACAGGAGGTAAGACATACGGGGAGTTGAAATTTTACTGTAGAGAAGAACGGAGGAAAAGTTCATTTGTGCATTAACCCTTTAAAACCTGAGCAAACTGTCTTCATTTCTTTCATGGGAAGAAGGCAATGAGCAACAAAAGAAATGACCTCAAAGATTTGCAAGAAATTAGTAAAAAGAGAAAATCCAAAACATTAAAATTAGTAAAATTAATAAATAAATAAAAAGGAAAGAAAATAAAGTTACAAATAAATATTTATAAATAAAAGTTTATAAATAAATATAAAATAATTCTGTACCATGATTTTAAATAAGTAATAATAATAATTATCAATATAGTTTTTCCCTTTTTTTTTTTTCTTTTTTCACTCATTTTTAAAACTAATTTTCTGAAAAAAAATTGGGNNNAAGGAGTGGGGGGGGGGGGGGGGGGGGGCAATGTGTGGGACCTTTCTTACCAAGTTGCTCATTGCCTTTTTCCCATGTTTTTGTAAAAAATCGCATTAATATGAGTTCAAAAGTTTCAATACTTGCAAAAGGCATCTGAAAGCAGCACAAATGAAGTGATGTCGCTACAGGTCAAAGGGTTAATGAATTATGCAGTTATGTAACTCTGATCTTTTTGTAAAACCTTTAAAGCATGACAGTTATGTATCAGAGAAGAAGAGAATACCAGGTTAGTAAATGTATATTCTTATCATTTGCATGCAGATAAAAATGTATCTGTAGCATCCTGGCTGGTCGTTTTGTGCTGCTTCATACTGCACACCACCTCACACAAACTTTCCACTCTTGCATGTTGGGTGTGAAACATGAGTTGGGTTACATGCCTAAAAGGTTAAAACCCCCTCTTCACATGTCTGAGTGCTATATTTTTGCACAGCAAGGGACAGTGGCCTGACAGCAGAGTCCAGAGTTTGAAGGCTGATCTGCAGGATGTGACACAACCTAATTGCCTCTATACTTTTCAATGCTCACATTACTTGTAGGTATAAACGACATAGTTGTGTCATGGCGACTTTGCAACCTCTTTCAAAACACGCTGTTGTTAGCTGTTAGTGTTGAGAATTGGTCAGAGGGGGAGAAATGTTCTAGAAAGAGATTACTGCAGTAATTTCTCACACCCAGCACATTTCATCCCACTGGCCACTGCTCACATTACACGTTAATTACATAATAAGCTTTGATAGAGAAGGGAAGCATGAGTGTGAGAAATATAAACTGTAAAGTCACAGTTATCCTCGGAGGAAGAAATACATCACAAAGAATTACATCCCTCTGGTGAGGTGATGAATCACCCATTGTGGTGGCGAGTTTTACAGCAATGGTGAAAAATCCAGCAAATGAAAAATGACCCGGTAAGCTATCCACGCCATGACTTCCACTCAGAGCCGGCGCTACAATAGATGCTAAAGTCTTTAAGGTCATCGACTTCGTCTCGCAATACCTAACAGTTCTATAAGAACCTGAATCAGCTTTTCGCTCGGCACTATGCACCACTCAGAATGACTAATGCCCCAGCACAGGTCCAATCTCAAGAAGTGAGTTGACCACTTACTCCTCTCACACTGCATCAGAGAGCAGCGAGGAGATCATGTGAAGCAGAGCATCCACAATCTAAAATCTAATCATGCTCTCCTCTCTGTCAATGCCTCAGCCTACATGAGACCGTAATTAGTGGGATGGCAGTGAAAGTGCTAATTACCATCTCAGCTAAGTTTTACTAAGTTAACCACACTGCTTCATGCTCATGTCACACACACACATGCACACACACTACAAACTGGGTCCTGGCGAGAGGTACACTTCACACATCCAGCAATTACTGAAGATTTTCATACCTGCAGCTCCAGTATTAACATTTGGTTATTTATAATGGTGACCTCTGTTCAGGGTCATGGAGTCTGAAATAATGTTCTCGTTTTGTCTCTCAACATTTCCTCCTTTATTCCATTCAACAAGGCAGCTGCCTCGCTTTTATGTAATCATCCAAAGTTTTGATAAACACAGACTGAAGTGGCTCGTTCATGTAACAGTGGCTGCAGCTAATTTGTAGAACAAATTTGTGGAGTGATAATGCTCTGATGCTGCTCTCATGTACCCTTCTTTGCTGGGCGTGAAGGAGCTGCCATATGGTAGACTGAGGCAGGTCACAGAAACGGTGTAACACCTGTGAAGTCAAGTCAACTATTCCGCTTGTGAAACGTAATTGTAGCCTGGCTTGTTGGAAGTGTTTGTTGCTATAATAAGTAGCTGGAAAGTACTTGTATGCTGGTTATTTGCTTTAAGTGTGTGTTAAGCCATGTACGTACATGCTTGATGGATGCATTACAGTGCATAGTTTTTGTAAGATGTCCTGAATGTTTCAGGGTTCATTGGTCCAATCTTGGTATACTCAGTATTAAAGTCAAAATTAAGCAACAATTGCAACAGTGTCGCTAGATAATTTTTTAATTTAAGGAAGAAAGATAAAAGATATGATGTACTGCAGTGGTTCTGAAATGGTGTGCCGTGATGCCAATCCGGTGTGCCATGGGATTTTGTGATAACCACACACTGCTGTTGCAATATTCAACTGAGCCTATACAAAAAGTTATAAATGACTTTTTAATTGACTGTATCAGTATGTTATGCATTTCCTAATAAAGAGGCAACTCTAGCTAAAAAATGTGATTTAATTTAATTTACCTAAAAAAAACCTTCACAGGGAACCTATTTGTTGCCGTTTGCGCGTGGGAATTATGAGTGTGTGACACATCAAAAGCCCTGATTGGCAGCCAGTGTGAGGGATGATGATGATGATGATTGTACGGAGCAAATTATAACAAAGCATCGGCAAGGACTACCTACCATCAAAAGAAAAGAGAAAGTAGACAGTATCATGAAAATTACTCTTCTTTTTTCTTGTCTTTATTGTCTTATGTCGTGATAAAAGTGATAACACATGCTATTGTGCACACATATGAATACAGGTGTGCCTTGACATTTTGGCTTGCCCTTTATTATGCCTTAGGCACAAAAAGTTTGAAAACCACTGATGTGCAGTATCTATATGGTATGACATCATTTCTGTCCTTTGTTATCTTGAAGGTCCTACTCACCCATATTAAACCTACAGACTGACATCTTCCTAATTGTTGGGGTGGATAACTTACAACTTTATCATGCTTTAGTTTGGGGTTTGGTGACTTGATGTAATTCCCAGCAACCTTACATCTAATCAGCTGGAAGTGAAAACACCTGTGGAGGTGTGCAAGGCCTTTGAATCTGTTGTGTAAATGTCATCCTGTTTAGTCGATGAACATAAAATTAATTGTCAACTCCTTCAGGCTGTAGTCATGTACTGTTTGTATGTTTTCCTACAAAAAGTAATGCACCAAAATTCCTACATATCCCACTTAGAGGGAGGCGGTCCGTTATGGAGTAATGCTGGGGTGGTGGATGTGTCACAAAACACAGGACTCTCTCCAGGAACCTTCCCTCAGAGACTGGTGTTTGAAACCTTGTTAATTATGAGCACACTCTGGGTCAGTTTAAGATACATCCTCGCCACGTTTCTTTTTCTAAACCTAACTATAATAACTTTACCTAAAGTGCGTAACGTCATTCATGTGGTGCTATTTCGTAGGATATCATATGAACCATTGTATGAGGATAGGTTGAGTACTTTGATAATCCAATAATTGTTTTAGTAATTTTTTAAAGCAAAAAAAAGTCAAACATCTGCTGTTTCCATGCTTCTTAAATGTGAGGATTTGATGCTTGTCTTTGTCATGCATGATAATAAACTGAATAGCGTTGGATTTTTGGTCTGATAAAACACGTAATTAGAAGACATCACCTTGAGATTTGAGAAATTATCTGTTTCATTATTAGCAAAATGAGGTAGATTATTTAACAATGAAAATAATTGTTAGTTGCAGCCCTGTAATATTCCACCAGTGACAAAATCTGAGTAGGTTTAACTTTGCCAAACAATACACCAATATTGATATTTCATTTGGAAATCCTGTCTCTGTTGGCTTTCTCACTGTTTTGTTTTTTTTTTTTTACACGCAGTACAATCATAAAATACTAAATTGGTTTCTGTAACATACAAGCAGTGTGATTCTCGAGTATCTTATCACTAAACTCTACAGTCCTTGATTTAGACTTATTAAAGAAATTCATATTAGCTCCTGATTTCCTCACCACACATTCCTCAGTAAATACTCAGACATTTGTGTGTCTTGTTGAAAAGTATTTACCACATCATCAGTGGTATTAACAGGCATCCAGAAGGAAGGGAACACCAGTTTCATCATGTTAGCTAATAAAATTTTGTCCAATAACACTGTGGAAACACAAATCTCATTAGGCAGAAAGGCCAGCCTGGAAAATGAAGCTAACTTTCACCGATGGCAGTGGAATGCAAGAAGGAAAGCAATTTACAGACCCAGTATAGGTCATTCATGAGAGATGAAAATGTGAAGAAAACTGAAGTAATCTAATGTGAAACTTTTAACGTCCAAGTTGAAAGTACTCTTGTCTGATGAAACTGTGTGTCAGTGGAAGACAGCGCAACTTCCCCGGCAGCTGTCAGGACAACGGTCTGATGCAAGCTAGTGTCGAGAATTTCTGTTCAAAAAGCAGATAAATCCAATTTTCGGTTGGGGTTGGGGTTGGGGGGGGCAACAAAATGAAATTATTCAACATTTATGAAATATGGAGAATGTGGTCTGTAAAAGTCATTGTGGTGTTTTAGCGTTGCCCTGATGCCTTTCACAGTAGCGTGCTAGTTTACACAGAGCTCTTTCCATCCTCTCTCTGTTTGTTTCGCACTGCTGCTGCAGGCTGTAATGATAATTACTGATAGGAAACAGGGTAAGTAGGCAGCAGGCCAAAAACCTCCTCCACCTGTCCAGGAAACTGACCTTTTACTGTATATCACAAGTGCAGACAATAGCCCACTGGCTTAGTGGCCCACTGAGTGATTGATGTCATCTCATTAGCTATAGGAGTTGAAAGTGCTGAGAGGGACGCGGGCACTTTTTCTCCGTATGTCAGTGTGTACACTCTCTACCCGCCCTGCCTTTTCCTATGTCGCCGAAAACACCGTGATTGTGCAGTGAGTCCTACAGCACTGCCCTCTCTTCCCGCATCCTCCTTCATCAATCAACCTCTTCTCGAAGTTTTAAAACCCCCAAATCCCTCAACTCATCTAGTTCTTTCTCTCTTAGGATTTTTTCCTCATGATTATTAAGATTCCTCTCCTGTCCCCGTACTGTAGCTGCTGCAGTGATAGATATTCTCACTCTCTGTCACTGTTTCTCCGACCGTCTTTAATGTTCCTCTGCCACCCTCCCCCCCTCTCGGTTGGTTCTGCGTCACTGATCACCGTTCCTTCGATCCGCTGGGGCCACTTCCCAGGAGAGTAACTGCAGTAATAAGAGCAGAGAGGCTCTGAGATGCACAGTGCCGGCGCCCTGCGGGGCAGCCTGTAACACAGAGCCATGAAGTCACTTAAACACAGTGAACAGTACGAGTGGAAAGAAAATGAGAAATATTCAAAACTAGATCTATAAACATTAATTTCTGCTTTCCCACAAATCATTGTGACACCTGCAATTGCTCGATGAAACCACTGCGGAGTATCAGCGTGGCAGGGTTATCGAATCAGGAACATTGAAACAACATGTTTTCAGTTCCTGTGTCTCCCTGAGGCTGTGCACTCTCCGGGGACAGAGTTGGAGTGACTGGAGACCTTCAACGGTTCCCTCTTCCTCCACAGCGTTGTCTGGTTAATTAACGAACAGTCAGCTCAACAGTCTTGAGGCACCATTTTGTTTCCTATTTGCACCACATTTCTGTAGGCAGACCTCCCAAGACACTCCTGAGCATCTGGCCAACCTCATACAATAACCATTTTTTCACTTTGAAGAGCCAAAGAAAGCTTCCATTTCAACACCGGAGATCAATTTACCATGAAAGTTACTGTGTGAGATTTGTCTGGGGGAAAGTATGCTTACTCTTGTGTGGAGCAGAAGATTACTTTAAAATTCACAGACAGGAAAATGTGCCTGAACTGCCGAGAGGAAAAAGCGTAACTTATATCTCACTGAAAAATATGAAATGTAATTTTATGGGTCAGTGCTGCCCCTGTCTTATCATAAGTCAAATGTACTTCTCTTTAAGGGTAATTCAGATTTTCTTAAAATGTGGGTTGTATTTTGATTTAGTTGGCAACTTCAATAAAAAATAACTTCTTCTCATGTTTGCTGAAACTCTCACTATATTCACACAGAAGCATGAGACAGATGATCTGCGGAAAAATCATATTCCTCTGCCTGTTCCATTGCTTTGTAGTGCCTATAATGGCCTTTTCGCATGTGAATTTAGACAACCAATCAGTTCTGAGGAATCTCTAATGAAGTTGTTAATCATGTCAATCACTGCTCGTGTACTGCAGTCAGACTATCAAACTAGGCAGCGCTGATCAAATATGAATCAAGATTGTGTTACTGCCTCACCTACTTCTTACCTCAAACATTTTCAGTTATTTCAGTGCACTGTTTAGCTGTAATAGAAAGTTTGTGACCCAGGCTGACATGTTGGAAACAATGCAGCCAAAGCGAAGCACCTTCCACTGACCAGAGCGACTTTCTCATTCTACATCTCAACATTACACTGAAATATGTTTCTGAAAACATCTGAGACAAGAAATAGGCGATGCAGTAACAGAATCTTGAGTCATATTTGATCAGCGCTGCCTAGTCTGACAGTTTGGCCGCAGTTCACGAGCCATGATTGACATGATTGACGGCAGCGTTAGAGACTCCTCGGCTTTTATTGGTTTCTGCTTCAGTCTGATTCTAGCAAATGCTATTAGAGGCAGTAGGAAGAGGAAAAGAGACATGATTTTTTTTTTCTCAGACTGACTGTCTGGTGTAGTTTTGTCAGAGTATAGTGACAGTTTAAAGAAATATGACAAAAACTTATTTTCATAAAAGTTACTAACTGTAGCTTTGATCCTTCTGAATTTTCCCAGTTTCAGAAGTATTCCCAGGCTGCATTCAATTCAGTCTACATTTACGCACAGGAAAAGACACACTGAGAAACCAGAGCCCTCTTTTACAAGATTGCCATGTTTAAAATTTACAAATAAAACCACCACAAAAACTCACTGACACACACAATGAGAGAAATCGAAGAAAAAGATGAAAAATAAACAATCAAAGAAGACGAAGGATGTGAGAGTCGATCAAACCCTTATCACCACAATATTTAAGTTTATCATGTTCTCAATAAATTTACTGAAACCCAGACAAAGTATCAAGCTTTGAAATCTTGCACAGAATTTTTAAAAAACTAAACATTATGGCGCGCCCACTAGCTCACCTGGTAGAGCAGGCACCCCACGTAAGAAGGCTGAGTCCTTGCCACAGCAGCCGCAGATTCAATTCCAACCCCCCCCACGCCCTTCATGCTATAGCTGTCCCATCAAATAGAAGCAAAAAGCCCTCCAAAAAATTCTTTAAAAAAAAAAATTATAAGCCTAAGAAATGTTTAACTAGCCACCAAAAAATGTCTTTGTCTTTTTTTCCTCACATTTTATAAATGTCTTTAACAATTAAATTCAGTTTTCTCTAAATTCCGTCTCTCCACACAATGATCTAAACACTGTATCCATCTTTTTTAGCATATTGTTTGAATAAAAAATCATAAAAATTACCTACCCTGCCTCAAGCAATCACCAATTTATGGTTAACAGTGTAATGTAACCTTGTCCTCAGGTCATTAAAGCTCCTGTATTTGCCAGACACAATATCAAGGACACATCCTCAGTGATAGCTACTGCCCTGACTGCAAATTATTCCAGATGAATAGAGCAGCAGTTCTGAAAGCAAACTCCAGAGTATTTACTGTTGGAACCTGTAGCTAAAGCGGATCTGCAGAACGAGCTTAATGAGCTCCAAACGGCCTCGTGAGGTGTGAAGATAAATAAAATGGCAGTTTGTTTTGAGGATCTTTATCAATAAACAAGAGACAGTAATTGTTTTCCTTAATCGATTAAAGGTCAGAGCAGATTTTGAAAGAGAGCAGTTTAAATGTCTTGTTTCGCCTGAGCCAACAGTTCAACTCGCTGTTCGGTGACAGAAGAAGTCAGAGAATCAGGACATCCTCACGTTTGATAAAGTTGAGCCGGCGAGTGTTTGGTGTTTCTGCTCGATTGAACAACTTAAACGAGCAATCGCTTATAAAAATGGCTGACGGTTAATTTTCTGGAGATCGATTAATAGTTTCAGCTCTAGCATGAAAACCCCAAACTATTAGAAAACTCCCCTGTCCTAGCTTGATCACATGACCCTATTTTCAGCAGAGGTGTGTTAGTCTATTTCCTTCCTCCAAAGCAGCAGGCCACATGTCTGCTGCTCAAGATAGTCAGGTTCCTCTGTTGTTTTGTGAACACTGTTGTGCGCCTATATGAACAAACCACACATACAGCGTCCTGATATTCACAACTTGTCTTACCTGTGCGTCCATGTGTAATCTGAATACTCTAAAGACTGCTGTCCCTTCCTGATTGTGGTAAATAAAGACCATTGTTGAATTAGTCCCTGGATTTCCATTGTATTCCTTCTGAGGATGAATCAGGTGTTGCACATGCTAATCCACACACCCTGCTCTTCACACTCTGGATGAAGCTTTTGTCAGATTAATTTCATCAGATGCTGTTCTACTGATGCTCAGTCACACTTTGATGTAAACACAATCCTCGAGGCAAACAAAAAACTAAAGTTTCTCCTCTTAGACTGAATTAAGGCGACTGACAACTAAAAACAAGCCACTGGAGAGACCTCAATAGCCATTGTTGCTGCTTGGCATGCCGCCCTACCGGGGTTGCTAAGTAACAGTTGTGCCGGCAACCTTTGGCTTAAACTTTAATCCTCTCTCTAAAAGAAAATGTTAGAGCACGTCAGTGAAAGTAGAGCCTCTGAATAATACAGCATACGATTGATGTGCCATATTAAAAGTCAGAACCCTTCATGCATAAGTCCGGTTCAGAAACCACACACAGCTCTCATTAAACTACACATAGAGTCTGAACTCTCAGCTGTTGCTCTGAAGACGTCAAGACTCGCCCAGAGAGATTACACGTTCACTTTTTGAAACATTAAGAATACATTTCCGAAAAACATATTCATATGGTAAGTAGTGCCACTTTATGTTGAATGCTTACTATTATGCTAAACTATTGCATTTTTGCAACACTGTCTGCCTCAGTTGTTTTGAAATATGAATTCTGCTTTCCTCTCCATTTTTTACAAGAAATGGTTTCATAACAAACTGGCCAAGACATAATGTGTTTTACGGTAACAACTAATGTTATAGAATATGTAATGGGTAGCAGCAGGGTTTCCTGCAGTGTTTTATCACAGAGGAGGGACAACTTTTCCTGAAACGAAACACGCAGTACACACCATATATTTACCATGTGTGACTATAGTTAAGGCCTTCATATACTGACTACATTGATCACTGGATTTCTCAGGATCCAGGAACGGGTTGCACCAACTGGTCTTTGCTAAGCCTGGTCCTAACTGCTAAGTCTGTCTTTGTTAAACCCAGTCTTTAGAACGGACCTTACGTTGGTTGGACCAACCAAATTTAGGCCTAGTCCTAACTACACCCTGACTTTGCTACATACGTTCATGTGAGTTATATAAAATCGTCAGACTAGTTTATTTCTGTTGACATTTCCAGCCATAACTGCAATGTTTAAATATATATCGTTAAGCACATTGGTCCAACCTATCTGACATTTCTGCAGTGCTTATTTTTTATCAGCAGTGCATTCTTCACCTGTGAATGTTTGTGTGGCCACTTGTTCAACAAATAATCGTGAAGGACAAGACGTGTTCATGTTTCAAGTTAACAAGATAAGAAGGAGACTTTAGCAGGAAAGCTAATGTGGTTGTGTGTATATAGAAATGGCTGAGATTTGACTTTACACCTGCTCCTGACTTGGTGTAAGATTTATGCCCAGTCTCAGCAAGGCTTAAGTATTTGGTCTGACTTAGAACAGCAAGGTATGAGCAACTTAGCTCAAGACCAGGCGTAAGTCTTGCTAGTGCAACCAGCCCCAGGTGGCTTACCATTTCGGCTAAACGATTTTCTCTGGGAAAGCTTGAGCAGTGTACTTTTTAAAAAAGAACAGATATAGCTATTAATAGAGATATAAACCTTACATGAAGCTGAATATAGAGCAAAAATGCGGCGGCAGTAGCTCAGTCCATGGGGACTTGGGTTGGGAACCGGAGGATCTGCGGCTCAATTCCCCGTCCGGACCAAATATGGAGCATGGACTGGTATCTGGAGAGGTGCCAGTTTGCCTTTGCCAACTGCTCAGGACATCTTGTCCATGGGTAGCCCTCTTGTTCTGACATCTCTCCATTTAATGCATATATAAGTTTGTGCATGTGTGTGTGTATTTCGGGCCTGTGTGTGCATGACAACAGAGAGAAAAAAATTTAATTTCCCCTCAGGGATTAATGAATTATATCTTATCTTAAAATAGTGAAATAGTGAGTATACTCTGTTTGAGAGTTTAGCAGACAAGTAGCAAGCAGAAAAATGTTAAGTAAAAAAAAGTATAAAGTATCTTTATGTTATATTTCAGCGTGGACCTGATAAAGCTCCTGAGATGAGGAAAATCCTCTTGGTTGTATAGTCAAGCTGCTCTTGTTTTACGATAACATAACAAGATAAAATGGCGACATCACACATATAGCCACATTTACAGATAATTTGAAGAAGTCGTTTAAAAAAAGATGAAACTAACTCTGCTTATGCTGCTCTAGTTAGTCACTCCAACACCTAAGTGCTCTGAAATAATGAAGTCAGTGGGTGGCTGGCCTTTCTTAAATTAACCATTCTTCATCTTCATACCTGATCCTGGCCTAGAAATGTCAGAGCAGCTGGCTGCTGTTGGATCAGCAGGACTCCAGCTAAACAGGCTAATTTAGTGTTTAAGAATGTCAGGAAATGGCAAAGCCACCAAGCACATACAGAAATAATATTTAAACAGATTTAGCAAGCTCATTATAGCAGGGCAAGAGAGCTGACAGAATCCAAATAATTGATAGTGTAAGTGTAGCTAATTGCTGGATTGCATTATCAAGAAGCTGTTGGATCCAGAGGTACAAAAAAGGAACGCCTCAGAAGACTCCTCGTTTATTGTGTCACACTGTTGTATCAGTACACTGAGCAGCGCCGCATAATGATTCACACTCATCCACTTCCTGTTTGATGATGTGCCTGTGCCCCCCTGTGACACAAACTTAATTAATTTGAAACGGATCACCCCATCATGTGCGTGCGCCCACGCACAAACACACACACCCTCGCACACACACAGGCATCGGCCCTTGGTTTCAGTATCTGATGTCCACATATTGCTGATCACAAGGTTAAATGATAGCATGGTATGTTCATATCCATGCATATCTCATTACAAGGCTGTGGAAACACAAGCTCATAAATCAAAACGTACTGCACTGCAGCTGCATGACACTGGATAGCAGCTGGTGCATGCAGAGCATCGCTGCATTTCTAACCTTGGTATGAGAAGCAATGCAGTGCTGCTGTACCTCCATTCATCTCAGGTCCATGCAGTTCCCACGGTATACAGCTGGGCCGCAACATCTTCTCAGCATGAAGGAAAAATCCAAATTTGTCCTTTCCTTTGCATTTTCTCTTCAGTCTCACCCTTCGTGCTGTTGCTGCAGCATCAGTTTACTGCTCAGAGGATCCCAGATGAGGGATTGGGACACAGATTACCATGGGGATCAGTCCACGCCCTCCCATCATTTCCATCCCCCACTTTACCCTTCTTACCAACTACAGTAAAGCTTACCCTGTGCCACCCTGCGTCGGACTTGCCCACCCCCTGCTGGTTTAACCAGCCCCAAAAGATCCTCCACTACCATCAGTCCCAGTACAGCAGATGGGATGTTCCACTACAGGCCAAAGACACTGATTCACTGCTGTCTCACAGTCATTCCAAATCCAGGACCTTCACCCTCAAGCTGTGTAATCAGACAGCTGAAGTACACTGTATTAGAAAGCTAATACGTGATAGTGACACGCAGACATATGTAAGGCCCGAAACAATCTTGGTGTAATCCTTTGATATCAGCAGTATTAAAGGATCCACTAGGAACATACAGTACGGCGGCAACAATGTCTCCACTTCCTCTAATACCGAGAGCACATTTTAACATGAAAATGAGACACTGTTGCAGCCACAGTCTGCATGTTAACAGCCACTTCAGTATCTCACACTCCTGTCGGAGAAATCAAATGACGTCAATACGCTCTCTCCCCTGAGAGGACTTAACCGGCGCTGCACAAGAGCAGAAATCAGATAAATCCAAAGAGTGTGTGCATATATACTGTAAACACTGTGAGAGATACTGTTCATCTGTATGTTTACAGTATATACACACACTTCAGACTCATAATGATAATTATGTCTTTGTGTTATTATTATTATTACTTTTTTCAGGAAACGCTACAGCTTACAAAAAAAATGACAATTCATCTGCCTTCAGCAATAAAATGTTTACAAGCCTTTCAGCTGAGGGTGTAGGTTTTTTCAACCGTGGGGGTTTAAGATCCTCTGCTGGAAAGTTTTCAACACCAAACCTTAATTTCACCTTGTATGATAGCCTCAGCCACCGGTGTGTGAATGGGTGAATGTGATATGTAGTGAAAAAGTGCTTTGAGTGGTCAGAAGACTAAAAAGGTGCTATACAAGTGCAGTCCATTTACTTTCATGTTTTTATTGGGGGGGACAAATCCATGTTTTAAATATTGAGTGGGACATCTGACATCTACATCTATGATTTCAGCTGCATTCATCTCTTTCCTTTGATCGGACATTTCGACTCCTTTCAGTGCTTTCACCTGTAAACAACAGCAACAAAACTTCCTCAGCCCACAGCTTCCACCGATCATGCACAGTTCACTCCAACTGCTTTCAGAGCTCACACTTTGCCTGACACCTTCTTTTACAACTCAACAAAAAGACAACACTTTGTTTTTGCTTCCACTTTTCACGAGTTCTTCCAAGATAATCCACCTGACAGGTGCTGCATATGGAGATGCTGATTAAACAGCGTGATTACAACACAGTGTAGTTTATACACCTGGACTGGCACTTGTTTCGTTTAAGACTTCCACTTAACCTGAAAATTCCAATTCAGTTCATCAGCTACACTTTGACTGACATCTCAACTCCTTAGAGCTCATTCACTTCAAGTTATACTTTGCAATTTTCCTTCAAAGAATGACAGCATCAGTTGTTTTAGCAAGAACCACATAACAACGTCTCTTTATGTTTAAACCACAAAGCCTGTTAGCGGCCATTGTAAATATGACAGGAGCAAAGGTGGAAGTCAGGTGATGTTGTTACAGAGCAATAGAGTCCATGTAAGGTGGAGGGTGAGGTGGCTGGATGGGTCAACAAACTGACTTTATACGGGACAGTGTTGTTCATTTCCCCGTTTCCAGCTTACCTTAAAGGGTAACTTGTGTATTTTTCAACCTGGACCCTTTTCGCCCATGTTTTTGTGGCTAAATTACTCATGGAAACAACAATTTTTGAAAGTGGTCCAGTATTGAGTGAGAGGGCTGAAGCTGAAAGGGGCTAAAAAGGCACTCTGGCATGTTCACACCAACAATTTACGTCCACTACAAGTGCTTGTTTTGCCACTGACATTCTCAGTGTCTGACAACATTATGGAAAGGATCCCTACAGAGATAGACCCATTTGTTAGAGAGTAAGATCCTTTTTGTTTAACCAGGAACAGCCCCATCGCCAAGCCCACCAGACTCGATTCGAATAAATAGTAATTTTAGTGTGTATAAAACCACCATATTTTCTCATCTGAGTGGGTGAATTAAGGGTTTATTTCAACCAAACCAGAGCTGGTGATTGTTGGAATTCTTTTTTGTGTCTGTTGACTTTGAATGAAGTAAGTTTTACAATGATATAATCACTGTGTATTTAAATGGAGTCTGGTGGGTTTGACAATAGTGATTTCGCAGCTGTTTCTGGTTAAACAAAAAGGATCTCAGTCTTTTACAAAATGGGTCTATGTCTGTACGAATCATTTCCATTTTGTTGTCAGACACCAGGTTGAAAAATACCACTTACCCTTTAACTAAGTGTTAATTATAGTACCCTAACCTTAACTGAGGCAATCATTTCAACCCAAACCATGATCTTATCCTAAACCAAACCAAGTTGTTTTTGTGCCTAAACATAACCAAACTTTAACTATAGTGATGCCAGTGATTTGTAACATTTTCTGTAAGGCACAGAGAAATGACGTCATCCTGCTGATCGGGGCATCAAATCCAAAAACATTTCTGTGTGTCGTTCTAAAAGGGATGGACAAACGTCGCTAAATTTGGAGGACTTGTTGCTTCCACTTTACTCAGCACTTACACTCCAACTGACACTTCCAGCCCTTCCATCCTTACTGCACTGTCAGCTTCTTTCAGTAATTGTATTCAAACTGCCGCTTCAACTTAAACTTCTTTCAGCATCTCAGCAAAGTGTCAAATGTAAATTTTCTGCACCAAGCACACATAAACGTTCTTCAGAAAATCGAGCCCCTTTTCTAGTTAATATATACGTGAGTTCAAATCAGAAAAAACAGGTGAGCAAACCCAGAGCTCGGTATAGCTTCGTTCATGAATGTAAGCACATCTTCTAAACAAGCAGACAGATCTAAACAATGAGTCTGCGGGTTTGCAGCAAACCCACTCAGTCAACCACGTAGCCAAGGTCTCTGTCAGCTACACGAGGAAAGACAGGAGCCATGTCTGGAGGAGAGAACCAATTAGTTCTCTCTTCCACAGCTTGTCACCTGACAGTCTGCTCATCCACAGCCTGATGGAAGAGCCTCTCCAGCCTGCTCATTCAAACCAATTAAGGTCTGGAGGTGTATTACCACACACTCATTACCTGTCTCTCACAGTGCTCTGCTGCTCTTCTCATCGCAGCTCATTGGTCTGTTCAAAGTCTCTGCGTTTTACCCTTTCATATCATCTTGTCCGTTCCATATCATCTCTTTTTCTAGTTGTCTTAGTTGTCCTCTGTGTGCCTTCCTCTCTCTAGTCGTCCCTTATTTTTCTCGCTCTCTGTTTGGAAATACAGGAAGCAGCAAAATATATTCCCCTATACGCACACCGACAGAGAACAGCATCTGTGAATGATTAGAAATCAGTTTGGACATATGTTACAGTTTACGTTATAGTACGCACAGGAGAAATTAAAGAGGAGCATGCTCATGAACTCAGGAGAATTTGAAATATGGAAATATCCTGCAGCGCCTAATGAAAACAATGCAGATTCATCCATAAATGCACAGACGCTGACAAACGGCTCACCCCTCAACATTTCCCCTTTCTGTTGGCACGCAGAACAATAAAACACAACACTCAGTTGTCGGGGGTACAAAGGGCTGAAGTCATGTCACAGGCAGAGTGTGTGTGTATGGTGTTGCTTAAGCTGTCCAAACAGTTTATCCGTGCGAGATGGATGACATATCTGGAACGATTCAAATTCCCACATTCCCTCTTGCAAAACATGCTGGAAACCATGCAACCATAAACCTCTCCGAAATGAGCTGTAATTTCGGGGCACATTTTGACTCAGCAGCACTTAGATGGTTGGAATTCCCCCCATGACTGTAGTGTTGCTAGGAACAGCAAAGAAAAAGAGAGATAATTCCACGACAACATCTTAAGGGAGCGGGAGAGTCCGACAAAAAAAACTGTTTCACTTTCACAGGAGTGCCCTTGCAATCATTTCTGTTTCATAATCAGCATTACTGCGATAGGTGTGTGGAGTGAAACCAGCCTTGATAATTACTGTATGGCTCTCCTGCTCCAGGTACTCACATACCTTTTCATTTATTCATAGAGGCAGCACAGTGTGAGTAGAAACCATTTAAACCCCTACCGGGCCTGCATTAACTTGTTGAAAGGTCAAACCAGGACTAATAAGGAAAAGTTGCATCTATTAACAGATATTAATGGTCACTTGAGCTCAACAGTGAATACCAAGACCTCTAATTGAGTCCAGATGGAGCGGCCAGTGAGTCCATTTAGTTGAACAGAGCCTGCAGAGGGCCCTATTGGTCCTGCTGCTACAGATGTTGATATTTACTTTTTGTGTTTTTATAAAATTGAATTCTAATTTATTTCATTTGTCTTGCTTAACTAATAAAATCATATTGTCACGAGGAGGTGTGAGCCAGTGACAGATAACACCTCTTGTGTCGGGTTGTTTTTCCATCAAATGGATTTACACTATCAAGATGTGACTCTTTCACAGCAGATGAATAGTGGTGGTGTAAAGTAATAAAGTCCATTTAATATTTCTTTGTTTCTCTATACTTCTACTCCACAAAATTTTAGTGTGAAATATTGTACTTTTTACTACATGATAAGTTATACAAGGTACAATCCCATCAACTCCTTCAACACATGCATTGTGGTTTGGTCTTTTTTTTTGCATCTTCTTTCACTGTAGGCTGCTGCTTTATAATTGTCCATATGTCTAAATACTTATGGTATTCCTTAGCCCCGTCTTACTGCTTTTTTAAAGCGGGAATATATGCTGCCTCAACGCTCTGTATAAAAGGTACGATCATGAAATGTGGGGACAGAGTTGTCTTGCCTTGAAGCCAGCATTGGAGGTAGCAACAGCCCTGAATTTGCGTGTGTGTAAAAGGGACGGCTGGCAGGACGAGACCATGGGCGGGACAGGTGTGACGTTTTGACGATTTGTTATATGTGTGACCCACTGCGGGGATTTAAAAATCAGCAAGAAGCAGTTAGCAGCTAACTCAAAGAAGACCAGAGGCAGCCAAAAATGTCTGCAAATTGGGATAACAATGAGGTGTGGGAGCTCCTTACCCTCCGACCAGAGGATGAGCGCAGACGCCCCATAATAGGGATGGTAAATGCTTGCTGTTGCAATGGTATTCCATTGTTACTGTTTAGAAAGCACTTCTGATGCATGAGAGGCTGATGCTGTTGTGTTTAAAGTACTGACTGTCCTGCCTTTTTTGCTTGGGTGATGCCAGCATGCTGTCTAAGATCACACACTGGAGCGGCATGATGCTGCCGTTGTTTGCTTCTGTGTAAAAATGCGAAGGTGGCGTTAAGACAGGACTTAGTAGCTGCACTAAAGTGCAATCTCTGTGTAAAAAGGGCTGTGTAGGGTACTGTTGCTTCTGTTATTTTAAACTACCACAGACTAACTGAATTCACTGATTTCATCAGTGACATCAACGGTGGTATCCTGCAACATGCTCCAGACTCTGATTGACTCCATCTCTTGCATCACTGGGGGCATCAATCATAGTTTGTTTACATATCTTGACCACAACAAGATGGCCGCACAATCGCTCCTCCCAAACACGGGCAGTGATTCCGCTCTGCAGCCACCTCAGGACGCCATATAGCAGTGATCCAAAGTGGTTATTTCCCTTATGGTGCAGGGCAAGCAGGAACTGGATAGCACCTCTCACCCTCACTGTCACACCAGACCTTATTCACCATGGAGTATCACCTCCTCCCCTTCTTCTCTGCTCTGTCAGATCGGCATGTAGAAAAAGAGTCACCTGGCTGTTCAGGATTTATCCAAGTTTCGGTGAATCAAAGGATATCACAGTCCTGATATTCCACTGAAAATTGATGTGGACATAAAGGTCATCGAGTTTATTTTCTAATGCTTTTACAGCAGAAAGATCTGGTGGTTGATTCCTCCACACTTGCCACGGTGCCTCTGATGTAGATGCAGAGATGGGTGCAGAGATAGTCTTGCTTGTTCATGTGGTTGGGACTGTAGCTGATGCCCATCTTCTCCATCTTTTCCTCAATGTTTACTGATGTTTACCTTGGAAAACCTCAACCTCCCCAGCTAGCAGAGTTGCAGGAGAGGGGAGACTTGTCAGTTGATATCCTCATCCTAATGAGCAACCCACAGCAACACGCCACCACTGTCCAACACAAACCACAAAAAACACCACCAACACTTGCAAAATAGACATAGCATCATAAATGCTGCACAAATTTAGCAGAGCTGACAAAGGCGACTAGCTACTCCTCAGCTTAAACTCTTATATACAAAAAATATGATCCTTTTGAATACCCAAAATTATCTCCACCTAGAATGAAGTGTACTCTTAAAGGGAAATTTCGGTTTATTTCAACCCGTCTCCTATCGTCCTAAATTTGTTTCAAGTGACTAGTGACATAGAAATAATAGTTAGCATGTTAGCCGTTAGCCTAGATACAGCCGGGGCGTCAGACCTGTTAAAACTTAATTGAACGGGCATCCTTTCAAGTGTAAAGTTAGTCCACTAAACACACT
>NC_065529.1:30300924-30352435 GCF_006386435.1 Epinephelus moara
TGTTTAGTGGACTAACTTTGCACTTGAAAGGATGCCCGTTCAATTACGTTTTAACAGGTCTGACGCTACGGCTGTATCTAGGCTAACGGCTAACATGCTAACTATTATTTCTATGTCACTAGTCACTTGAAACAAATTTAGGATGATAGGAGACAGGTTGAAATAAACCGAAATTTCCCTTTAAAGGCTCAGTGGACAGGTTCTATAATTCATGGCATCTCATGTAGACAGACTAAAATTGCGCTCCCTCCCTTAGCATAAGGTTATAGATTGAGTCAGTCTCCTGTCTGCTGCACAAGCTCCGTTAAGCCTGGATTCATCATTTGGATAGATGTTTTATTTATTTATTTATTTATTTATATTATTAATTCTGTTTTTCCCATTACCCAATGTCTGTACTCAGCTTCACTCATCTTGTTTGCTTCTGTTATGATCACTAAGATTATTATGATTTGCAATACTCTATGAAACAGTATATTTTTCTTTTGCTTGCTGTCTGTTTTCTGAAATAGCACCGCTGATGAGACGCTTTTGTGCACAATTTTGTATCATATTTAAAAGCCATAAATAAAAAAAATACCCAAGCAGTGTATACAGCTCTTAAAATCTGCTTTACCTCAATCAGCTATGACATTAAAGTCCTGCTTTCATAGTAATGCTTAAAAAAGGACATTTACAAAGCAGCAGCCAAGGAGCTGATGGGATCACATTTCACTGTAAGGCGTACACTGTATAGTTCCATGTGACAAATAAACGATCGATTGAAATGATCAGAAAATATACTAATTTAACGCTGACAGGGACCATGCATATGCATATATTACATATAGTCCATTTGGTTGCCAATATCTTTGTGCTTTTAAATAATAAAATTTTGAATTAGGACTTGTCTTGCAGTATTCTCACAGTGTGATATCCACCACTGCTGGTGAAAGATTAGTTTCCACTACAGGTGGGGCTCGTGTGACACCACAGAGAGCATATACAAGCAGAAAAATGAACATATGAGGCAGATTTAAAAAAAAAAAAAAAAAGGGACTCACACTGTTCAGGTACCCTCTAATTGGCTAACAGCAGCGCAACAGAAGTGCTCTGACCACCACCTCGGCTCCTTTCTCTCTCTCTAGAACAGCAGTCGTGTTTAACACACCTGTAAATTACTCCCACAGCCCTGCCAGCCTCCTCTTTCTGCCAGTCCTCCCCCTCTTCACTAATAACACCATAATGATGCCACTGTTAGTACAGTGCTGAGGCAGTGTGCTTTATGGACTGACCTCAAAATCAATTCAGCAGCACACAGGGTCTATTAATGGAGCTAGGCCTGAAACTCCTCCTCTCCTCTCTTTTCTCATAACCTCCAATATTTATCCCCTTGCCTCTCCTCACCTCTTCCTGGCTAGTCTTTGCTTCAGGACCTCACTGTGGACAGTAAATTACACATCCAGCTCTTCTCGCTCAGACCAGTTCTTTGACAAAGCAGCGGACGCTCTGCAGCAGCCCTTCGGCACACATTAACCTCATAAAGGGAAAGTAATAGAGCCTGTCTCAGCTGACACACAATAGCCGTGAAAAAATGTATCACAGCACCAGTACCTCCCCTGAACAAGGCCCACAGGTAAACTCGACTCGGTAAAACACACAGGTATGGCAGGTGGCCCACTATCCCTCCACAGCAGATAAACATGATGGTCCAATTGTGTGATGCCATGAAATAAACTGCTTTAGTTTTGTTCTCATTTGTGTCTCTGGCGCTCATAATTTGGAAATGAGGAGGTTTTGCTGCAGGGATGGAACAGAGGCATACTTGGGGGTTTGGGAGCACATTCCTGGACAGAGAGAGTAGCTGAGTCTCTTGCCGTGGTTAATTAGTGGGAGTCTGTGGGAAACCCCTGAATCTGAAACCCCCCTCCAAAAAAACCACACCACTTCAAGTAATGGCGGCCATGTTGAATGGAATTCATTGTTCAGTGGCCAGAACGGAAGATTCCATCACTAATGTCCAGTCGGCTGAGCTGTCGTCCCGACTATGAGAGGGCCAATACCAGAGAGTGGCTGCTGTAGTAATAACAGAAGACAGCGGAGGGAAAGTGGAAGGACGATAGTGGGTAAAGGGGCGTTAAAAGGGGCAATCCACCTTTTGAACATATCCAAACATTAACAAGGAGCACTACACAGTCTGTGAAAACAGTTGTACAGTGACGTCTTTGGCTCTGAAGGAGACCTTGGTGACATCACTTGGCTTGAGCTTGGAGATAACAGGTTGTTTTTTTCTTTTTTGAAGGCCTGTGTCACAAACTGGGAGTTTGCAAGACATAGATGCAGAGATGGAATAACCTGCTAAGGGTCCCTGGCAAAGAGGCAAAGGGCACAAAATGAGCTGTGGGCCCCTCAACCCAAAATACAGCCTTTCAAATCTCCATTAAAGGGATAGTTAGGATTTTTTGAAGTGGGATTGTATGTGATGCTTATCCATAGTCAGTGTATTACCTACAGTAGCAGGCAGGAGTAGCCTACCAACACAGAAGCTAAGCAATGTACTGCTGTGGACGGGGGCAGCAGCAAAACACGTTATAGCCACCTTAAAAAAGAATCAGTATCAGTTTAAGTGTATGAAATATTTAAAATATTTTCATTGCTTTTCCTTGCTGTCATATAGCAATTTTCAACAGGAAACTGAAGCCGTCTCTTCAAAGCCAGACTCCAATAAGAAAAACAGTGTGACTTTGGCATTTAAAAGTTTGGATTCACCAAAGTCAAACAATAACATGAACAAACAAAATGATTGAGGCAGCGGTAGACCAGCACCCCCGTGTTTAGCAAGTTAAAATCACTGTTTTTGTCAGTGGAGTCTGGTGGCTTTGACGAGAACACAGATGAAAAACAGAGGCTGTCTGTGACAAGGTAAAGCCATAAAAACATTCTCTCTGCTGCCCCCGTCTACAGCAGTACGTTGCCTCAGTGGTGATACTCCCACCTGCCTCTACAAACTGGGAGCGTTCCGACTGCCATCCACTGTAGATAATACACTGACTATGGACAAGTACCTCACACAACCCCACATCACAAGATCCAAACTATCCTTTTAAGTTCAAACAACACCTCTCTATATAACCTTCTTAAAGGAAGGATTTACAGCAGGGCTGTTTAATAGACTACATTAAAATTAGATTTAATACAAAGCCTCTCAACAAGAGCTTAGCATTAGTGATGAATGCAGTGTCCTCAAGTCCCTTATTGTTTTATTAGTTACTGTACTTAAGAGGTTCATACGACCAAACAAAACAATTTTATTAACAATGAGTTAACTGTGTTTCCAAAAACTTGACAGACCTCTGAGGGTGACTGCTTTGTGTTTCTGCAGTTATTATCAGGCAAGAATTCAAGTTGTATTATAAATTGTGTAAGCATATTCAGAGCTTGACTTAGCAACTACAAGTCATGATATCTGTGGCACCCTCACAACAAGAGGGTTCCTAGTTCGTACCGAGGGTGGGGTGTTCAAACCCCAGGGTGGGGGAGTCCTTCTGTAAGGAGTTTGCATGTTCTCCCTTGTGGGTTTCCTCCAGGTACTCCAGCTTCCTCCCACAGTCCAAAGACATGCAGGTTAATTGGTGACTCTAAATTGCCCGTAGGTGTGAATGTCAGCATGAATGGTTGTCTGTCTCTGTGTGTCAGCCCTGTGATAGTCTGCTGACCTGTGCAGGGTGTACCCCCCCTCTCACCCAATGTGAGCTGGGATAGGCTCCAGCCCCACGCGACCCCTAACAGGATAAGTGGTTATGGAGAATGAATGATTGAAGTCATGATATCTCAGTGTCTGCTGCTTCATGCAACACTAAACCATCTTTTAAAGATACAAATGTCGGGTGTGTCCAAATATGAGTCAACAATAACATTTAAAAATCACCATTTTGAGGTCTTGACTGTCACACATCATGTGTCAAGTCCGAAGAAATGATGATGTGAGTGGTGAAAAATAGCAACTCAGCCTGAGATATAAAACAAAGAGACCGAGGAGAAGAGACACATTGCCTGCACTTGTGACTAAACTTTGTTGTCCAAAACATGCAGTGCAATGATAATATGTCAGTGACAAACAATAAACAAGTATTTTCAAGTGATAAACAAAATAGAATATAACTTTTTAATCAAAACATCATATTGGAGAGTGACCCATCAGACGAGAAAATGACAAACCATTCAATCAATGAAGTGAGTCACTGCAGCGCTGAGCCATACAGATTAATTTGTCTTATTGCTATGCATGAAAACTGAAATAATGTTGATACAAATGATGAGTCTAACTCAGCAGTAGCCTGCTGGGAATATTAACGCAGCTTTCTATATTCTTGGTTTACTCTATTAGTCATAATGGGAAGCAGATACTGTAAAGCTCGAAAGAAATGCTGAAGAGAATAGAAAGTGCTGATTGTTTCATTCTTATTTTCATTGCAATTTGCATAATTCAGGATCAAATGGCCCATGGCAATTTCATTGAGTAGGCCACGCATAGATGTAGAGTCAATTTGGAATTATAGTTCCATCAGCTGAAATAGATTAGCAGGTTTATTTTTGGCGTGTTTGTTTCTATTGAGGGTGCAGATGTATCCTAATTTCAAGAAGAGAACAATGAGTGTAATTAATCCGTGGCACATTTGAGATTAACATGTGGTAGGTAATCAGATCCTTTTATGTAGAAAATTGAGGTTGAAAATAGACGCTTTTAGGAGAAACAAAGCAATCTCTCTGGCCATTGATCCAGCTGCCCGCTAGCTGTGAGCAACTTTAAGAGGCCTGGTGATAAAAATGCCTCTTTGAATTGCCTCCTCTAAAACAGGAATGCACAAACATGCTTCTAACAATCCACGTGAGCCCTGAGAAACACCGCCCTGTCTCCTGCTTGGTGGAGCACATTTGGTTTGAGGTAAAATTTAGCCAGACACTTATTGCAAACAATAAACAAATTTACTGGAATGCATATACACAACCTTCTCGACAGAGCTGCAGCGTGTTTGTGTGTGTATATGCCTGAGCACACGGGGTACAGTAATTGGCGACCTGATAAATATTTGTGTAGAACCTCCTCAGCAGGAGAAAACAGAGAGGCATGCTTTCAACACTAATGCCTTCAGGCTGCAGACCAAAAATAATTCAGGGATGGAGCCCACTTACATGCTTCATGTCAACATTTCAGGGGGCCTAGGGAGATGATGATGATGCGTCAACGGCAACATTAAAATGTAATGTTGTGCTGCTTTATAATAACTAGTTACGGACTTTTACCTCAAAGAGGACATGATAAAATAAATCACATAAGTAAAACAGAAATTTGCACATAAAAGAAATTAACTTCATAAAAAAACATGTGATTCTGTTTCTGGTTTTGGTCGATAATGTTTCCAACGAGCAGCTTTAATCCAGACAGAACCTGATAAAGTTTAGTCACGTCTTTTCAAACTTTAATGGCGTGCTTTGTCAAGATATGTAATCTCATTTGCAAAATCCATGTTCTCCCTAATGATGAATTCAAACACTGAACTGATTCATTTTAAAGTAATTGGAAACAACCTGTGCAGCGGTGCTCGATGGAATGACACCACAAAGTAAACAGTGAGGTGTGTTGCAGCCATCTGTCGATGTCTGAGAGAAGCTGTGGAGACATACTGAAGATTTCCGGAGAGGAATATGGAAGGTCAATTACAATCTCTACATGCAGACATACAGTGTTACTAGGCTGGCAACAAACAGTTGTTCTTATTATCAATCAGCCTAGTTTTCTTGTTCTAATCTGTATTCGTTTATTCACAAAATCATAGTTTCAAAAAGCCAAAGCTAGCACCTCCAATCACTTATTTTGACCTATTCATTCACAATGATACAAAAAAGAAAGCACATTTTCCCATTTAAGGGGCTGCCAATGAGCAAACGTCTTGAATTTTTACTTGAACTATATATTTGACTATTAAAATGTACTACTGTTGCTAGTGCATATGGCTATTGATGCACTATTATGCACTTAACATATTGCTTGTTTTGTTTTTTTAAACTATGTGTTCTATTTATTATAGGCTTTTAGGTTATTTATTATATTATTATTATTCATTATAGGTCTATCTTAAAATGTGAATTATTCTGAACACTGCTGAACCTGGGTAACAGTAGCGGATCCTGATATGGGCCGAATGGGCGTGTGCCCAGGGCGGCACTTGGTCACGACATGTGGGCGGGGGGGTGGGCGGCAGGAGCGCCTATATGGCCTTTTCAAGTGCTGGAATTTGTTATTTACGTGACAACGCCTGAACGCAACACAGGCTCTGCTCCAATTGAGTGTGTGTTCAGTGCTGTGTTGTGCTGCTGTGCGAGTAGCGTGTTAGACACTGTCCATAACAATAACTATGTCAGGTAACAAACTGCGTCGGACTCGGGTTGGGTTTGGTCAAGAAAATGTGGCCTGAGCCGCGCTCTGTTGTCACCTGTAAGTGCGCGCACGTGCTTGTGTGTTTGTGTGTGTGCGCATTGGGGCTGAACTGCGCTGTGCGCGATACAGAGAGCAGTGGGGAATTGTAAAGGCGCGACCATATAGAGACAGAAATGATATGCCGTCAAGATAAATAACATTAGGCTATTTAGTTTGTTTAATAAAAGGACAAGGTATAGACCTGCTCTATAGGCACACCATAGGGGGGGTGTCACCCAGGGCGCCATTTAGGCTAGAACCGCCACTGCTGGGTAACAAATTTCGTTCCCTCATGTTTTTAACATGTTTGAATGACAATAAACTGAACCCTGAACCTATAATTTTGTAAATTCATTTTTATATCAGTCAACTCAAGCTGCATTTAACGTTTATTTTCATTATCATTTCATCTGCAGATTATTTTCTTGATTAATCATTGGTCCCTATAATGTTAAAAAACAGTGAATATCACAATTTCCCACAGCCCAGGTTGAGATATTTATCTAAGACTAATACCCCCTTACCACCAAAATTATGTATGTGGATTTTTTAAACGCAGGAAAACCTGTTAAAAACAGGCAATACACTCCTTTCCCTTTGCTATGTATACGGCTCAACAGTAGACAAGTGTGCCTTTCTGTTTTTTTATTGTTTTTTTCCCTGGTGTGCAGGGGTCACGTTAACCGGATATTCTCGGTCATTGACCGTTTTTTTACAACGATGACCGGAAAAACTGAAGGCCGTCGGCCATTTGACCGGTTGCAATTACCACCCCTGCCCACTTGGCGGCGGGGTGCACAGTCAGTGGTTTAAGTGGCTGCCGTTTTCACACTGCAGAGAAAAAGTCATTCATCTGCTTCATGTAGCGTTGTTAACATAACGGCCTGGACACACCAGATGCGTTAGTGCCGCAGAATACTCGCAGGCGCTTGACTGTCCACACAGGCAGCGCATTTCTCCTGCGCTCTCCGTGCCAGTTAAACATCGATTCCACTCGTCTGTTCCCATCAGTACTCGTTTTTTCACTTCAACAGGTCATTTTAAACATGGGTAAGTCCATATTTTAATCGTTTTATATAACGTAATAAGTTAATGACAANGTCTGTTCATCTTTTCGTTCATGTCCTTATTAATGCACACTTTATAACTTGCTTGTTGGATTTATGAAAAACGAACGAATGAAAACTAAATGTCTTTGAATAGGCTATCTTTATTATCATTTAAAAACGAAAATTAAAATGACCGGTAAAAATAGATTATGACCGGATTTTTACGACCCTGTCGGTCAATATGACCGGCGACGAAAAAGTCTAGCGCAACCTCTGCTGGTGTGTCACATTCGATGCCACGGACAGGTGGGAAAACAGATGAGTAAACAGAAGAAAGCAGCATGGAGGCCAGTGAAAATTTACTGGTGGTTACTTCTTGTTTCTTACTTATTTAGTCTTTCTGTCAAACTTGGTGCCGACTTAGCTTGAACAATGGTCAAGCGCTGTTTGGACGGAGACAGACGGAATTTTGTGGTGGCCTGTCATTGCATCATGTCGGTAAAGGGGCTAAAATTGCTGTGTCCACCCAGGTGTCCTATTTCACTGCTAATCTTAGCCTATCGAAGGTGGAGCCAATAACTACCTGTGATTATTGCAGAGTTATTTGTCCTATGACTGAATGTCCCACTAAATACAAAAGTCAGATGTTAGTGGGTGTTAGTGTTTTGTTGTGCAGTGGGAAAGAGGCTTTAGAGACATTTACATTTGCATTTGGAGAAGCTAGAAACAGTGAATTCTTGGCATTTTTGCTTAATCAATGAATCACCTAATCCTTTCAGCTTTGATAGAGCTTTGTGTGATGAACCAAAAGCTGCAGAGTAAATAAGCTGGCAGGTAAGATCACATCCCGACTGGATATAGTGTATATCTTTTTTTGACAATTGCTTTAATTTGTGAAAGCAAGACAAGTACAACATTTACATATGTTTACACATCACCATATATGTTATCAGTGCTACTCAACTTACAGACCACGGGCCAGATAGGGTGCCGGGTGTCCTACTGACCATTTTCTAAATCGCAGTGATAATAAACTGATTCACACTGGGTATTTTTTTGTACTGTAAACCTAAAAAAGTTGCCAGAGCACATAAAAAATGCATCAAATTTAAGCTTTGTTTATATTAAAAAACAAACAAAGGTCCAGACTAAGCACTGCATGTCCTCAAATCCTCGAAACACCCCTGCAAACGCCTGCCCTGTGTGGGGATGCTGCAACTGGATTTGCCTCTTGGCAAAGATCAGCGAGGACAGCAAACACTGAGAGGGTGAAAACAGGCAGTTCATTTATTATATATAGGCAACTGATGAATATTACTGTTTATTTAACTGGCCTCTGGCCTCCAGTCATTTTTTAAAAGTGGCCCTCAGGCAAAGCAAGTTAAGTATCCCAGCTAGATGTGATGGTACTATGCTTGCTTTGACCTCAAGTCTTCCAGTACGTCCTGATTTAATCTTTACATGGAGTTAAATGATCCATACAGCAGTTAAAAGCTTTTAGATTTTATATAACTCTTCTTTTCATTATGCATATACATTTACTTTACTCCATGTCACATTTTGTTTATTCATTTGCAATTACTGTCTTATTTATATTACTTTGTTTTTTATTTTATCTATATTTTATCAATTATTTTAACTATTTTACGATTAGATTCTCATTTTGTTTTTACTTGCGTGTTCTTCTTTTTCTTTCTTATACATATTTAATTAGCATTGTTGGAGGGAGCCTGAGAGTCAAGATTTTCATTGCCAACGACTGCTTCTCTGTAATTATCTTGCTCACGATAAATAAAGAACTTGAACTTTAACTTGAGTACAATGCAAATTGTTTGCCATTTATGGACTGTGGGGTGGGGTGGTGAAAAGTGCACAGTATTGTCGTGATGCTCAGGATGTCTTCAACCCATCAATCTTGCGAGAGGCCTACATGGACCAGATGATTCGGAGAAGTGGCAAAGCGTTCTGCTTATCCTCCTCTATGCTGGAATGTTACGCTTTGCGTCCCCTGGATACAGGGGGGCTGCTCTGCACTTCCTCAAAACTCATTTTCCTCCATGTCTAGTCCATTCTCTTGTGGGAATGGATTTAAACTGCAGCCAAGGCAACAATATGTACCAGCAGCAATAAAAAGTCTCCGCTGCTAAAGCAATGAGGCATTTTAATAGGATGAGCTGAGACTGTTGTGAAGGCAACCGGGCTTCCTCTCCCTCGCTGTCTGTCTCTTCCTCTCTTTCTTAGAGTTGCAATTGTTTGAAGTTTGGACTCAACAGGGATTTGGATGATTTAAGGTGAAAACGAAGGGTTAGATGTGTAGAGTGGAGGCATGGCGGAGACGGGGGAGTTGGGTTTTTAAAGTCTGATCATTATCTGCACCTCCTGTTGCGTGGAGGCCACCCTGACACCCAGGCGGTGGCCTTGAAACACCCCACTCAGGAGAATTATTCTAAATACTCTGTCAGAACTCATTTTTTGTCTCAGTTCAGACGTACAGTGAATCTTTTTCACTCACGAGTCCAGTGTGTCAGGAATGGAGACATATACCCTCCATCACATGAGAGTCTGCTGTGTCAGGCTTCAGTCAGACACCCTGTGTGATCATCAGACCTCAGCTTAACTCCATGCAGCTTACTGAGTCTTGTACTACCTAAGTGAGAGTCAAGGAAATCCTCCTAAGTGAGCTGCTGCTTGCAACTTTCCCACACCTGGACCTACAGTCTGATCCTCTCCAGATGATGCAGATGAAACATCAAGTAGGTCCATAAAACCCAACCAGGAAGTAATACTTCACCCAATCCATAACATAAATCCTGTACTCTGACATATAGTGGTGATATATGTGAGATACCCATGGAGCTCTTATTTCCTAAAGCCCATTTCCTTTCTGATGAAAAAACAATGGAGCACTTTGCTGCATGCAAAGTTATGATGAGGGGCCCATATGAAGGAAATGGGGGAGAAAAGGACCATAAGAGGGAGCGATAATGGTGACGAATATCTTCATTAGCTAGTTCCTCTCTCTGCTCCCCAGCCAATAAAAGCTAGTCTCATAATGTGCTCTTAACCCCAGTCATGGCCGATAGACACAGGAAATCCATATTAAACGGCATCTTCATCAAAAATCATCTGGGAAACAAAGTCTGTTGTGAGCCCATGGGAAGGAAATGGTTAAAGGAGCACTTTGGCTTTCATGAATCTAATTAGCATACGTAGACGTATCAGTCTCGCTGATAGGAATAATATCATCTCAGAGGCAGAGTGTCACACCGAAAAGCAATTCAATGCTTAGTGTCACGGTTAAAGCACTCCTCAGTTCTCCTTGAATTGGCTTTCGCTGACTTGCTCTGTGAAGTTTCATTCAGATAAAGCTCCCCTGGAAAAATTCAAGTGCAGGGGAATGTCTGCTGGAGATGTATGCTGTCTTAGAGTTGGCATCTTTCTTACAGCTCCCATTTCTGTTTCTGCTCCACTGCCTGTCTACCTGCCTGCCTTCGTTTTTTGTGGGCTCATTCTCCCCGAGGTGGCAGTTTACATCAGGGGCCGCATAGTGATGGCACCGCGGCCATCTGCCAGCCAAACTGAAGGAATGCCATCACCAGCTGGCGTCCGGGGCAGCACTTCTGTCACCTCTGCTAATAGACCTAAGACACACAGGGGTCAGCTGTCCTCTGTCAAATCTGACCCCTCAACAAATGCTGCAAAATGAAATGTGTAGCACGCCACAATGCCCTCTTGGTGAACCACAAACTTGGAAAGATTTCAGAGCGTTTGGAACAATGCAGGCCAGCTTCCTCTGCCCCTGTATGGACATGAAAGTGGATATGTGCCGCCCAGCAGTCCTCCCTGCTCTCCAGGCAGCCAAATTCAGAAGTGGAAACTCTTTCACAAGTCAAAGTCCAAGGGGTTCCTGCTTCCACTGACAACCTGCGCGGCTCTGTCAGTTCATTACCTGGGCTTGCATTCTATTACAGAGCAAAACAAATAACTAGAGTCATTATTTATTTAAGGCCATTACCAGCCACTGTAGAACAAAGGCCGCCAATGTGCCAGTAAGTACTTCTAAGCCCTGTTCAGCTATTAAGTGCAGAGACACTCAACTAAAATTTAAAAAATACAAAGGATAAAATAAATTAAACATTGAAAAGACCTTAGCCATGAAGTAAGTACATTGCAAACGCTGCAGTAAAGATGGGTCATATTATTTAAAGTTGCAAGCCAATTAGTGGTATTTGTTTGCTCCTTATACAGTATGCATCTGTCATATCTATTTTAATTGGTTCCAACTTGCTTTTTGTTTTTGTTTTTTTCCCATATTAATGTCAGCTTTCCTCGACTTACTAATCCAGTTATGTACACTCAATATAATGATTGAATGTTCTGTATTAATCTACATTTAATCTCAGCTGGGTTCCAAGAAAGTAATGCAATAAAAATGCCATAAATTCCTAATTTGAAAGTGAGGCCATTAGTTTACCATCATTTAAGAGGATAATGAGGAGCTGTTAGATCACTGCCTCTGTCTTTCTGGAAACATCACTGTCGTCTGAATCTGCTCCAAATGTAGGAGCAAAACCTCCCACCCCCCCGGCGCCGGTATTTTCATCTGGTTTCAGAGCCCCAGGAGTCCTCGCTATGCCGTGATTAGTTCTTTTACTGGAGGAAGTCTAGTGAGGAAGAGGAAGAGAGAGGGAAAAATGTTAGGGGAGTGAGGGGCTGCCTCTCTCTTGCTATTGTTTGGACACAGTTCCTCTCACGCTGCATTGACCACAGACAGGGCGTGGCTGAGGGAGGCCAGGCAGGGAATATGAGGAGGGGAGGGGTTGAGGTATTCGGGTGGTGATGGATACAGGGGGGAAGGTTTAGAGCGCATTGCATACTTTCTCTGCATGTGGACAGCGAACAGGAAGGCGGGTGGTCCCTGGTGAGTGTTACAGTGAGAGAAAGAGCTGGAGTGGGTGGGATTTTGCCCCACTAGTTTGGCGCTCTGTTCCCAGCCTCGCTCATGTGCACGATGAAGTAATGAGAGACCCGGGGCCTCTGACAAACTCAGGCCAGATGGGGAGAGGATTCTTCCCCACAATTACTCTGCAGCACAGAGCATTAGAGCCAGAGCAGCTTCTCCTCTACAGAGAAAAGATAATCACTGGGTCTTTTAGGAGAATACTTAATCAACACTGTTTCTCGGCACACTGTACAGTTTGGAGGATGTCTTTAAAGGTTTCAGCTGCGTTATCTTCCTCTTTCCCTGGCTCCAATATCCTACTATGCTCAAAAGCACCTATTATAGGGCTGCAAAGTTGGAGGAGACACTGGTTCTGAGAGTACTTTTTAACAAACTCATATGAAAGTTTACTATAAAGGGACAGTTCACCACAAAATCAAAAATATATATTTTTATAGTTTATAGTTTTATAGTTTTTGTCTCATCTCTGTTTCATCTCATTTTGCTTTAGTTATCTCAGTTGTTTGTTAAATAAAGAACAAAATAAAATAAATTTAAATATAAAAATATATATATAAACAGAGAAGCTGTGAAGATATACTGAAGATATTCTGGGAGAGATATAGAGGGTCAATTACAACCTCTACATGTGACGTACAGTATGCAACGTACAATATATAAAAATAAATAACGATAAAATGCATCCTTGGACTTCGGCATGGATTTTTTTTTAACGAGTCACAGTTAAGAGTCTACTCAGCCTCTTAGCAGCTTTTTTCATTGATAGTAGTCGCTACCGGAACTATTTTCTTTCACTGAACTATACCCGCCAACGGTATCATGGAGCGGAAGGAAGCGTGCATCTACTCATGGACAAGAGACTCATGCTCATGATGCTCATGACAGCATGAGATGTCACACTACTGTCGTCCTCCTCAACCCAGCTCTGAAGTTAGTTAGCTCAGTGGTGCTAAGTGAGTTAGCAGTAGATGCACACTTCCTTCTGCACTGTGATACAGTTGGCAGGTGTCGTTAGGTAGAAAGAAAATAGTTCCTACATGTGCTCACAACAAGGTCTGTGGATTATCTTACCGGGTCATGATTTCTGGAAAGAGACATTGCTGTTGAGTTTTTCAAATGTATTTTTTTATTGGCGCTTTCAGCACCACAAGCTGAGTGCCATCTAGTTCTATTATATTCAAGAGAGGGCAGACACCTCTCCTGCTGATATCTCCAATACTCTGCAACTCACACCAAAACAATCTAGACTGATAAGTAGCACTACAGGTAAGAGGAAAACATGTATTTTAGATTTTTTTGGTGCACTGTACCTTTAATGGATATTTTCAGTGTTTCTCAATATACTCAAGAAACATTTGCTTGATAAACAAGAAGTGTACAGTTTAGTAACACTCTACAATCAATACTCTGTGGAGTCAAAAGGTCCTGACTATTGCAAACGAGGGAAAAATCAAGTCACTCTTGGTCTTGATTACAATAAAAACCTTATGGCTGACACCAACGCTTGATACCATAGAAACACTGGAGCCTCCTAAATGATTTGACAGTACTGTAATGGCCATCAGTGTTAATTGTTTAAATCTGTTTACCAGAAACCTTTTTTCTCTGCAGTACGGTGGACGGTTGTTAAATCTAGAATAACAATGAACCTCTGGCACTGTCACCATGGAGAACAAGCCGGGTACAGGCAAGAATCAGAGCTGTGGCAAATTTAGAACACTGTGTCAGTGCAATTATGAACCAGACACACAGCTACAGTTGCCAAATACATCAAAAAAGTAACCCTAAATCTGAAAGTGAATGATTTAAACTGCTGAATGTTTCATCAGGTTTCTAAAAAGCATAATCTTTAGCCTCCGCTGTCTGTTCTGGTAGCATACATAACAGACTTTTAAGCTCTGCAAGGCTGTGAGTTTTCCCACGAAGAATCTTCTTGGGAGTTGACCTTTTGTATCTTAAGCTTTCTGTCAATGAAACAAATATTTTCAAACACAGGTGCTCATCTTTTGTTCAGCCTGGGGCATTTTATCCCCATCCAAGTCCTGGACGTGATCCAACTGCAAGTCACACTGTCTGTGCTGAAAATTACTTTTACTTCCGTAATCCTGAACATCTAATAACTCCTCTTAATTTGTACAGCTACGGTCCCAACCTTGAGCCCTCTATTTTACCTTGACTGTGACTGACCGTGATGCTCCTGGACAAGTGAAAATGTGTCATCCATACTTCTTGTGCTGTATGAGTCACCAACAGCTGCCCTATGGATGTGTTTTTAAAAAGGTTTATGGATTAGTATTGGCAGATTCCCACGAGTCTGTGATGAGCACTCTCTTCCCGACTGACTGCAGGGCACCAATCTACCAAGAGTATAAGAGTATAAATAATGTAATATCCCATAAGGTGAGCTCACATTGATTTTAGAGGACAAAGCATTTTCATACAGTCTCTATTCCCTGGGACAAATTGAGTGCAAGGCGGATATTTTTCCTCACAATTCAGATGGACATCAGATATGGCAGCAATCCAGTCGACTTGTGCTGAAACATCAGCGTCGTTTAAGAATGTTAAACAAGGCCCAACATCAATGTGATGGATTAAAAGGAAGGGCCAATGATAAAGGGGTGTCATCACCCCGACAATGAATACATTACTGTCAATGGCTTGAATAAAAGGAGGCAGGTCGTTCGTAACAGTCAGCCAGAGACCTTTCCATTGACTCTATTGTACTCTAGAGCGAAGATAAGACATACACAGACAATCTCCTGTAAAAAGAGATGTGATTTGAAATACTACACAAAATGTACTAAAGCAAAATGAAGTTTTTCCTGATGCTTGGCGTAGAGATGAAAGTTTCGGGTGATTTAATCTCTTGTTCCTCACAATTAATTCGGTAAGAAGGACAGACTCCAAGGCCAACGGGAACAGCAGGCTGAAGTGCTGTGTTTATAGCCTTATTGGACATCTGTCAGAGATGTTATTGAAGCTCCACGGGGAAAGAACAAAAATTCTGACACTCTGGCACAGTATAATATATTTACAGGAAGTCAGTTCATGCATATTAAAAAACCTTGTCTGCACGGCGGCTTTGATCCTGCACAGGGCAGAGCCAACAAATGGACTAACAAACAGCCTGGCCTTGAGAGGGATACACACCTAAAGAACATTTAATCTCCCTAAGCCACTGGACGCTGACGCTGGCTCATCACGCACCAAACTGCCTAACCCGAGAGATCTCTCAGACGAATCATCCTAAACTTAAAATCTTAAAAAAAAACACCCTTAAGCTAAGCGGTTCTCAGGCTCATCCCTCTTTATGCAGGCGAGGTGAGGGGCTCTGCTGTGTTAGTTTGGAGCTGCTGGAGGACTGCAGTGTGGCTGTGTTTGGTTTGATCCGTCACCTGACTGCTGGCCTGGCCTCTGGGAACAGGAAGTATGACATCACTGCCCTGACATTCAGGAATGTGGGAATGTCAGGCTGCCTGTTAACACTGCTGGAACGATACTGAGTGAAAACCGGATGGACACAACAGATAACTCAGTGAGTTATTCCAACAGTAAAGACTAAACAGTTAGGCCAAGTTTTCAGATAAGCTTCAGTCCTAAGGAGGAAAAAGGCTAACCCTCATTTCAGAGAGGCCACTCTGTTGACAAAGGGTCATCCAGTAAATGAGCGCAGTGCAATGCAGCACGATGTATTAGCCAGTCAATTATATGCAAGCACCCATTCTTGGTAGATTACTTTACAACTGGACCGTCATATTTCCGTTGTTTACAATACAATCCTCACAACAAAAGATTAAAGGAAACATATTATGCTCATTTTTAGGTTCATACTTGCATTTGGGGTTTCTGTCACAACATGTTCACATGCTTTAATGTTCAGAGACACTTTATTTTTCTGATGCTACCTGTGCTGGAACACCTGTATTCACCTTCTGTTTGAAAGGCTCCCTTTTAGCACCTGTCTCTTTAACTCCTCCTCCCAAAAAAGCCCAAGCTGCTCTGATTGGTCAGCAAATTCAGGTCTCTGCATTGTCATTGCAGCTGGGGAATGACTGTAACAGTGTAAAGCGCCACTTTCTATTGGAAAAAAATCACAGACGGAAAGCCTCAAAACATAACCGGAAATTTTCTAGCAGGAAAATGATTCGAAATCGTGCAGAAATTCACAACATCAGCAACCAAGATTAGATGTTTCCATGACATTAGCATGTAGCACGTAGCAGTGGACATAATGTAAACACTTGCAGTAGCGTGTCTGGAGCAGATGACCGGATAAAGAAACCTGACACAAACTTGTCTTGAAAGTAGATAAAAGAAGTTGGAAACAGAGTATTCAGAAAAGTCTGAAGCCTGAGGTTATTACTTTTACATACATCTACCACATTATTTGAAACTCTGACCACGTTTGGCAAAAACATCCTACATTGAGTTTGAGCATCTGATAAGCTTTCAAACATATTAATATGTCACTCAAACTGGACTTCCAGGATCATATGTTATTGTCTCACTGGTGCCTGAAACATCTGGCCCCAAACAACCATTGCATTTTTAAAACCATGGCTCTTTCCGCTCTGAATGCCAACTAGGAGAGGAGAACCTGACGCGTCTACCTGTTCAGATGCTGCGGTTACTTCGCCAGTCTCACAGGCCGAAAAAAAAAATCTACCCAAGTAGTTTAAGTCTTGTGATATATTTGCTTTTGACAACAAGCGTAGACAAGTGACAGTGATGCAGGCTCCCTTGCCTGCATACTCTGTGTGACCTGAAGGATTAAAAAGTATATCCTCTAGACAGCAGATGAATCAGCCCTGGTTGACACTTGAATGTCTTCTTTGAGAAATTCCAGTTTGCACACTATAAACACAACAGAACACTCGTAGAGGTTACGCTGATATTGAGGGCAGAGGGAAAAAGCAGCAGCGGTGACAGTCTCTATTTCTCTCTAATAACTTTCAGCCATTGTTGTTGTGATTTGTTCACTGTGTGCTGCTGACCTTACATCACATCCTGATTAACTACCTCTACTGTTCATGTGCTTACAGGGGTGTTAAATCAATTTAGTATTTCACCCCCATAAAGTTGGGGGAATTGGAAGATGCAGTTAAAGAAAGAAAAACCAAAGTAGTAAAGGCACATAGGGATTAAACTCCAAAATCACTACATCACCCATACTGCAACTTCACAGCAAAATGTCTGTCTCAGATGACGTCATTATGAAATCAGTGTTATTTTCTCAGAAGACCTTCTACAGCTGATTGCATGTGTGAAATCTGTAGTTCCCCTTTAATTGCACCTCAAGGATGTACTAATGCATTCATCCCTGAGAAGGTGCAAACCAACACTCTGGGGGAACGCAGGATACGTATGATTCACATGCCAATGTGTAGCTAAAAACAAGCACATCAGCGCCCTTAAACCCCATTTCACACAGAGCCTTCAGGGCCCGCAGCAGATATGAGGAATCACCTGCTGCTGAACTACATATGCCCGACACAGGGAGCCATTTAATGGACACTGACAGCAAGCTGTCTGGTAGGGTATGATCTCAATAACCCTCAGGCTTCTAAATGTATCAGTACGGCAAACGCAAAACGCAGACACCCCGAGGCCAAAGACCTGGAACATGAGGTCTTTTTTCTCACTATTTCAGCGAACCAAACTTTCTGTACGTGCAAGCGATAAAGAGATGAACCTGTGCGGAGGGCAATGGATGAGGATCGGGATGAAGATGTGCATAGGGGTGTGTGTTTGAATAAGGGTGTGGATGAAAGCAGAGGTGAAGGAGACATGCAAACAGGGAGGAGAGAGACAGGAAGGTGATGGAAATATACAGATATATAAAATATGAAAAATATAAAATTGTCACCCTACATTGTGTCGTAAGCTTCAAGTTTGTCGTTGCTAATTAGCTGCTTAATAAATTGATCAGATCAGGCAAGGGGTAACAGGAAAACAAGAACACCAGGACTTCCCCTCTACACAGTTGTTCCACTCATTACAGAATAAAACTCATCATTAATGAATCCAAGATGTCAGCTATATAAAAGTAGCTTAACAAAATCTATCCTAAGAAGGTTTAATTAGACACAGGCCATCGTCTTACACAAGCTGAGGCAAACATAAAATAGCTATAAAGATAAAAATGGCAACCAAGCATCATTAGGCATGCAATAACTAAATATAAAGCTATTTATTATTCATAGTCTTTAGGTTATTACTTACAGAAAAAAAGAAGAAGCGATATTAAAAAGTATGTCATTTCGTGACACGAAGCCAAAACTTCCACATTCCCATGAAAACTTTAGTTTAAAGCTCATTCCCCATTCATCACATCTCTTTCCCAGCTAAGTAACGGTGCCATAGTGTCGGCAGCCCCTGTCAGAGATGTTGGCATACAGTTCCTGGGCCTAGAGCTCAGTTTGAGACTCCTTGCCAGAGCAGGGAAGGAGCCAGAGCTGGAGGGAGAGCAGCCCCAGAGGAGCCCAGCTGCTGCCTGGGAAACCAAACCCGGACCGGCTCTGGCCCACGCTCTCTAACCCCAGCCCCTCCCGTCTAATAACAACACTCAGTCTCTCTCTTGTTCTCTTTCTTTTCAATCTTTTCCACTGTCATTCTGGTGTGGGGGACTTTGGGGAAAAATAAGTCAGTGGAGGAACGGTGGAATGATATAAGTCTCCCCGCTGCACATTCCCCGAATACTTCCCACTGTTGATTTCAAAACATTCACACATGTTCATGTTCTCACTCTCTCACACACACACATAGAGACACAGGCGATTGAGTGTGAGAGAATGCACATTCACATCCATGCACATGCTGTGACACTCACCCCGGTAGTGGAGGCTGTCATCGTGGTGATTGTGCTGGTGGTGGTTCTCCAAAGCAGGGGGGCTGCTGGCACCCAGCTCTGCCAGTCTGCGGCTGGTGGCGGAGAGCTCGGAGCGGAGGTTGGTCACTTCCTGACTGGCGGACTGGATGGCCCCATCAATCCTTTGTGCCAGCTGTTTGTTGTCTTCCATCATTTTAAGAATTTTCCCCTGAGGACCAAATCCACACAGAGCAGCATGATGTCAAGTGGAGCATTAGAGGGGGTGAAGCTTCCTCCTCCTCTTATCCCCCTCTTCTCCTCCTCCTCCTCCTCCACCTGTGCTTCTTCTCCTACAGTTTACTTCGCACATATAAGAAAAAAAAAAGCCAAAACGCCGGTCCCTCTTCTGTTCTCCGCTGAGCAGCACAGAGATGATGTCTACCTGTTACTGCACAAAGAATAACGTCTGTGTGGCCAAGCAGCACACAGTCAGAGAGAGCATGTGTGTTGTGTGTGTGTGAATATGTGTGTGTGTGTGTGTGTGTGTGTGTGTGTGTGTGCAGGGGAAAGAAGAAAGAGAGTAAGCGCGGGAGAAAGAGAGGAAGAGAGCATGTAAAGAGAGCAAAGAAAGAAAAAAGACAGAAGAGCAAAAGAGATTTAGCTCAGCGGGCGGAGGGGAAAGTGAGTGCTCCCGCAGAGGAGAATGTGCTGTGAGCAGCTGCTCTCAGAGAGGACCCAGCGCACACTGAGATGACATGCAGCCTTTTAAATGGATTGTACCATGTGCTGGAGGACCAGGGGAGAGGGGGGGATGCAGTTGGACTGAGCTGCTTTCCAGCAACTCTCTAACTACAGAGTGTGTTGTGTATCACACACCCTATGGAGTCTGTAATGAGTTAGCAATCGGGTCTGTAATAGGGGAAAAGTACAGATTGTTTCTCTTTACTTCTTCCTCTCTCCTTGTCCCTGCACTCAGAGCCTGGCAGTAGTATTGAACCCGTTGACAAGCACTTGTCAAGCCCTCTATATCTTTTCAGTCCTGCTCCCACTCTCCCTTCCTCCCTCTCACTCACACACCCGCTGTCTTTTTGTCTCTACCACCCCCTCTTTTTTCATCCTATTATATATTCATCTCTTTGTCCTGGGAAAGCTCACCCCCACATCGGTGGAAGGGGAAGGGGGCTGGCTCAAGGCGCCCAAGGGGAAAACATTTCAACTCTGAGAGCAAACTTAGCAGAGGACAGAGGCACAGCCCTCTAATGGGCTAAACACAAAGAGGAGAGGCCCGGAGAATTACAATCGAGCTGTGCGCGAGAACATAGTGGAGCTTTACTTCTTTGATCAAAAACAGTTGGAAGGATTATATTTCAGCTTATCCGTGGGCCCAGCAAACAAACACCACCGCCATCAATTCTTATCTGTACAGCTGTAAAATTCCATCACACACAAAAGGTTAGCAACGAGGGGGCAGGCCGTTCATCTTAACTTAAAACAATCCCGGATATTGCTGAGCCATCACAACTTTGAATCTGCATTTGACATTTCATTTCCCAAGTAAGAAAACACATCCTGTCTCTGGCAAGACGCTGAGGCAGATGAGTGATACATCACTCAGATTCTGTCATCCGAGGCTCGGGCGATAACGGCTCAACGCTCATTGGTATTCACACAATGGCAGAGAGAGACAAACAAAGATGGGACTGCAAAGCGTGTGAGACTGACAACCCGAATGAGACACACTACTTGTTGGTTACACTGCTAGTTCACCACCTTGTGATGGAGTTCGCACAGTGACGGTGTTACAGATCAGATCCTGGCTATGAGTATCAGACGGGGGCCCATTAGTGTGGCCCTCTTGGAGAATATTACAAATGGTCTGACTCAACTTATCAGCTCCTGTGCTCTCTAGTGCATACTGTATTAGGGTTTCAGTGTTTGCAGTGAGACATATCTATGAATGATTTCTCAATTGAAATTCCAGAATACTTACTTTATCACAGTGTCATTACTACAGCAATACAGAATCGTCTTCCCACAAGAAAGGGAACTGATTCCCCAAAAAATGCTTTGATAAAAATACACAAGTTTAAAAGCCTCTGTTATCGTAGCTGCTGGTTGAAACAACTTCCTTTGGGTCGGACAATCACACACAGATACGTATATGATATAAGCAAGGAGTCTGTGGAGCATCATTTGGCTCCCTCATTACTCCTGAACTGAACTTTTAATCTCAGCTCGCAGAGATATTAACAACAGTGTGCCCAGGTATACACCACATCATTGTGTTTCCCGCAATCACAAAAACTATAATAAAAGTGGTGCTGAAATGATTAGTCAGTCAATTAATTAGTCTAATCTGGCAGTTTTATATCATTGTAAATCAAATATCTTTTTTTCAGGATTTGCGTACATTTTATAGACAAAATGATTGAAGAAAAAAGGTTGACAAAGATGTTTATAGCAGATAAAATTATTACCATGTTTATAATCATATTTTAGCACATGTAAGCTTCTGTCAATTAGCACAAGACCAGCTGAGTCTGACGGGAGCGTCACTATAGCTTTGCAGCTCATAAACCAAAGTAGTGGACAAATTAAAATTTCGATCTGATGATGGTGCTGGTTGAAAAGTCAGGGGATCAACAATGTTATTAAAATTCATCCTCTGGGGCAACATGAATGTCTGTGCCAAATTCCAAGTTGCTGAGATGTTTCACTTTGGGGGATTTTGGGGGGATTTTTCGGGCGGCAGCTTGCTCTCTACTGTATAGTGTCTTTATGGGAGGTTTAAGGGGGTTTATAGTTGTCATTGCAAGATGTGCTATTATGAGTAGATGTTGGGGGCTCCTTTTCCCAAGGTTTTTTTTTTTTCTTTTTCTGGCTCTTCTGACAGTGCACCCCTGCCAGTCTTAATTATTATTTTATCTTATTGTATTTTATTCTTACTCCAATTCTTTAGTTTTAAATCATGTCTCTTATTATATTTTGATAGGTTAACTGTTCATTTGGTCTTAGTTATTACTTACATTTTATTCTTTTATATTTCATACTGGTCAGTTGAAAAATTAAAATAATTAAGATTAATTATTTTAATTTTTATTCCTACTGTTTCGTGGTGTTGAAGAAGTATTTCACTGATGGAAAGACGGTCACTTCATTAAACTGGACTGTTTAAGCAGAGGAAAGACACAATACTTTAGACGTTGGTGCTATGTGACCAGAAAGGGCTGTGGCATTTGCTTTTGCTCAAGAGGCAGAAAACAACTACCAGAATGCACTGCACCACACCGGACCAATGACTAATCACGCTGGTTTGTGATGTAATGTAAGCTTGTCCTTTTTTACAAAGGAAACAATATGGTGGCTAGCAGGAGACAGACGATCTTGTATCATAGTCAAATGGTAAGATAAAAAATGCTTCTGAAATCATCTGAGGTGAGAAACATGTAACACAGTAACAGAATCTCAGTTTGTATTTGATCAGCACTGCTTAGTTTTACTGTTTGATCTCAGTATTTTCAACCTCCATTTTTACAATACAGAAAACAGTATGGCACCCACTTCCTGTTCACAAACTCTCGTATCACAGCCAAACAGTGCACTAAAATGTGTTTCTGACAGCCTGTGCAGCAACAGAATTTTAGTTAAATTTGATCAGCACTGCCTAGTTTTACAGTTTGATCTGAGTTTGGTTTGAGTTTGAGTTTGAGAGAGAGGTGATTCTCTCTTTCGATTCAAAAATAAGGAAGTACAATCTGTAGTTCGAGTGGATTTGAGCTGGGAGTTGAGCAGGGAGATCTGAATTCATTACTAAAGTTTGAAATGCCAACCAGCTGGTGGCGCTACATGAAAGGTCAGGAGATCACCACAATTATTAGGATTCATCCTCTAGGGGCCATGAATGTTTGTACAAAATTACATGGTAATCCATCCAATAGTTGTCCGAATAATTCAGTCTGTTTGTCTCTCCTGTTTTCTCCATCTGTCCTTTTCCTGACTCTTTCTATCACATAATCTCTCTGTAATGTCCATCAGCATCTCTGCTGTTCAACTCATAACCGATGACACGCAAACGGGAGACTTATTACAGTTACTAGAGGAGACTTACACCAGAACTAGCATGTTTGATCACATCACATGTTAGCAGATCATTATCACCGTCTAGACGGTCACATCACTGACCCCGATTAGTGCACTTGCCCTGATTTGCAGCTAATTGGCAAAGGACAAATGCAGCACGATCTGTAGCACGGAGTGGGGGAGGAGGGTCGTCTCCTGTTGTTAAACAACATGACAGCTAAGTCTTTCTTCATATGAAACCACAACCACAGTCTGCTCTGAGCTATGTGAGGGCTTTCATACGCTCAACTGAGGAATGCGAGGAAATGAATGATTTGGGGGTCAAGGATCGGGACATATCCCAGATACACATCAATAACCAGATGAATACTTTGAGGATGCATAATTGTGGCGTGTCCAAAACACACAAAGTCGTCCTCTGTCTCCACAACTAGACTGAAGGCATGTATGGACATGACAGAGACCTCAGACCAGTGCAAGAACTTGGCTGACTCTCTTAAATAACCAGTTCTCCCACCAGTGCTTCTATGGATTTAGTTGACTTTTCCAAACTTGGCCGAATGTTTGTGTTGTTAGCTTGCTCACTTGTTTGATGCTATTAATGGGAAGTTTAATTAAGTGTGCCGAGGGTGTGCAGTTAAAAAGAGGTATTGATAAACAGTCACCATGACTGTCTGCCTGGGTTAATTGAATATCGACTAATCCTCTGCGCACTGGAATGCTTTCCATTTTTTCCTAATAGCAAAGTGATATAATGCCCCGCTCAACTATTTATATGGGTCTTATCAGAGGGCCTGGGAAAAATACCCACTTCACTCCACTAGACTCACTAATGTCCATCAAATGCTTTAAAAAAAGAAAGACATAGCGCCTGTCAGGGTGTATGAGTATAGGATAGTTTCATGTGTGAAAAGGAGGAGCTGGGGAAGGTGTAAAATTAGGAGAAAAAAATTCTTTAAAAGGTGTTAGGAGGTGTGCTTAGTCATCCGAATGATGTGTTTATTACTCTGTGAAGAAATCGGCAACCATGTTTCACAGAATAATTTCCATCGGGGTGATGATGTGCAAGCAGGAAGATCCATCAGTGGGAACACTCGACTCTCAGACCTCTGTAAAGTGTTGGTCAACAACTCTTCCCACGTAGGTATGCGGTGCAGCACAGTGCAGGGTGACGGCTTTCATATGCAGAGGTGGACATGTGGTGAGGAGAGATATTTCTAAAAAGAGAGTGAATTGTTGAGATCAAGACATGTGGAATGTGTTTTCATTTGGACTGAAGGGACACTCCTTCAGCTGCGTACATACTGGACAGTCGAAATGCACAGTAACATCTCAAGTTGTGGCTCAGACGCATGAGTTACAAGACAAAACAACTAACTTACAGAGGGGGTACAGAGAACACTACGTCAAACAAAACTGAAAGCACTTTACTTTTAACAACATTATATCATACATGATTGGTTATGTTCCACCCCTGATTTCAATTGACCCTTTGCTAAGTCTCGCCCCTGGATGCAGACTGGCCAATCATAACATAGCATGGGGCCAGCTCAGACCAGGGTCCGACAACAACACAGCTGTGCTCTACTGACTCTAATGCAATCATTTCAGATTTCCTTCATTTTCAGGCTGGTTTTGCAGATTTCAAGCTAAATGTTGTGCCTTGGGCACGTCGTGTATTATGATACTCGTTACCTGGAGAGGTTGGAAAAAGACTTTTCTTCCCTGTTCCAAACCAAACCCTGAAGAGTGTAGGGTTAGCTAGCTAGCTACTCAAGATATAGCCTACTGAATGTATACACATGCTGCTTTTGCTTTTTAATGATTGTAACAGTGAAAAAAAGGCCGACCCTGCTGTACAGGAACCAGTGAAGGGAAGCAGGGAAACTTTGCTGATATTGAACCAGCTGTGTGTCATCACATTGTGCCAATCACTGTTCATCTGCACACACTGCGATGCCACACAGCTGGTTCAATATCAGCAAAGTCTCCCTTTGTATTCATTGTCTTCTGTGGCGATCAACAGTGATGTGGTGGTTCACTTTTACACTGTGATCTGTAGCCTATAGTTCGGCTTTAGCTTCTAACTATCTTTGTCTTTTTAACCTGTTGTTGCTGCTGAGTCAGTTTGACATCCTGGATATATCCTTCTCTCTGGAATCACTGCTTCATTTTTCCAAAAATATGAGAATATTTCTTCAGGGAGTGCAGTTAGTTACAGTGTGGGCTCCATGCTTACTCTGACAGCTTGTTGGACCATCACATAAGGGCAGGGCTTAGCGAAGGGTCAATTGTGATTTAAAACTGAGGAGAGCAAAGAACATTGACTGATGGAGCTGGGTATGGTGTTCCACAAGTTTGCAGCTTTAATGGAGAAAGCTGACTGGCCAAATTCAGTACACCTATGTTGTACTTCACAATCGTCTCTAGTAGATGCTCTTGTTCACCTGAACAGTACAGTGAAGCAAACTTTGTCAGTGGGGGAGAAGAAAGATTAGCATGCTAACCAGCTAGCCTGGCCCTTCCTATCTTGTAATATCATTTATACCTCGAGAGGCGATAGTGAGTCACCACAGCATCCAGTCTGAGGATGAGGACACAGAGCTGCAGTCCCTGGTCAGTAAAAACACAACATTTGGTGGCAAAGAAAAGAAGTGAAAAAGAAGCAACTCTTGGCGAGTAAAGAGATGAGCTTTGCAACTTTTATTTCAGTCAACTAAGTAACATTTACCCTTGGCTATTTAGTGAAACATTTCCTTACTGCAAATAAAGGCCACACAAAGCGTACTGAAAAATACTCCATAAGCGTCGACATATGGTTTTGATGTGGCTGTTTTCTTGCTTGGTCTTGCTAAAACTGAGCAAAGCAAGCTATGCACCTCTAAACCTGCATGGCTTTCTTTTTTTGGCCACTTGGCGGCAGCCCAACAAGCTGTAAACACAACAATGATGTATTACCACCTTATAAATTTTATACAGCGTTAGCAAACACTTGCAATGAGGTCTATAATTGCTTTAGTGCAGTAAATACTTTTAATTTGATTTCCAAATGGAACCTCTTCATTTATAATTAGGGCCGATCTGAAATTGAAATATTTGGGGTTCATTCCATGGTCAAGTTAATAACAAGCCTCTTTGCTTAATTGGCACTGAGAATGACAAAAAAATCCTCCTCTACCGATGAGGCCTCTTCAACAGACAAGAAGCATCTCTGGAGGGCTTTATTACAGCACACTGCTAACATTATGTCTGTTTATATATTCCAGATAGATACTTCAGAAAGTATGTCTCAGCCTCCATAAACAGTAGAGCTGCTCTGAATCTAACCCTTCACAGGCAGCAGCTCTGAATTTCCAAATCTCTATATGTCAAAATGTTCCTTTGGCTGGGGACTGAAACAAAACAGCAGGTTTCAGGACATTTTATTCTGGAAATAAAAGCTGTCTCGGTACACAGCACACTGTCTGCCAACATCAAAGAGTGCAAGAGTTTTGATTCTTTACTTGCAGGCAGGTTAATTGGCTTCACATTTGGATCTTACTGTTGTCCGTTCACCAGCAGTGCAGTGTGAGACTGTGAGTATGAAAGCGTAAAAAAAAAGGGAAAAGTGCTGCATCAAAAGGATGAGAGAAAGAGTTTGAGTGAGAGTGTCCTTATCAAAGTTACAAATTAATACAAGTGTTTTCTGTGCCACTACCTCTTGCTTTCTTTTGCCAACATTCGTGACAAACAAGACACTTCAGACAAAATTGGTCTTTGTTAGTCGATCAAATATTGCAACACTTTCCCACAGCATTAAGGCGGCACTGACACGCTTGTACATGTGCTAACATGGTGGTTAATTCTTTTATTTACTAAAGAATGTGCGCTGATGTAACATAATAAAGATTATAAAGCATGCATTTCTTGACAGCTTGCAAACAGAAAGAAACACAGGCAGTTAACACTATAGAAAGCTGAGTTTCTGACTCTCACAGTTCACTGGTTTGACTGTCTGAATGCAGATTTATCAAATGCAAATGCCACAGTTGGAGGAAAAAAAATGGGTATTTATGTCTGTGCAAGTGACGGGAAGAGAAAGCCTTTTGCCCCGAGTGGTGACACACAGGGACAGAGGGGCATTGATGGAGTAAACAGTGAATGGCAGGGAGCGGAAACTCAGCTCTGTCTCTGTCTGTTTGTTGGCTTTTTCCATCTGTCTCTCCTTCTCTGCCACTTTGTATCTATTTCTAAATCTCTCTTTCCATGAGCTTTCTAGTTGGTTAAGAGTGTTATTGTCTATGATGTGGAAAATTTGATGATATGGACATTGTCTTTGGTTTCCAAGCAACTTTGATCAGTATTTTCATATGAATAACGGATCACATGATCATATGTAATGTGAAGGTTTCCCCTTGGCTCTACTGAGCGTCTTTAACTCACTATTTTGGTTTTACAGCCCAAAACTTGGTGTTTCAGTTCACTCTCACTGCCCTCATCAGTGTCGTTTGTTGGCCACAGCAGGCAACCGTTTTTACTGAAAAGCTCTGATCAACTCACTGTTCACTTCCTGCCCAACACCAAACAGGCAACGTTAGCGACTAGCTGGTGAATTAAGTGGAACAAAAAGCCAAATATTTTCTTCAGAAGTTGGTTGAGACCAAAACAGAGCTCATAGGACAATGAATACTGCATTTATGTTTGCCAGGTGGCCAGAAACACCCCTCCAATTGAACGTTAATATTTCTAAGTGTTACTGCTGGTAGTGGAAATAGGCAACTGTTTGATAACATCAAGAGGCTGAAGAATAAAGCCAATGTGGAAGTGTCAAAAACTGAAGTTCCTCTATAGGCCACTTGAGGCTGACTCTGACAGTAAGTCGGTCCCAGGGATGTATAAAGAGAACTGGAGGAGGCAGAGCTCCATTCATTGCCGTGAAAGTTGTTCAGTGGCGCATGAAGCCAAAAAACGTCGCCGCTACTGCCACGTATTTAACTACCTGGATGATCAACACTGCTTCTGCATCATTGCCCTCAGAGAGCAGGCCCACTGGGGTCTGCTGCCAACCAAGCCCACTACTTCCTGTTTAACACTGGAGATGAAATGAGTTAATTGTACAGCTGTCAAGGCTGTCGAAATGTTATCAAACTGAATACATCAAATTCAAATAGTAAAATGAGTCATTTCGTGGGGGTTGTGAGGTTCAAAAAAATTGTCCTTTGTCTCTTTCACGATCTAAGTCTATGGGGAAAAGTCGTTGGGCCCCATAGACCCCCATGTTAAAATGCCCAACTTCACAGCAGAAATGAACGCGCTAACAGTCTGGTGCAAATAATGCTTTTGGAGTCCAGCTAATTTCAGCATTCATGGCAACTACAGGGGGAATTTTACTATAACTCACCCATTTAACTGTTATTAAGGCTCAAAGTTATTCATAATTAAGGGTGGGCTGCTTTGACAAACAGGATGTCTGCGAGGCGTCACCACCGTCAATGAGTCAGATCCATCCCTTTCTCTTGCACAATTCCACCCACTCGTCCAAATATGTTCACTTCTGGCTCCAAAAATCCAAAATGGCAACGCCCGAAATGCTGACATTGAGACTTCAAAACAGGAGCCCACAAATAAGTGAGTACGTCATGGTGGCTATGTCCATTATTTTTACAGTCTATGGTTACAAGTTCACCATAACAACTTTATAATGTAATATGTTGATGCTGTGTTCACTGCCGTATTCATTGTTCTAACTGCATTTAACTGGAACGATTTGCTGTAGAAATTTTTTGTGGTGAATCTAGTATCGCTTTCTTGCATTAGGGGCTTCCCTTGAAATGTTACAGTTGAAGAAACTTTTATCGACACTTGTGTCTGAAACAAGACACTCGATAGTGTCTGTCATCCTTTAAAGCCGAGCTTTCTCATGCACCTGTCTACAGTCTAGTCAGATTCTGAAGTTGCTATATGCACTGCGGTCTTTAATCACTGTATGCTCATTCAAACTGTCAGCAGAGTGCTATCAACAGGTTGCTCAACAGTAGAAAGCAGCGGCTTCACTCCTCTGCGGCTTGAACTCTGGCAGAGGGCTGAACTCTCTTCCCTTGCATTGGCCTATGGAGGCTGAGATAAGACCCGGAGAGAAGCACCTATTATCTGTTGTCAAACTCACGTCTGTCACCCAAAGTCCTCCCCAAGTTCCACTCCAACGCCTTGCAGCCATGTCCTTCTCCCATCTCTGATAGCCTGGTAATAATAAACAGTTTGACAGCCTCTCCACTTGGAGATAACGGTCGACAGGGTTGTGGATGAAACGCGGTGCCAGGGGCCTTGATGAGGATCAAGATAAAGTTGCTTGTCTGCAGGACTCTGGGGGAATCGAAGGGAGAGAGGATGCAGGGGGGAGGATTCGGCTATGATGAACTTCAAGACCCACGGGATTGGAAATATATATCTGATGATGGAGAATAAAAGTGCAGAAAATGACAATCCTCCACTGTTTCACATGCCTCCTCTCCACCGAGACTGGTTTTGCTCCTTGCCACATTCCCCCTCGATCTCACTGCTGCTCCCTGCTGGCTGTTTTCTGTCAATGCATCTTCTCTAAGTGTTCCCAAGAATCCGTTGCCAGGCCTTAGCCCATTATCTCTGCTCAATCCCACTCTGCCCCGGTCAAACTTTTATCTTCAGCATGTAGACAGACAGAGCTGAGTGTTGCAGTCATCTCTAATGACGTGCAGATTATAGTGAGATCACAAACGGAGTCAGCATCGATACAAAAGGTGCATGTTTTGCACGTAGCGTTACACACTCAGCTACTTTGCTGCTGTCTAATTGAGTTCCTCACCCCTGTCATCGCTCTGTGCTTTCTTCTGCAGGAGGCACAATTACACAGCGATGTTGGGAGAATGAGAGATGTGCCTATAGCTCGCAGGGGAGATGGCAGAGATAGCTGACAGTGTTATAATCATCAACATAATTAAAGTGTCATTTAAATGAATCCAACTAACGTGGGATCATTGGAGTAACTGGTGGCAGCTTTATCACAGCTCCTGATCCTCAAAAAAACAACAACTACAGGTTATATGTATTGACCAGCTGTTCAATAGAGCAAAGGAGCCGTCTGTGGGTGATGCTACAAGACGATATCTCTCAAAGTAAAACATTTTCTACAACACACGGAGAACCTCATTCATTGCCAAACCCTCCTCCATCCATCTCTCTCTCGCTTTCTTTTCTCAGAGCAGCAGAGTGATTTTCAGAGGGCAACTGCAGTGGAAATCACCCTGACAGAGCTCTCCCTGTTGATTTATGATATACGTTTAGTTATTTATTGGCTAATCATGGCAGGCTGCTGAGAACAGGTTAGAGTACACCTCCCAAGACAACTGGGCAAGCCTCGGATAAAGAGATGAAGGAGCTGGACTGCTGTCTGGCTTATTCCATGAATAACAGAGAGTTTGGAGGCGGCTTGTTTTCAAGGCTAAAGAATTAATCTCCAACAAATGAAGGAAAGGACGAGCATTTAAAGGAGTAGTTTGACATTTTAGTAAATAGCTTATTTACTTACTTGCTGAGAGTTCAGATCTTTATTTCTGCATAAATTAAATAAAACAAAAGAGAATTAAATTGTCAATAACATAAGAATTGCACAGGTGGTATGAAAAAAGCCGGAAGGGCTTGTAAGAGAAACCCACCTAAGATTGTAATTTAACAGCTGTATGCGCTTGTACCGACATATAAAGACACATATTTTTTAAATATCTAAAAGAAAAAAAATACAGTTTCAAAACACAAAATACCATAAAAACAAGGACTACAAAAACATATATTTGCACTGCTCACACACACTGTATCATAACTTGTTTACATAGTACTGTGCCCTGTCAAGATAAACTGTTTCAAAGGGAACTCCACCTAAATAAGGAATTCCAATATGTAATTTTCATAACCAAGGAAAGTTTAAACAAAATTTTTGAGCATGAGCTACTCTCTGTCTCAAAGCCAGAAACCAGAGAGGTAAATCTCAAGTACTGCGATGTACTCTTATACTCTGAACATTCCCCTGGGTTCTCTGGGTGCTCTGGGTGTCATCTTTCCCAATTCATTTTCTATGAAGCAGTGTCCAACTTTGCACATGATGACATCACAAATTTGAGTTTTAGCACTCTAGTTTTTAGATTTGGAAGAGAGTTGTTCATGTTTACTAACATTTTTTGGACTGTCTTAGACCATAAGACGTATGAATTTTGAAAATGGGTGGTTTCTCTAATGATATACTACACAGGATATTCCTAAAAACTATGTTTAAACTTACACAGAAGTAATCCCTCTTAATTATCACTTATGACCAATTCTAAGTGTGTGGCTGTGTATTTTTCTGCAGAGACTCTGCCCTCTGTATTTTCTTATTTACTTCTTATTTTCTGTGTTTGGGACTTTATAGGCGTGTACATCCACAGTGCTCAGGTGAGGTCAGGACTTTATAAAAAGATTGCAACCAGGTTGAAGTGCCAAAAAACACAAATATAGGGAGCCAAAACACCTGGTTCGATCCCAGGAGGGAGCCCTTCTGTGTGGAGTTTGCACGTTCTCCCCATGCCAGCATGGGTTCTCTCTGGGAACTCCGGCTTCCTCCCACAGTCCAAAGGCAGGTTGGGGTTAGGTAAATTGGTGACTCTGAATGTGAGTGTGAATGGTTGTTTGTCTCTATGTGTCAGCCCTGCTGTAGTCTGGCGACCTGTCCAGGGTGCACCCTGCCTCTCACCCAATGTCAGCTGGGATAGGCTCCATCCCCCCCGCGACCCTCAAGAGGATAAGCGGTTACGAAAATGGATGGATGGATGTTTTCTTTCGATTGTAATTACCTCCAAAAATAAGAACCAGTGTGTTTTCATCACCTTAGAACGAGCCGTTTATAGCTACATACAGAGCAGGTCTTTATCCATGGAGTTTGCCATGTTGTTTTACAGTAGCCCAGAACAAATGAAGTTCAGTCACAAAGACAATATTCGTAGCCTGTAACTTTCTTTCTCACCCTGCCATTCTGTCCTTGTACGCATGCTCACTCTCTATCTCTGGCTGTCAGTGTCCGGGGCTGTCAGTCAAGTCATTAACTGTTCTACAGCTGATCCACAATCAACCAATAACACAGCGACACACCTTCACCATCTGCCTACCATCTAACTGCTCCACATTTTAAATACGGTTCTTTTCTGCCCACAAACCTTTCGTGCTGCAGCTGTGCGTACCCTCCACCTCCATTATCGCCTTGTTTTCTCGGATGCAGCTTCATTTCGCCTCATCAGTCATCAACCAAAGTCATCAGCCACCACCTCCACCAGTGCCTGGACTCCATGGAGGGATTTATATTGCTGCCACTCAGATGTCCCATGATCACAAATAATCACCCTCTGGTGTCCAAAGACTTTTGTTAAACTTCATCTTTATTTAATTCTTCTGTCTCTCCTGATTGAAATAGGGCTCTAGACAGGGTCACTTACATTTATGCCTTTGGTGTTGGCCACTATAGGTCTACACAGTTGGCACATCGGAGAAGTTAAGTTCTGCAACCTCACCTCTAGATGCCACCGAGTCCTACACACTGAACCTTTGAACCGCTGTCATGTCACTGGACCTCTGTACCCAAGTGGCCGTGGTTAGTTCTGTAGAATCTGCTTTCTATACGGTCAACAGATCTGGTGTGATAACACTGAATCTTAGAATTTTAGATGAGTCACATGAGAAGATTGATACCAATCTCATGTCTGTGTAGTAAATACAAAGCTACAGCTAGCAGCCTGTTAGCTTAGCTTAGCACAAAGACTGAAAACAGGGATTAAACAGCTAGCTCTGTCCAAATATAATAAAAAGCTCACAGAAATAAAATGCATCTTGCTTGTTTATATTGAGTTTACAGATATGACACGAGAGTGCAAGTGTATTTACCAAATGTCAAACTTTGCCTTTAAGTAACCGAAGCCAGTGAACAGCATACATATCAGATGCCATGCAGTCCATACATACTGCAGACTGCAGTGAAAACATTTTAGCTGAGACCAAACAGGATTTTTCTGCACCAAAGACGACCACTCCCAGGTTTAATGTAGCACTGCAGGGAAATAACTGACAGACAGGTTTAGGGGGAAAAAAACTTCGTAGTACTGAGGACAGATTAATCCATATCTGAGAGCTGTTTCGGTACAGTGTATTGATAAGGAGCTTATCCCCTTGTTGGTGTGTGTAAAGGCACATCTGCAGTGCCTATTGATTGAGAGACTCATCTTACTATCATGTGTTCCCACTCCAGAGGACAGTTCCAATGAATAGTAACTCTGGAGACAATAATCACTCCATCACCGCTTTATCGGAGTCTTCATGCAGCTACTTTATATGCACACCAATACGCTGTGCACTTTTTCCAATTCCTTCACGTCCAAGTGACATCCTCAGTCCGCTTCTTATCAAAAATGCACACTGCAAGCAGGAAAACACTCTGCTTGTCCAACGACTGTCTCAGTGATGCACAGTGATGCCACACTGTTGCTCAAGATTACAAAAAGAATCAAAATGTTTAAAAAACTGATAACATAATACAGCGGAATTGTCGTTTCATTGTTAAAGACACAATAACAGCCCCGTTGCCCCAAGAGAATTTAAAATTGTTCCCAAGAACTACAAGTTGCAATGTACTGGGAATTACATCCTTTATTTGCTAAAGCTAATACTACAAGATATGAAACTTGTTGGAACATGTTGAAAAATGAGCAACAAGGGAAGCGGAGAAAAAGATAAATAAGGCAGAGAAATGGAAGGGCACGGAGAAAGTGTGAGAGAGACGAGGTTGGAGCCAAAACATGTGAAGTTGCGAAGTCGTTTATTATATTTCAACATTTATCTCGGCGAGAGAGAGCCGAGTTATCAGAGGGACTAAATTGAAAGACATTCAAGCGTGCAGTAGGAGTCAGTAAAAGGAACACTGAAGACCAGCCCGGTGCAAACTCTCTCCGTATTCCAGGCTTAGCATACTGCTCTGCATAGAGAGCCTCTCCTGCACATATATGCACCACACACACCTGTACTCACATACATACGCACACGCAGAGATAGCTCAAACATTAAAATGCAAAAGCAATTAAACGCAAGCCACAACAGTGCAGAAGAAGTGCCAACCTGACAGCAGGACTTTGATTATTTTAATTAGAGCAATATGGCTGACTCATCCCTGAATATAATTGAGGGAAAAGGAGGTGCGCTTTCCTGCCTGAAAACCTGTTTTAGCCTGCGACTACAGTTAGAAGGTACGACTGCTTTACATATGCTTTAGTGCAAAAGGGCAAAGCACTTATGCAAATGTGTTTGGATAGACAAACTGTGCTGATGAGATACTTTTGTATTATGTCTTTTATTTAATGGCTCCAACTTATTCTAATTGTAAATGTATGTGATTTAAATGTGTTTAATAAGCTGGCTCCTGCAGGAGCTGGGAATTGCATTAATCTGCATGCTAAATTAGTTTTGTCTGAATCCGAAACTTGTCTGGCTCAGGGAGTTGAGCTCTTGTAAGGGATTATAACAGGGCATTAATACTAAGATCCATGGAAAGCAAAACAATGAAATGTTCTTTTCTGTTTCTAAAAATTTTGCATGTGGGCAAACTAATTACCATAGTATCATTTTACAGTCATGCTGAATTGATGAATATGCTCCGGAGTCTGTACCCAAGCAGCTTCCTTGCAGACATGTCTCTGTGTGTTTACTGCCCTTGGCATTTAGTGTTTCTGAATCTAATAAGACTCTGAGCATTTTGTATGTGCACAGGTGTTTGGGTAAACATTAGGGTTGGGTATTGTTTAAAATATTATGCTACCAGCACCAATACCAGAACCCTTAAAGCGATACTGATACCAATAGAGTACTTCATTCAATACCTATAATGTGAATGGAGTGGTGTGTAGTATACCGTAACATTTTAATCTATACCCTGGGCTTTCATTTGCTTCCATCACTGAACTCAACTCGCATATATCTGAGACAGGAGACTCTGCAGGACGAGCCTTTAATTCCTTTCACACAAAACTCTTGTTCAGCAAAGATGAGAAATACTATCAAATTGTTTATTCAAACCAGAATTAATATTACTTTTATAAAGAATAGGCTACCAAATAACATCGATTACAAATGATTCATTTGATGTAACTCAAAGAAACAGTGCTCTTACACCAACCTTGAGCATTATAATGCTCATTTTACGGCACCTGGCACATAAACACAACACCTCTCTTTATGCTATTAAAAAATATTCACAAATTTAGCATAGCATTAGCTCAGACCGGACACTATGTCAAGTTCAGCTCGCATCCCAGCTACATCAGCTGATCTCAAGCAGCCCAATAAACTGATGGAGCAGCTGATTGATGGAAGGGAGTCAGCTGATAAATCACATGATTCCTTTCTATGCTATCCTATTAAAACTGCTCTGGCCTGCGTACTGTTGCTGCTTCTTCTGTAAGATGCTTTGCAACATGCCTCCACTCCAGCTCCTCCTTTTCATGTTTTGTCTGACTTCTCAGTGTCATTTCTGTTTGTCATTGATGTTGCTCTGTTCTTTTCCCGGAGGGGTCTTTGCTGCTGCTTGCTCTCTCTGCCTCTGGCTTTGCTCGTTTACACGTGGAAGGGCAGAGAAGGGTGCTCTCCCTGCCTTAGGCTTTCCATGTAGGCGCACAGAAGGGCAGGGAGGTGTGCTCTCTCGCCTCAGGCTTCGCTCATTTGCACGTGAAAGGGCAGAGAGGTGTGCTCTCTCTGCCTTAAGGCTTTCCACGTACGTGCATGGAAGGGCAGGGTGGTTTGCTCTCTCTGCCTTAAGGCTGTCCACGTAAGCGTGTGGCAGGGGCATTCTGCAGAGACCCAAGGAAAGGCAGAGAGGCCCCAGAACAGAGCCATACCACCAAATATAATACTGCAAATGGAAATAAAGTTTCTTTGACTAAAGTGTTCCTAACTGAACTTGGATTAACTTATATTGAAACTTATGTTGTGTTTTTTTGATCGGAGGACCCTTACATTCTAAAGGAATATAAATATTCCAGGAATGGACACATATTCTGACGTCATGACTGCTTGTAGGGAGTCAAAACCTTTTTCTGTATCTCTTGTTTACCATGCCCGTAAATCTGAATGAATCACACTTTGGTGCTCATGTTTCCTTGAAATAAATAGAACGATAGAATTGTAGAATCTAACAGAGCTAATGATGTGTAGCATCTCCATATTGGCAAATATTTATATGTATGTGTGATCTAAGCAGCTAACTAACATTAGCTCAAGCAGGTAACCGAGGACTTGGTGGGCTTTAAAAGGTTTTATAGAACTTCTATAAAAATCACATACACACAAAAAAAAGAATATAACTGCTTTGCAGCATCAGTGGAAACCAGACCTGGCATCTAAACATTGTCCAAACATGTAGCCACACCCAGGTAGTAAAGGGGACTCGGCTTTTCACTAGGGCTCGGTTTTTAATTAAAGTTTTATGGTAGCCTCGGCACACTGAACAGCTATCTCCGTAAGACACACCACACTAGACCTCACCAGACCCCCATCGAAAAAAGAAATCCAGTGCAGTTGTCGTTTGACTGGAAATGTTTCCATACTACTTGGTACTGGGTTATTTCAGTTGATACCTGAATATGGAGTACGGATCCCCAGCTCTAGTCAATATGTCTGCTGTTTTGCTGTTTGTATATGTGATTCTGTCTGAGAGAGGAGAAGAAATTGGAGACAAACACACAGTCAGATGAAGTGAAGTGGGAGTGAAGCAGGAAGGAGGAGGACAAAAAGAGCATTTGTTGGTCCACAATCAAAGACAGTCTGTTTACCCAGGACAACAATCTTGTTGGACTGCAATTCTTCAAGACTTGAAACCACCTTTCATTACACAAGCCTTTGAAAACGTAATGGTCATCATGCTACTCCCTGAAGAGACATCCCAGGTCTAAACATAAACCACAGATGAGGTAGAGAGGCTGAAGAGAACACTGAAGCATTCTCACGCTGAAATACTCAGTCGCACAGTTGGAACAACCTCGGTTTGCAATTGCACAACTTGGGATAAATATACAAAATGTTCTCCACCCCTAACCCTGCTGAAATGTATAAGTTCTCATTTTGATGTCATTTATAATCCAAACGGACATGCATTAAAGTGTATTATACTGTAAAATCTCACCAATTACATGTTTGCAAAACCTGTATATTATCCATAGAATTGCTGAGCTGATATTAAGGCTCTTGTTCCCTGTTGTTTCCAAAAAGATATACCCATTTTCTGCTCCACAAAAGTGTCTATCCCTTTATTCCATTCCTCCTAATATACTACTAAATTGTATGTTTGGTTTTGAAAGAAATGTAATTGCTGCCTGGATTATGATTTTCTCAGTCCAAGTGTTACCTTGTCATACCACACAGAGTGTAGGGGGGTAGTCGGCGTGGATGGTGGGTGTATACAAAGTGCCTCCTCATTATGTTGATAACAAGGCTACAGTCATGCTAGCAGCTTTGTGAGGCTCTACTTACTTCAGAACAGTGGTGCTTTGAACTGAACGAGCTTAATGTCAGCATGATATATGTAGCACAAATTTTAACTAAATTTTCCAGAAAATACACATTTATTTGCTTTTCTATCTGCTACAGTTATGTGACTATTGGGAGTTGGTTCATCAAGACAAGCAGTAGGAAAACAATGCATGTGTACTAACTGAGAGCACACTGGACAACAGAAATACAGAGTTTTGAACAACTAATATTGCAGCTATGTGCTCTTGGAGGAGTTGTGGTAACAGCTCTGTGTGCGTACAGAAGCATGTTAAAATCCATACAAACAGGGAGAGTTTGCAGCTGCCTGTGCCAGTGGCTCTCAAGGACCCCTAAACTGATACAGATCAGGTCATGGACCTCCATTTGATAAGAATTCACTTCAAGGAACTAAAAAGATTTTGATGGTTACATATTAGAATTATGTAGCTGTCAACTACAGTTGAGGAGATAATCATGGAGGAGGAGAAACCTATAATCAGAATAGTCACTCTCATGACTCTTCTGTCTACGGTGACTTAACTAGTGAAAATAAGTGATTCTCCATTCATCAGAGGACCACCTGGAACTCCCTCAAGAACCCCTGGTTGAGAACTAGTGGCCTAATGATGGCATGTGATGACTGTATGTCATTATCTATTCACTTAATCTGCTTTCATTGCCCTTAGGTACATTTACCTTTTATAAATACATTAACTTTTCAACCTCCCTCAAGTGTAAAAACTTATTTTCTGATATTTCAGGATTTTTTCGCATAATTTGGTGTTTCCACTTACGTGTATGTGCAAATTGAAAATGTGCATATAAAGACGTAAATGGAAACGAACCTATTGATAACAGGCTGATTTTTAGCAGGTTGTTTTCAGGGGACAGTCTAGAGCTGCGACAATAGAACAATTAGTAGATTGTCGCAAAATTTTTCTTCAACTATTTTGTACTCAATAATCATTTTAGTTATATTTTAAACCACTGGTGTCAAACTCATTTTGGTTCACGGGCCACATACAGCCCAATTCAATCTCAAGTAGGCCGGACCAGTAAAACCATCATTAATAACCTATACATAACAACACCTTCAGGTTTTTTTTATCTGTCTTACAGTGTGAAGACGTACAAGTACATTCTGATTATAAGTGCAAATTCAATCACATGTCTCACTTTTTTCACAGTCAGTCAGTCTGCTACTCACTGTCATTACATGTCCATTTTCCCATACATTTCCACTCCTATGCAGTAATGCTGTCATCACCACAGCACAAGTGGATGGTATTGAGGAAGTAAATTAAGTTATCTCCTCCCTTACAAACCATTTACGAATCTTAAGTTTTAGCAATGCCTTAGCAATAGTATTCCACCAACATTGTTTTAAGATAGAGGTCTGATACAGAGTCTTTTGTAGTGAGCACAATGTTCAGTATCTTTAAATTTGAACACAAGTATTCCTTGTTTTCTTTTTCAGAGAACTGTATTCCGTACAGGGTGGAAAAGCCTCCGAAGCAGCATTTTATATATAGAAGGCTACTCACTGTTTAACTTGCTACTAAAACTGACACCTCTTAGCCTTCACAAGTGCATTAGTATTAGGTGTGCAAGGTCCTCCAGTGGGCCGGATTAGACCCTAAAGCGGGCCGGTTCTGGCCCATGGGCCGTATGTTTGACGCCCCTGTTTTAAACAACAATGCCAAATATTTTCAGCTTCTCAGATGTGATGATTTGATGCTTTTCTTTGTTGTAGCTAAAAGTTAACTGAATATCTCTGGGTTTTTGACTGATGGTCAGACAAAACAAGACGTTTGAAGATGTCACATTTTTCACTAGTTTCTGTCATTTTATAGAGAAAATGATTAATCGATAAAAAATCCCCAGGAAGAGTGGCCGATGTTCTGCATCAGCTGATGTGGATCCTAATAAAATCAGCAAGAAAATCAGCAAATAATCGGCAGATTAATAGATAATGAAAATAATCCTTGGTTGCAGCCCTGCTATGATCCCTCAACTTCCACAGTCACAAGCTAAAATATTGTGAATACATTACACTCCATGACAGACTGATCAAAATCCACCTTAGCTGAAATATCCATGCTCTAAAATGTGTATTCACCTTCAAGTCTTCTCACATGCACTGGCCTTCCAGCCAGTGCAGTTCTAGGATTTGAATGTTTTACACAGTTTCATCTAAAACTAAAAGAAACTGAACTAGAAAACTACAGGAAGCAGTGGGTCGGAGGGATTTTAGCTATTTAGAGCAACAACTCTCAAATTGTTCCACTGCAGGTCCATTTCCAAAACAGCTATGCTCCATATCAAACACGGTGCTATCTTACTCTGTATAAAAGCAGAACTGGTTTCAACCTATGAACAAACTGGAAACCTGCTGAGCTTCATTTTGCAAGAACCCGAGAAGGTTCTTGGAAACATGAAAAGAAATATTACAATAAAAATATAAATATCCAGACTGACAAATGACTAAATCCAAGAGCAGAATATGTTAAACTTCTGCTGACTTACACACTACATTAAGTGGCATCTTGGGAGCTGAAAACACGTGGATCATAATGTCGCTTGTCACATTTCGATTCATGTTTAAATGATAACATTAAGTGAATTTAGACGTTAAATGTGACTCCTTGGGTGATTTATAATGCAACAGAAATGTTGCGTCTCACCTTGCCTCGAAAGAATAACAATTATAGCTCTTTTCAAAAGCACCTGCCTGGCAGTTTATGTCAGGGTTGCAAGAGGACAAGTATCACATTAAAATATCTTCGGTGCAGTTCATTAAAATACCATCTGCTCACCAAAAAATCACAAAGATTCATGACAGAGCAGAATTGCTCTCCAGGGAATTGTAAAAAAAAAAAAAAAAAAAAATGTTAAGATTCAGTAATCTGGCAACAGTGATGCATTATTATGCATGCTGATAGGCTTTCAGCTGAGATCCCTGGAAACTCATTCCCCACTGAAGCAGTCAAACTGCAATAAGTGGAGCATCCAGGCAGAGCAAAGCGCTGCAACCAGCCGGCATCGCACACTAACAAATTCATACATGAAGAACCGTAGGAGAGCGTAAGAGGATTCAGAGTAGGAGTGGAGGAGAGCGGTGGTAATCATGAATACTAACAAGGCTGGGAGAGAACAGAATAGCACATTAAGAACATGATTCATTACAAAACAAGACGTACACAGCACAATCAAACCAACTGCTTCCATTTTTAATAATAGGCTTATAGAAACACACTGAAATTAGGTTTTTCATTACAGGCATTTGTGTTTGACATTTCTGATCCTATTTCCTGCATTTACACTTCTGCCATGCTTCCTCTGTAAATCTTTCCGTTTTAATATTTTTGGCCTCTTTATGCATTTCGCATGTCGTTTCGTTCCCAGGGAGTGATGAGATGAAGCAGAGGAGTGTTAATATATGAGCAATATGGTAAATTGAGTGGGGACCATGTGGATTAGAGCTGAATGATGCATGATATATACACAGTACATACAGTACCATGCATCCAGAGCAAGGAGTAAACAAATTTAAATGAACTAAACATGAGACCGAAGGAGAATCCCCACAGATTTAAGCATTGAAGCCTGCATTTATACTTTAAGCTGTTAGTGTAGGGCCTCTAAGCACAGGGAATCATATATAAGATTATGTGTAGGTTTTACCTGCCGACTGCTGTAGCACTGAAGTCATTGTGTACCTGAAGTCACTTAATTATCTACACTCTCCCTCATGTTTGCTTTGAGATACAGAGTAATACATACAGAGTAATAACAATAGCTAAAACAGGAATATACAGTAATGTGGTTGATGCAGCTTATTTGTCTTGCATTGGAAAGGTGAGCAGCAACCACCTTTCCTCAACAAAGCAACACATCTGCATCTTATTTAGTCTGATATTGCACCACAAAGTCTTAAGTACTTTCTGGAAATAAGTTCAAATTCTGGCATCAAAGTAAAAAGATTTTTGCTAGTTTCTTACACAAATCCACATTTTTGGAGAATTTGCTGGAGTCAAATGTCAGTTCCTTTTTTCTGTTTTAAGCAGTCTGCCTCACTGTCTTATTTCACATTACAAGCACTCATCACCACCTCAGATTTGCTGCTATACGAACACATTTATAAGCAACCCAATTATTTCATCATCCATCCTGGTAAGCTTTTTTGGCAGTGTAGGCTATATATTAGACTGCACCTTACTATTACCTAGTGTTCTATTTCGCACCTGCTCTTACATTATGTTAGTCTTGTGTATGTTGCACTATTTCTATCTGCACTCATGAAAACTCGCTGCTTAGCAGTTTCCCTCAGGATGAATAAAGTTTCGTCTTATCATACATATTTTGAAAAGGTGCACCTAAGCCTTGCTGTATTCCTCTTTGGACACCACAGAAATCCAAAGAAAATGGGACCATTACACTTTGATGCAGTTATTAAATAAATCAGCCTTACCATTTAGGGCACATGCTGGTGTGGGTGCTCTCATTAATGACATAATGTATTTAGGAACGGTAAATTCGTCCCAGTGAGATGAATTTTTTATTTATTTATTTTTTTACCAAGGTTATTGATTTTTCCAAGTCATAATTAAACTGCAAAACTTTGTTTACTTGTATTTGTATATTAAAAGTGGCATTTATACCCAATTAAATAGTTTATCGTTGATTAGCTATAGGTGATGTGCATCAATCTCATTTCTACAACATATAAAACATATTTCTGAACAAACTGTTCCTTCAGCTTCTACCGAAAAATCTGGCCTTCTCTATAACTGATATTGCTGTTCAGTAAAACAATTTAAAGTACCATTTCTCAAACTGCTATAGAAAAATGCTTTAAAAGTGCTTCTATATGCAGCCTAGAATTCAGTTGCTGAAAGCAAAAAGTGATGATATCATAAACTGATAATTAATGATTTGAAACACTTGAAACTACAGATTACAGATTAGCCAGACAGCCTCAAAGTGTACAGTACTGCTCCCAGAAATAAACTAAAACTGAGAAAACTAGATTGAATAAATATAACAAACCAAAATAAAACATTAGGTCTTGTTGGATTTTAGCTGGTTGACATAATCTGAGGGAGCACAAAGTGTGATTCTGTAATGACCACCTGGTGGCGTGCTCCTCACAGGGCAGCACAAATGTGGATCACTGACTCTGGACCCATGAGACAGGTGTAATGATGGGTAGAGGGGTTAATCCTGAGCTCCAGTACAGAGGGCTGGTGGTCTGTAACACCCTGCACCTCCTGAGCCTGATTTACATGGTGGGATTACACCCTGATTACCTCTCTGTTTAATTGCATTACTCCAGATTATATGACCAGATTACCAGATTGTGTGGCGGGAGACCACCGACGCTGTATGATTCAGACGATTACCATATGATGTGATTACATGTATTGTTCCTGGGTATGATATGTTACTGTATTTGTGTTATTTTGTTATCATCGCTAACATATACAGTAAAACTCCCTGAGAGAGAAAATAAAGATTTAATGAACTCTTTAACAGCAAAGAAAATCTCAACAAGTCATATAGTTTCATATTCAGTCTTCAACAACAACAATGACTATGTTGTTTAAATTTTAATGAAGTCTGCTGCTGTAAGATATTAGTAGTTATTTTTTCTCACCTCCGAGGCCAATAAGTCAAACATGTCAGTCTCAGAGCACCCAGTAACTCCACTAAGACTGTACTAAGGCTTTGTCCTTGCCACAGCAGCCGTGGGTTTGATTCCAACCCACAGCCATTTGCTGCATGTCATCCCCTCTCTCTCTCTCTCCCCCTTTCACACTAACACTGTCCTATCGATTAAAAGCAAAAAGCCCTAAAAAATATCTTCAAACATGTCAGTCTCCAACTGAGAATCATGGGCAAACCTTTCACTTTGAATGCTTTGTAGAATTTGTTCTAACTGTATTATACTGATTCAGCCTACCTCTTTAAAAGCTCTCTACCCTGACTTCTATCTTTGAATTTGTTAATGCTAAAGCTCTAATGTGAGCAAAATAGACAGATACGACATTGTATGTTAGTTAAGAGTATGTTGAAGGGAATACTGAAGGAAGGCAGACTATTTTTTTGGAGAATAATCTATCACAATAAAATCTAAACCTTGATAAGTTGTTAATTACGACCTAAAAGCAGTATAGAGTAAAGCTGTGTTGTCTGCCAGTCAAAGACGGAGGTCAGAATTACCCAGTAAAAATGTACAACTTCCGACCTCTAAGCATTCCAGGTGTGCAACGCCAAACGTAATTTAAAAAAACATGGCTGACTGTGACACACTTAAGTTTCTTTGGCAAGTGTTCACACAGTTGACCTCTTGTATGTATACATGAAACATTGTCTAAAGTCTGGGTAATGAAAAAATAAATATGTATTCTGGGTTTGTCACACCACAGAAAAATGTGTCACTAACCACTGAGCCAAATTTGAAATATTAAAACAATTGCCAGGTAAATAATATTAGGTTATATATATTAGGCTCTGAAAAAAAAAAAAAAGGCCACTGTGCATCAACAGACTCTAGACAGCAGCTAAAGTTAGCACAGAGCACACACTTAGAGCAGTGAGCAGTAACTGACGACAGGCTGAGTAGCCGATTCGAACAGAAAGACAGAAAGATACATTAGTGGCAGCTGTTTAGCTTGTGATTACATGATTGTGGCATTTAAAAGGTTATCCATGTATTTATTAGACTGAAAGAGCTCAGAGAGCTCGTGGAATGTAGTGAACTCGCTGCTCTCACACAGGTGGTGAACAAAACGACAGTGATACTACTGGGCTATCAGTGGCTAGAATGGCTTCAGTGCATCATTGAGCCGTGATTTCAGGCCCACCAAGATAGTTCTGGACACAGAAAAAGTGAAAAACAGTTTGCTGACTAAACAATGCAGTACTACATATTTCTGAGTCTTTTCACATTTTCACCAAGTTTTTCTCTAACATGTATAATGTGTCTAGAAAATAATACCCCACACTGCTCTACCCGCACTTTAATGGACCAATTTAACCTCAATTACATGCAGAGCAGGTTTTATTAAATGACAGTAAATTACTTCTTTTAAATACAGCCAAATGTACTTTATTCTCCCGAGACCCTGTGTCTTCTTATAAGGACATCACATTTTGGGCTACTAAACTTAGACCTGTTGTCCTCGTTTGTGGACGCTCGATTGTGCCCTCTAGTGGTACTAAGAGCACAATACACTAATCCATGTACAAACAAGATGGCAGCCATCTCTGCAAAGTCAGTCTGCAGCTGATCCCGACACAAAAGTGGGCAAGGTCCCAAATCTGATCATATTTTATGCTTGAAACTGTTTATGATTAATAATGTTTGTAGTTTGTTATGGCAACAAATTTGACCAATTTTAGCAACAATAACAAGCTAAGATGCTGTTAATTTGGAAGTACTCATTTGAAGACATTTGACACTGGGACTTAATTATCATTATTGTTTGTTTTTTATACTTATTGGGTCGTACTGATCCCAAATATCTAGGAGAAATAAAAAAAAATGCATACCAAACAAAAGTTCATGGGTGCTGTCGTTGTGTGACGTCAGACTACTGCTTCTTTAATAAGTTGGGGTAAATGGATTTGCCCCAAGTTTACAAGTAGGAACTCTGACTTTGAGTGACAATGTACTTGTACTGGTAGGAGGTCTGGAATCTTCTTTTTCAAGTTCTGAGCTGTCTAGAGCATAGCATTAAATACTGAAGCACCTTAATCACAACTACAAGCCTTACAAAGGTGAATCGTATTGGGATGTATGGAGGTTGGAGGCATTTTACAGCAGTAAAAGAGCAAGTTTTCAAAGAATCATGAAAACTAATAGAGCTCCAAAACATCAAATTATCAGCGGCCAACTGAAAGTGTAGTGGTCAAAAAAATAAATAAACTGGAAGTATGTGTGAGTTAAAGGAAGGTGTGTGAAGCAGCTTTGGGCCAGATGCCCGCCTGGCCCGACTCCTCGGAGCGATTGCTTCTGGCAGAGAATCAGATAGAGGGAAGAGTCATTTATATTTCCTGCACCACCCCACAAGCTGTGGAGGCAGAGAGCATTTAAATCTCGTCTAAGGTCAACAGGGAACTCAATGGCTTTGATAACAAGTATCCCATCTTTGATTCCACACTCTTCTCGTCTCCGCAGAAATTCTGCCTTTGATGAGGGGTTTGCGCGGAAAGGTTTTAAAGTCAACAAGACGATGTGGACGGCGGCGGATAACTTTGTTCAGGAGGCTGAGCTGACGTGTTTGAGATAAGGGAAACAAAAGGCGCACTGATGTCGCTCCACGTCACATTAATGTCCTTACTCATGTCTGTTGTGTACACAGGAGCGGATGTTTTCTCATGAATTATTCAGGTTTCAGTCCTGTGGAGGCGACTCCAGCAGCCGCAGCAGCAGCACCAAAAGGAAGCTCACCTAAGGCCTGAATGCTAAACAATGGACTAATAGATCCATTTTCTTTTGTCTGAATGAGCCTAAACAGAAATGGAAGGTGGGCTCACATATCTGCTGTGAAAATCTCTCCAGGAACTTTCTGTGCTTGGCAGAGAAAGTCACAGGAGGACGCCTGTGCGCCGACCCTCACACTCCTGCGTAAGCAAGCCAATCCTAGACACTTATCCACATCAGCCAGACCCCAACAACAAAAGGGCTTCAAAGAGCACAAACAGTCTGTCACTCAAGACGAGATTGACAGGTAGAGAGGCCTTTTTATATCACCCAAACTCCCTCTGAAATTGAGGTGAACACCTTTGATCGGCAGAAAGATGCGTGTAGTGATCCGGATCAGCTTTGTGACAGTGCTCGGGGTTTCCATAGAAACATGGGTGCCCCGAACACGCCAGACTTAAACATCCTGAACCACATCAACAGATGGTTTCTGGAGAGGCTGAAGGATGATCAAGTCTCACAATCTGGCATGCATCATTTAATCTGACGGAGGCCATATGGTCATCTTGGAAATATCCAGTGAAAGTTTGATGCCTCCTTTATTTACAAAAATAGCATTTGTTTGATTGGATGAGAGATTAACGCCTGTGTATAATAAAGTGACAGGATCCGGGAACAACACAGAAATGAAATGCCTCATGGCATTTGGAAAACAATCTCATCTGTCATGCCATATCAGGAAATATAAATCTCCAGTCATTCTATCCCTGCGCTCAGGTTTGCCTAATCATTAACTGCGACAGACGTGTTTTAAAATCTTCTCCGCAGTCAGCTCCAATACGGTCATTTTTATGCCTACTCATTAATCTTTCCTGTTCCCCTGGTGTTTCTGAGTGGGTAGGAATGTGGAAACTGGTGAGAGACGACTACCGGCTGAAACTGCAGTTGTTAGGAAAGAAAAAAAAAAAAGAGCAGCTCTTTGAAGTCCAGCCCACTTCATTGTAAAACAAAGGATGTAACATTGAAATACATGCAAAGGATTAGGGGGGGACTGATTCCCATACAATAGGGTAAAAAACATCTCAAAATGAGGCATGAGATGAAAGCTGTGGCTTCTTTGTGTTCAAACACCCAAAGATACTTACAGAACAAAGACAGCTGCATATAAAGAGCAGCTCATAAATGATAACGTACCTTTCCTGCAGGCACTGAGACTCAAAATGGCTGAATAGAAATAACAGAAATTATGGATCGATTTCAGGATGGAGCTACATTTTTCTGCTGCAATCCCTGGACCACCTTTGTCCTTTTTTCCCTTGACTATTCATCTTCCTCTGTTTCTCTTCCTCCGTCTCTCTGTGTCAAATTGTTTATTAGCTCATTATGAACCAGCTCTGAACTGATCCATTTTCTCACTAACAACGGCAGAACAACCCCAAATCTCTCCGGATCATTAATCTAGCTTCCAAATCTATTTTACTCTGGGCTCAGGCTCATATCGCTCCTTTAATTCTTCTGTGGTCAATAATGAATTAAGGTAGATCTGCCAACTTTGTAATTGAAATGACTGAACTGGCAGCTTGCTGCTCTGCCACAATCAGCTATGATTTCTGGCTCATATGAAACTTTTCAGTTTCATTTCTCCTCATACGTCACTGAGCTTTCTTTTGAACCCTGTGGCTCTATGTAAAGATTATGCCTCTTTGAGACTGAGAGGCTGCAAAGGAGAAGACGAAGATAAACTGTCAGTTTGAATGCACACTGCAATGCAGAGTATGAAGTGTGCTGTATAAATTATAAATATTAATGTAAATAAACAAGGCAGGTTTCCGCTTGACTTAAACAGTGGAAATGGAAGTTTCCGGTAAACAATGATAACAGCACGTCTTCAGTCATGCTAGTGAGGCTGTAGTTAGACACAGCAATGCTTTGAACTAAATGCTGACATCAGCCAATGTTGTCGAAACCACCTAAACTGAGACCAAGTCATGACCAGGGCCGGTCATCGTTACAATATCAGTACCCTTAAATGGAGCGATGTGTTTTATAGCCATATATTTCATATGGTGGCATCTCAGCAACTGCCAAATCTGTCAAGACATTGCACTCGACTTCATCACACCACAGACTGTATGGGTTGTAGCTGCTGCTACTGCAGGAGTGTGAGTTCTGCACCCAGGGACAGTTGTGAGAATCTGTCTAGCCATGCACACACACAATGACATGGCTAACTGTTAGCATCACACAGCTAATGTTACCTAGTCTCGCTCACCAGACCTTTCTCAAGAAAAGAAAGGTCTGGCTGGGCCGACTCTCACTTTAAGATTGGAGAAAAAAACGCCCCAGCTGCTTGTATTTCTTTCAACCAATCACAATCGTTCTGGGCGGTGCCACAGCAACAGTGCGCTTGCAAAAATATTGCCGGGGGGAAACAGGTTTTGGTGTAACACGCCCACAAAAATATCGCCTACAGGACGCGAACCATGGCAGAAAAATGGCTACATCCCCGCAAGATCAAACACCGCAAAAGTTAGTAAAGGACGTGTTGAAAACGGTTGAAAACTGCTACACAACCGGAGGTGGTAGGGCGGGACTTCAGCGGGTGGCTCGTTCCGCCCAATGAGAGGCTGATCTATGCAGCGAACTTCCACCAACTCAGACTAAATGTTACCTAACATTTATTACATGGTGTTGGTGTGAGTTTGTCTGGACAGCTGAACGGCTGGGTGTTGGATGTTAGCTGCTGCTGCTGTGCTAGCTCGTGCTAACAGGGAGAATGGCCAGCAGAAAGTTTGCTGATGTGGCGGGGAGTTGGGACAATGCTGAATAAGATCCCTGGTGCAAAAAGGATCAAATGCAGGTATCATTTGGCTGGAAAAGATTCAAAAATACTTGGCACTGGGTTGTTTTAGTTGATACCTAAAGCTATAACGTAATGCTACCCAGCCCTGGTTATGACCACAACCAAAATGTATCAAGACCGTCACAAGACCAGTGTGAGTCCCACACTGCATGACACACGACAAAATGTGAAACATGCAATATACAGGGACTCCTCAGATTGATCTGAAAGATCAACATAAAAACACCCACATAAAACAAATGAAGACTCCTCTTCATTACCTCGTTTATTGCCGTACTGTGTGTTAGTGTTCCATGAGAAATGCCTTGATAAAATAATCAAAGGGCATTGCAGATGTGAATCTTATGTGTAGGAATTCCCCTTGTTTTATATGAGCAAACAAATGAAAATACTAAGGAGCTGAAATCAACTTAACCGTCTTCATTCACACTCCTTTTTGCACAGGCAATTTAGTGAAACCCCTACAGCTGTGGTTTAGAAATAAAATGAGTTCTCTTTGTCTGACACCACAACAAAACCCAGTGCCACAACACTGACATCACCACGCCAACACGCTCAAAGTAACAACATTAAAATGCAGATGTGTAGCAGATGTAATGTTTATCATGTTCATTGTGTTAGTTTGGCATCCAGTGGCAACTCACAGTGCAGCAACAAAAAAACATCCTGTGTCGCAAAAAGCATTTTACTCACAGAGCACCATCAGTGTTGGGCAAGTCACTCTCAAAGTGTAATATATTACACATTACAAGTTACCTTCATTTGAAAGTTCATAAGTTACTTTACAATATTATTCTCTGTGCAGAGTAAGTTTATTACAGTTCATTTCAAATCCAGTGCTGCGCAGGTGTGACCCATTCATGCATTCACATACAGTGGTTACCACTTTGTATTGAAAGCCCCTGCTTATATTTATAACAGCGTGATGATATAGAACCATTAAATAGCCCAGACCGTTTGAAGTAAATGACACAGGGAGGGTAAGACAGAGGGTCAAAGTCTGATAATTATGAGCTTTGGATAAATATGTGTGGGCCTATGATATGAAACACAATAAACAAATATTGAGGTTAACACAAAAAACAGAATGGCGTGCAATGAAGTCACTATGATAAGTGCAAATTAATACACCGTAGCTGGAAGACCAACCTGCTGGTTCCTGGAATGCCGGTCAGCTATAGCAGCACCAGAGAGAGAGTTTTGTAACGAGACAGCATTGCTCTGCAGTTGTAGGAGATGTGGATGGAAACATATTAAACATATAGGCTGCTAACATCACCCAGATGTGCCGATCACCGGGACGAGGGAAAAACAAATCAGAGGCCCGCTCCTTATTCCTGCTACTTTCTAGCAGCCTTAAAGTGGGATACGTTGGAGATGTGCAGGTATATTAATGGAAACACACTGTTAAAGTTAAGTTAAAGTCCCACTGATTGTCACACACTTGAGTGTGTGAAATTTGTTCTCCGCATTTGACCCGTCCCCGGAGGGAGTGGTGAGCAGCAGCGATGCCGCGCTTGGGAATCATGTGGTGATCTGAATATGACGGCATACGGCATGACCCAGATGTGCTGATCACTGGCACCCTTCTATAATGTCGTCTGTAACGACATGGCAAGACGCAATAACCATCAGATGATTTTTTTCTGGTGGTGCATTAGCAGAAGTGGAACGGTGTGGATTAGTGTGGATATATGAAATTGAAAACATGAAACAGTTTATTTTGGCTGGTAACACGTTACGTCATATTGTTGATGTAATAATATTACCCGAAATCCTGTGGGTAACACATTATATTACGTTGTTACTGCTGAAACGTGATATAACACTGTAACGCGTTACCCCCAACACTGACCACCGTCATCGAAGAGATGTGTATAAAACTGACGCAAACAAGGTCAAATACTGCTGTTTATATAATGGATTTTTAAACCATCAAGGTTATATTTGTAAAACTTTCCCAGAGCCTAGAAAAGTGGGTCATACAAAACTTTTATTTGCTTATGCACCAGGCAAGCAATTTTCATTCAAGCAAATGGGCACACTTTTGTAGTCCAGTACCCAGTTCTTATAACACATCCATAAGGAATCACCAAATATGGAGAACAACAATTTCTGTACCAAAATGTTTCAACCATCTAACATAGATGATTGCTGATGGAACTAAAAATCAGGGGATCACTAAAGTTATAAGTTATTTATCCTTTGGGTGCAGTGGATATCTGCAAAATATCTTATTTTTCGGTAGCTGTTGAGACATTTCACTAAAATTAAAAAAATGTCAACTTTATGGTGGCATGAGAGGAAGGGTAA
>NC_065529.1:30352935-30481234 GCF_006386435.1 Epinephelus moara
TTGTTGCACCTCCTGTTAGGGAAAAGAACACTCCGCAAAGGTTTTGTAGAGGAAAAATCTGTCATATATAATATGATACGATATAAATCAATATTATTATGACAATATATGAATTTTATGAAATGAACTGGAAAGTAGCATGATGTCTGAGCATGTTTGTAGAGCGAGATTTTAAGAAAGACTTCTTCAGTGATGACGACCACATCTCTCCAGTGACGTCAGAGTCAAACACCTGACGCTGTCCAAGGATTTTATTTTGGTATAAGCTATTCTAAGATGTGCAAATATAGCCACATAACACTACTTGAATATGAAGGGAAGAAACATGTTGAGTGGATGATGAAACTCTTTGGTGCCACAAAATATTGGTACACTCAAAGGTGTCATTGCAGACCACTGGAAACAAGAGACACCAGTTTACCACTATTTACTTTTAATATCGGCTTGCTTTTTATAACTGTGTAGAGGATGTACTTTTTAAGAGATATTGCTTGCGCAGCACTGTTATTCCACAGGCAAGAAAAAAAAAACCATCCATATTCAAACATGTACGCATGTATACCAGCTTGTCTACCTTTTGTATTTTATAAACCTGAAGTATTGGAGGTTACGTGGGCTGCCTTCAGGTCCACCACTGTTTTACGCTTAGATATTTTATGGAAGTGTTACTTTTTAATATTATGATGCAACTTTATTTGTTGTTTGAACATTGTTTTCCAGTAATGTTTTTGCAACCAAACCACGTGATAAATAGCAACTATTCTTGCCCATATTAGTGCAGATAAGTCTACAAATGCCCTCCTAAAAGAGAAAAAAAAAATACTTCAATAGCTGTCTGTTTTTGTTGAAATGCGGTACTTCTGATTTTCTATTGAGTATTGTAAAATAATTTATATTCTATGATAATTTGCTGCCTATCAACAGAAAGCATTCATTTTTAGTCACTGGTTTTAGGGCTCTTAAATCAACAAATGCTGTTTATATGAACAACATTTCTACATATATACAAAATATGGATATATATTTTTTTACTTTAAGAAAAAGGAATTGCACTTTTTAAAGAAAAGAACCTTGCATTGTGCATTGTACTCCCTGTTACATTTTTCAAAACACGAGTTACCATGAACTCTGAATTTAAACACACTTTCCCTCAGTATCCTCTGATGTAAATACAATGATATTGTAAATAAGATATTTGTCGGTATGTTTGCTTGCTCCAGGCTTAAATTGATTATTATTTTTTGCTCTTACTTGAAACCAAAAAGAGACTATATTTGGATTTGCAAATCTGCAATTTCATTGATGTATCCCTGAGTATCATTGCAATCACAGGGCATTGAGCAGAATGGATGGACCTGTTGGAGAATGAAACCATCAGTGGTCGTGAACCTATCAGAAGTTTCTATAGGTCGGACACGCCAACAGAATATTATAATTTCTCCCTTGATTTTGTTTATTTCAGAAGATCTTTATTATTTGATGAATTATAGAGTATATATTACACCACAGACCAAAAACTGAAACATGGATTTGAATTCTCTGCACCTCCCTCGTCAGATAGAGTAGAAGCCACACCTTCTATTGGTTTCATTCTTAGGTGCTCTCGTATATTTTAGACAACACTTTTATGTCTTATCATTACTTATGATACCCTCGCTCAGTATTTGTTGGGTACAGTGTAATAGCAATATCCATTTTGTTAGCTGATGCTGTTGTAGTTTTGGTTTGGAAGTGGGGTTTCACTTGCCTCTTGTTGTTTTCTTTTCCTTCGGAAAACTTGTATAATACCCATTAAAATCTAAATCAGTCCTACAGCTTTTTTTCTTTAATGTCACCACAATGGAAACAGTGTTTGTGCTTGTGTGTGTGTGTGTGTGTGTGTGTGTGTGTGTGTGTGCGTGTGTGTGTGTGTGTGTGTGTATTAATCGTTTTACTTGTATTTCTAGGGAGGGAAATGTCAGCTAATGGGCCCACCACTTTGGTCCAGATGAAAATATTACAACAAGATGGATTGTTATAAAATGTGGTACAGACATTCATGTTTCCCAGACAGTGCAGCAACATTCTCGGAAACGTATCTGATATTTTCTCTTGATTTTCTGCAAAGAGAAAATATAAGAGTAGTCAACTCCAGATGCACCAAGCATTCTTAACCATCCAAATTTGCTCTTAGGTGTGTCAGCTGTTCTCAGTGATCAATCCCACTTGCTCAGAAGTCAAGTATTCGCACAGGTACATACTGTATATAAGGGCTGGTGTTGTGCCGTGTGCAAAGACTCTGGCACATGCCCAAGACTGGGGAAATGCCACTGAAAAAAGGGTTTAGAAGAAGAACAACTTTGGCAATAGTAAAATTGACTCACTTTTAAATAAACTTAAGCCAGGTAAATGTGATTTTCGAGTGTCAGTACTGATGTTACAGGAATGACAAATCATTTGCCATGTCAGCAGTAGTGGTGGAGGAAATATTCAGATCCTTTACCTAAGTATAAGTATTAATACGACACTGTAAACATATTTTGTTACTAGTAAAAGCCCTGCATTAAAATGTTAAGTATAAGTATGTCAGTAGGGAAGGGAAATGTATTCAAGTATTAAAAGTAAAAGTACTCATGCAGAAAAGTTTAAATAAATTTAATAAATCAAAAATAACTAAAAGCAAAAGCTGCAAGTCCTCATAAAAATATATAAGAAACTGAAACTATATTTTTTCTTTGCATGAAAAATGACTTAAATAATTAGAACAATAGTTGACAATTCATTTTCTAATTAATCAACTGTGTGCAAAAATCTTTATTTGTAAAGTAAATAGTTGTAGTGGAGTGAAAAGTACAATGTTTCCCTCTGAACTGTAGTGGAGTAGAAGTAGAAAATATGAGATAAAATACTCAAGTCAAATAAAAGTACCTCATTTGTATTTCATTACAGTACTTGAGTGAATGTACTTAGTTACATTCAACACTGGTCAGCAGAGGGACGCACAGTAACTGAAATTACAGTAACTGGGATCAATGGACCAAGTGTAGGAGTTAGCCCTGAAATTTAATAAACCAACCATTATAATAACTCTAAAACTTCATTCATATTCATGCATTTTTTTTTAAATGCAATGTTTTCCTCTTATCTTGGTAAGAGTGCTCTCGGCCACTTGTAACATTTTATCTAAGAGAAAAGCAAAAATAAAACATGAATCCCAAAAATCAGTGCATACTAACAAAATAGGAACAAATTGTGGATACAAATAATAAAAGAGAAATGTCTGCATATATAATTTCTTGCATGAGGCCCAAAGTATTCAAATTATTTAGGTCAAGGGCGTAGGCTTCATTTCATCATTTGGTGGAACACATAAATTCGGGGGTTTTGAGCATCAAATTTCCTGCATTCTGCTACTTTCATGTTTTCATTGTGGGGGTGTCAAATTCACGTGTCCCTTGTGTCAATTTGTCCAACAGGCTACTCTTTTTTTTATGACCAAATACCTCTGATCACACTCTCATCATTAGTATCAGCTGTAGGCTGCTTTGTGTTCAGTAGGCTACTTGTTAGCAAATGTTAGCATGCTAACACGTTAAACTAGGATGGTGAACATAGAAGACATTATACCTGCTAAATATCAGCAATGTTAGTATTGTTATTGTGAGCATGTTAGCAAGCTGATGTTAGCATTTAGCATAGCTTCACACAGCTGCTAGCATGTTACCCCAACAGAGTAGGAAAAAAGACACTTCTAACATTTTGCACACAAGGCTACTAGCCTCCTGTGACTGATTAATACAAAAGTATTGGTATGAGTGGTATGTATTCAAATATAAGTCATTTTTGATAACAGGAAATAACGGTCACCAGGTGTGCTGGCTGAGTTCTTATTTACTTCAACTGTACTTCTGGTGGTCTTAAAGCCTCTAAGGAAGTGAAGTTGTTTATCTGATGTTAAGAGCATTGGGTCTTGATATGTGCTGTTTTTAAAGGGACAGTTCACCCCAAAATCAAAAATACATATTTCCCCTCTTACCTGTAGTGCTGTTTATCAGTTTAGATTGCTTTGATGTGAGTTGCCGAGTGTTTGAGATATCGGCTGTAGAGATATCTACTTTCTGTTAAATATAATGGAACTAGATGGCACTCAGCTTTTTGTGCTCAAAGAAACACAAAAATACATTTGAAAAACTCAACAGCAATGTCTCTTTCCAGAAATCATGACCTGGTTACTCAAAATAATCCACAGACCTTGTTGTGAGCAGTTTCATGTAGGAACTATTTTCTTTCCATTGAGCTACACCCAGCAACTGTGTCAACAAACAGAAGGAAGCATGCATCCATCTACATCTACGTCCATCTAGTTCCATTATATTCAAGAGAAGGCAGACATCTTTACAGGCCGATATCTCCAACACTCTGCAGCTCATATTAAAACAGACTAGACTGATAAATAGCACTACAGGTAAGGATGAACTGTCCCTTTAAATTACCCATTTCCACAGTGGACATTTTGACTTGTCACAGTAAGAAAAACACAGATTTTGATTATAATATTAACAGTGGCTCTGTTCTATTCAAATGCCTGGTGTGCACAATACCAGCCTAAAACATTCCTCACTGATGATGGTTTTATCAGCTCCACACAGGTGTTTTCACTTATACCGGCTGATTAGATGTCTACTTGTGAAGATTGAAATGCGATGGCGCTATGCTGGGAATTATGTCACCATATCACCAGACGGATATAGACTGTTGATAAAGGTGTAAGATGTCACACACGACACACAGCAGGTGCACCAAAAGAGTGAGAGAGTCTTCTCTGTGCAGACAAAATAAATGAAATCACCTATGTGGGTCCACCATGAGTGTGTAAATCAAAAGCTTGAGATCACAAGTCTGTCTTTTTTGGAGTGACTGTACTCCTTATGGTCCCAGTAAATGAAATATTAGTGGATCTCTTTGTGTATTGTAACATGATACAGGGCTACATACATACATGTTATGCTTTTTGATTGCTATTCTGTTGCTAGGGCAACAGCTTTGGTCCCCGTTTAGTTCCTATCAGCTACCAAGGAAACTATTAAGTTTTTTCCTTGTCAGCTTCTGTATTACCAAACAGGAAATACACTTGGGTCCACTGAGAATGTTTACATTGTCAAGTCTGAATTGGTCTATACATGTATTGTATGTCACACATTTGCCTCTAGGGGGAAATCATTGCACACAATTGAAGGGTGGATCCATCAAGCTAGTTAATAGCCAAATGCACCAGTGTGACAATAACTTTAAATCATGATACTTTCTATCCTCAAAGCATTATATTAAACCCACTGCAATTTGTATATTCTTTAGTCATTACAACTGCCATGAGTGTAGTTAAATTGATATTAGCACCCTTCCTGTCCCACTCTCTTTCTTCAGAGGCTTACTGGTTGCGTGAAAATCCCTCCATGAAAGCAAGGCTGAAGCTGCGCTCCAGGATTACAGCTTGAGGAAGATTTAGTGACTCACACATGTTGCACACTCTTCCTGTCTGTGAGCCTTCTCTCAAGCAAAAAAATAAATACAGAAGGACCTATGGCTGCTACACCGGATGACTGGACACACGATGATGAGGAATGAGCCTTCAGGATGGGAATATTGTTCCCTAATCCCATGTGGGAAGACTTTACCTGGACGATATGCTGCGTGAGAGAAGCTGTGCCGTAAACAAACTTGTGCACAGCAGAGTGAGGTGGGTTAATGTGGTGTGAATGGGACAGGAGAGTTGGACTCAAATGTACAGCTCAGGGATGAACAGCACCCCAGCGATGCCACCTCTGTCTCCAGGGCTGAGTGGCACCCCACCGCTCTCCTCGTCGTCACCCAAGAAGACCAACTTTCAGTCTTTAGGATCTCTGTCATCAGGGATGTTCTCCCCCTCGCTGGCTAAGGGCTCCTCTAATCAGGCCAGGGAGGCCTCAAGCCCCTTGAACTCGTCCACCCCGTCCATTATGAGCTCTCCAAAACTTTGGCAGAAAGCATCCATCTCCAGACTTGCTGAGGAGTTCTTCTGGATTGGGGGCAGTGTGGTGGCACAGCCAAAATGGAGACTGGGTCAGATAGGTAAGCTTCATCAGTGACTCACTGAATAATGTTGCCTTCAAACACTTGAATTACAGCAGAATGTCAACAGGTTGCTTAGCAGAAGTGCCTGAAAGCTGCTGCAAACTAAGGAGTGGAGTTTTAAATCATGTTCCCACACATATTTTGAAACAAGGACATGTGAATTTGGAGCTTAAACTGTGATATTTTCCTGCAATTAGCCTCTTAAATGTGTGAACATAACAGAATGGTGCTGCAGGGGAGCCTGTGAGTAGATAATGGGCATATGGACTGCAGACAATCCTTTAGGATTAGCCTGAATGATGTGCCAGGTTGTGTCACATGTATCTGAGCTTCAGATTACAAACAAAGGTTACCTGCTCACAAACACACCACTTCACTATGGCCTGAATGCAACAAGGAAATAGCTGGATGTGTCATTTTAGCCAAAGAACTGTACACTTATATAAAAATTGCACAAAATATCAGAAAAGAAAAGTCAGGAGAAATAATTTGAACCACTGTGAGGCAACTGATAATTGAAGCATTTGTTTTCAGGCAAAGATCAGTTAAGCGGTGCATATCTTTTCCTTTCTGTCTCTCTTGTCATTAAGACATACAGCTACTTAAATCCCTGTGTGACGCAGCCTATAATCTCATAAACAAGCTCTACTTGTCTCGGCTGCTCCAGGGATTCCTTTGTTTGTTTGGTGGGTCTGCAGAGTGTGGTCTACACATGCTCTATATGATAAGTGCGCTGAGATAACTGCTGTTGTGATTCGGTGCTATATAAATAAAACTGACCTGAATTGACTTGACTGTGGTGTTGTCACGAGGTCTTCCCGCACATAATCACGGCACATGTGCTGCAGCATTTCATATATCACAAACTGTTTTAGCAAAATTTGTAATAATAATGATAAGGCACTTTAGAGAAATGAGCTGAGGCACCAACATTTCACTTTCATTTTAGTATTATAGATGACTGAATATACAGTACACTAAATGTTTGATTTGCAGCTCTCTCTGGTGTCCCTGTGGATTTTTTTGACCAAGCCACTTGACTTTTTACAAATAATGTGTTTCCCTGTAGTGGAGAGGTGTATGTGCACCATGCAGACTGGCACCCAGATGACCAAAATGAAGGGGAAGAAGAAAGGACTGGTCCGATTCTTCTACCTGGACGAGCACAAGTCCTGCATCCGGTGGCGGCCCTCCAGGAAACACGACAAAGCCAAAAGTGAGCCACTCACCAGTCTGAATATTCAATGTTCATATTTGCAGCGCTGATAATCTACAGCTGGCTGTTCTCATGGGTGTATTGGTTTTGATGTAGAACTCAAGATGAAGCTCTTCAGCGCTGATCACTTGGCAAGAGAGTAATGACTGTAAATCAGTCATCATCACTATTAAGAAATAGATTGAGCTTTCTTTTCTTCTCTCAGTAGGGCTATTGTTTAACTGAGGCTTGCACACAAAGCTAATGGTGTATCTTGCCATTAGTCAGTGTATCTAGCTCTGAATCCTCTGATCAAAATCAGCTATCACACTTTTTTGTAGCCCCTTAGCTGTGTGCATAAACGTTGGGCTCTGTCTTTTTATGTATAATGGGGGGACAGACTAAGGAGGTAAATAAACAGTTGCCAGTGTTATCTGATCATTAAAAAGTTTTTGTAAACTAGGAACATTATCAAGCAGCAACCAAAAGTGAAGCCAGTGAGAAAGTGCCAAAAACTGCACTTCCTCTAATGGCCATTTGAGGCTGGCTCCAGAAGCCAGTCAATCCCCATAGACCCCCATGTTAAAATGTTCTCCTCTACAGCAGCAATAAACATGTTTACAGCCTGGTGAAAAAAATATGCAGCTACAGCTAATTTCTCCGTTTATAAAAACTGTATGGGGGTGAATTTGTATGTAACTTACTCGTTTGCATTTTATCAAAGCTTAAAGTGACGCATGATTAAGAGTGGTCTGCTTTGAGTGACAGGCTGTCTGCCGATAGTGTCCTTGGCTTCTCAGTCAGATTCATCCCTTGCTCCTCCACAGCACCAGCACCTCGCCCAAATATGGTCACTTGTAGCTCCAAAAAACCAACATGGCTAACTTGAGGCTTCACAATGGGAGTCCACAAACCACTGTGTGACATCATGGTAGCTACATCCATTATTTATACAGCCTGTATACATTATAGGCTTTGCAGGTGAACACCTTGGCTATGTTGGAGTAGAGTCCATATAATGAATGTTAAGCTGACAAATAAAGTCATGCCATAATAATCTGGGCTGCTCCAATTGCAAATTGATGATCTCCAACAATGCCAAGTAAATGTGGCCCTCAATACTCTGAAGTGAATGAATTGAATGTAGGGCCAACAGAGGAACTACTACTACAATTATATTAGACTTCATTAGGGAATAGCATAGACTTCATGCTTTTGAGAAAACACTGGGGTCAGGAGCCCCAGCAGGCACTCCCCTCCTCCTCTTCCCCTGCACCTTTAACCCCTCCTAAGTCAGAAAGGTTGGTGACTTGGTTTTCGCCTTTGGTTTATGGGTTATAATGCTGTTCTTAGCGGCGGGTTTTTCAGTTACACCAAGAAGCTCAGAGGTGTCACTGACTAGTTGATTGACCCCCATCATGTTTCTTGATCATCTGTTTCAGTAACTATCGATTCCATCCACGAAGTCTGTGAGGGGAAAAAGTCAGAAATCTTCAGGCGCTATGCAGACAACCGCTTTGACCCAAACTGCTGCTTCAGTATTTACTACGGAGACCGTGTAAAGTCCCTGGACCTGGTCTCCACCAACGCAGAGGAGGCCCGCACCTGGATCACTGGGCTGAAATACCTCATGGCTGGCATCAGTGATGAAGACAGTTTGGCCCGGAGGCAGCGCACTCGTGATCAATATCCTTTGTTATCTCACACACGCTTAATCTCTGACTGTTTATTGTAAATCCATCACTCCTGTTCCTATAAAGAAAACACATCAATTTGTACAAGACAAAACAACACAGAGGAACTGACCTGGTCATGATCATTGTAGTTTTCTCCTTAACAGCAGCCTCACGTGGTTACAGCAGACTTTCTCCGAGGCCGACAAAAACGGAGATGGCACCTTGAGCATTGGAGAGGTTCACCAGCTGCTCCACAAACTCAATGTGAATCTACCCAAGCAGAAAGTCAGACAGATGTTCCAAGTAAGACTGAGGCTGATTATGCAAACTGTCATAGAGTTAATGAGCGTGACCTACAGTCAAAGCTACCTCTGTACTTTTGTATGTTCAGTAACCTAGTATTACTGATGACTCCTAACTGGAAATGTTGCTTCATGGCTACAAAACAGAATTCACATTGTGTTGAACTTGTGACTTGACTGATGGCTCTACTCTAGTAATATACAGCAGCTGAATAACAAACTAACAAGACTCACAGCCATGCTTGCAGCTCTGCTAAATGCTAACATGTTCACAATGACAATGCTAACTTGCTAGTGTTTAGCAGGTATAACGTGAAGGGACTGTTCTTTACTTATCAGAGGAGTAGGGTGGCTTTGGTGTGACTTTGTGTTTTTTATCTTTTATCCGGACACTCCCCCGAAGCTACAGATATTTTTCCTTGAGCCTCTCTGAGTGACTGGGAGAAAATGTATGACCCTTCCTTCATCATAGGCCATATTCTTTTCTATATTCACACAATAGTATGGAGCCAGTGCAACAAGCAAGCAGCATAGAGGGTGTTATCGCCAAGACAAACAGCCAGTTCTTAGAATGCAAATCCTCCTTACAAATTGCATCATCATCACAAGCTGTCTGTGCAAATCAGCAGAATTTGGGTGCATAACAGCCACCCGTCATCAGTCCTACCACACAAAACCAGCAACGGCCGGCAAGAATAATATCAGTAACAGGGACATTTCTAGATTTTGAAAATGTACCCTTTGATGTTTGAAAGTTAAAAGTTAAAAATGAAATCCTGGAGTTTAAAAGTTTGGGCAAAATTTTAAATGAGACATTTAGAATAAAGTGCTTTTAGTGAAATATCAGTATTTCAAGCTTAGATTTCCTGATGGAAGCATTCATAGTGCATAATGTTCTCAAAGACTGTTGAAAATTTGAAAATCCGTCGATAGCTGTGTTTTTACAACCCAGTCTCACTCCAAAGTCGTCAAAATCCAGCGCTTGGGCAGTGACTTGCGGCGTCAGACACTTACAAAAAAAGCCGTCCTTTAATGTCAGTATGATAAGAACGGTCACTGTTATAATTTAACGGTACTCGGCAACATCTGGGAAATGCAGCGTGGACAAGAACGAAAGTTAAGGTGGTGAAAGTCTGAGTAGGGTGGGTGGATCCAACAAACACTGACTTTCACCTGGGAGAACGGTGTTTGTGTCCTGTAGGATTACAAAGCCAAACCCAGTTCTTTTTTCCTAAACCCAACGGCATGTTTTTGTTTCCTAAACCAAACCACGTAAGTCAGTTGTTGGAGGAAAAAAACTGTCAACGTAGTGCGTTAATTTTGAAAGAGACTGTATGTAAACGGTAAATTTCCTGTGAAAAGTGAAGTGTATTTTGAAAGAAGACAACCTCCACCCGTAGTGCTTAAAAAATTATTTGACATACCTTCCCTATGTTGAGACATTTCACTCCAAATCACAACTTCATGGTGGCACTAGAGGAAAGCTCACAGGATCACTGAAGTCAGTAGGATTTATCCTCTGGGCACCATGAATGTCTGTACAGAATTTCATGGCAATCCATCCAACACTTGTTTAGATATTTCAGTCTGGATCAAAGTGGTGGACCAACAAACAGAACAACATAGTCTTCCATACAGCACTGCCAGTATGGCTAAACATAAATAAATATGTTTGTACATGGCAAAAAATGCATTCCACTTAATATGCTTTCAAACAATAGAAAGAAAAACAGGAAGCATCTGCAAGACAGGATTGTAATTTTATTATTTCCTAATGCACCAATGTAATGGACAGACACACTTTCTCAGAAAGAAGAAAGAAACCTGCAGGCAGATAAAGTGAAAAATGGTTTAAGGTGGAAAATCCTTGATGTTTCCCTAAGAGGCCTGTTCTGTGTGTGCTCTTCACATCATTTCAGAGGCACAGTGAGATTAAAGGATGGAGATGGAGCCAGCAGACAAATATGTATATACAGTATTTTGGCAGGACAGTGCAGGAGAGTGCCACAGGAAGGCCATATGGCCGCTGCTGAACAGATGGCTTTAGTTGCACTGCGGTATTGCTTTAGTTCACTAGCTCACTGTCCTCCCCTCCTGATGGCGATAGTCTCGGTGAACGAGCTCCATCATGTTTGATGGTGATCGAGATATATCCCTCAGATGGGTCTATGGTGGTACATATTTTCTTTGGCAGGGTGGTTATCTTAAATCACACTTACCGAGAGAGTTATTTCTCGCTCATAAAATACTTTTTGTCGTTATCTGTAGGAAGCAGACACAGACGAGAACCAGGGCTCTCTGGGCTTTGAAGAGTTCTGTTCGTTCTACAAGATGATTTCCACACGCAGAGACCTCTACCTGATTATGATCTCCTACAGCAATCAGAAAGAAGTCCTGGATCTCCACGACCTCGCACGCTTTATGGAAAGCGAACAGAAGGTAAACACAAAATGCAAAAGGAGTCATGCCAATTCTTTGTAGTTGTGTGTATTTATTCAAGTTATTATACTAAAGATTTTCATTAAATCAAACCCTATTTTTACACTATCTATGGTCAGCAGTTATCAAACAGTAGCCATTTCACTAACAAAGACCAAGCCAAGCAGTATAAAATTAGTTTTATTTGGAATGGATTCAAGAGAGATGGGCCGAGGGTTGTGTTCGATGTGATGATGGGGGCAGAGGACGGGGATAAAAATGGGGCCATTTGCCGGGAGATGAACAGCACGTGAAGGTTGGTCAGGGTCGTGTACAGTGGGATGAGAAGAGGGATAAAAAATGGGTTGATTGCATGGGGATGAACAAGGTCGAACACAGTCATAGTGTGGCTGGAGCACATATAAACTCAGGGGTTGAGGCGTCTCGATGAGGGTCGTGCTTCGTCATCCCCCCAGGTGTTCAGATCCAGGACGTAGTTGTGAGGTAATGGTGCTTGCCCTGAGCCATCACGCCAACCTGCTGAAAAAGGGAGAGGATAGGTACAGAGTTTGGGGGGAGGGTTGTGAGAACCAAGACAAACGAGAGAGACAGTTAGACCAAGCAGCAGTCTGGGGCTGAAAAATAAAGCCAAGGCGGAGTGCCAAAAACTGCAGTTCTTTGAATGGCCACTTGAGGCTGGCTCCAGAAGATATAGTCAGTCTTTATAGACCCCCATGTTAAAATGCCCAACTTTACAGCAGAAACGAACATGTTCACAGCCTGTTAAAAAACTGTTTTTGTTTCAACAATCATGACAACTGTACAGAGGTGAATATTTATATAACTCACCTGCTGACATTTTATTAAGGCTTAAATTTATGCCTAATTAACGGCAGGCTGCTTTGAGTGAGAGGCCGTTGCCAATAGTGTCGTCAGCTTCTCAGTCAGATCCACCCCTTGCTCCTCCTAAGTGCCAGCCTCTCACCCAAATATAGTCACTTCTGGTCCCAAAAAAACAGGATGTTAACAGCCAAAATGCCGATCTCGAATCTTAAGAATGAGAGTCCGTAGATCAATGAGTGATGTCACGGTGGCTATGCACATTATTTTTACAGTTTATGGGTTTGACACACCTGTACAGCCGAATGGGAGGAGCATAGTCTCGTTCCTGAACCATACTTATAATAACTTGATTTAATGTATGCTCTGTATTTACCTCCCTTTATAGCAGTTTTCATTGTTGGCGGCAGAGTCTGTCATTCCTGCATGAGATTCAAAAGATTCAAACAGTCCAGTGTTACTGTTTGTACAAAAGTCCTGCACTCCAGCTTTAATAAAAGGTATACATGGCAAACAGACAAGTTTCAAAGGTCCAGTGTGTGTAGGATTTAAGAGCTTCTATTGGCAGAAATAGAATATGATATTCATAGCTGTATTTTTTATCGGTTTATAATCACCTGGAAATAAGATGCTTTGTGTTTTTGTTACATTAGAACAAGCTGTTTATCTCTACATAAGGAGCAGGTCCCCTCCCACAGAGTTTGCCATGTTTCTACAGGAGCCCAGAATGGACAATCATACACTAACACTATATAGGGCTGTCTCATTTTCACATTTTGCTTCAGCCACTGAGGTTCTCCGACACGCTTGGCGCACAAGAGAAGTTTCAGTTCTGCAACCTCACCACTAGATGCCACTAAAGCCCACACACTGCACCTTTAAGATTTGATATACGTAACTATAAAAGAACATTTCCTGCTTTATAGTAAAAGCATTCAACCTGTGAAACATATATATAAAAGCAGTTTAACCAAAATGACATCCCGGTTGTATTTGCAGATGCGAGGTCTGTCCAAAGAGTATCTAGCCGACATTGTGGCCAGGTTTGAGCCATGTCCTCAGAACCTGCAGCGTATGGTGCTGGGTATCGATGGTATGTGGAAACTAAGTGATTACAATTTATTTAGCAATGCATCAGTTACATTGCATACATCACTTGAACCAGACATGACATCAACATACAAAAAAATCTGCTTTGAAATGTTCGTCCTTCAGGTTTCACCAACTTCATGAGGAGCCCTGCAGGTGACATCTTCAACCCCGAGCACAATCAGGTGAACCAGGACATGACGCAGCCTCTGAATAACTACTTCATTGCCACCTCACACAACACCTACCTGACCGGAGACCAGCTGCTCTCTCAGTCTCGAGTGGAAATGTATGCCTATGTTCTCCAGGCAGGCTGTCGCTGTGTGGAAGGTAAGAGCCTGAAAAACCAGAACTCCAGCTCTCTTCACTCTGATTTTATTACATTGCCGATAAGGTGGTTTACTCATCCTAACTCCTCATCTTCCTCCTCCTGCAGTGGATTGCTGGGACGGGCCTGACGGGGAGCCTATTATTCATCATGGCTACACCTTGACATCTAAAATCCTCTTTAGAGACGTTATAGAGACAATTGACAAATATGCCTTCACAAAATCACCGTAAGTGCTTCTGGGTCCTGATACTGACGTGTTTGTGACAATGAAAAGCATCTTACCTGTAGCTCAGGTGTCATGACTTCACTCCCTTCACCTCCAGGTACCCAGTGATCTTGTCCATAGAGAACCACTGCACTGTGCCTCAGCAGAAAAAGATGGCTCAGTATCTGAAAGAGGTGCTACAGGACAAACTGGACCTGTCCAGTGTTAATGTGCATGAAATCAAGAAGCTGCCTTCCCCTGAGATCCTGAAAGGGAAAATTTTAGTAAAGGTAGAGTTGTTTTTAGCCACATGCTGCTCAAGGATATTCAAACAAAGCACAAACACGCCACGGTCACACACGGACCTGTTATATTTAATCAGAAATTCTTGTTTTTCAGGGAAAAAAGCTGCCAGCAAACCTTGATCCTAGTGCAGATGAGGGCGATGTGTCTGATGAGGATACTGGGGATGAGGAAGAGGAGGAAGACGACGACGACGATGATGATGATAATGTACAGGTAGGTAGACAGATGGATAGATAGATAGATAGATAGATAGATAGATAGATAGATAGATAGATAGATAGATAGATAGATAGATAATTGTGCATTATGTTTGATGATTGTAGGAGGGGAATATCGTCACTTCGGCCAATCAAACCAAGAAGAAGAGACGATTTGGCAGATCAATCATCAGGAGCTTCAAACGAAAGGTCAGCCCTTTGCTTATCACTGTACTCTTTTTTTCTAGCCAACAGAAAGATTGCCAGTAATGTTTTTTTTATTTATTTATTTATTTATTTTCAGAGGAAAAAGAGATTCCGAGCGAAAAATAAGGCGTCGCCTGACGGCAAGTCAGACCAGAGCAGCACCAGCAGGGAGAGGACACAAATTGTTTATCATCCCAAGTAAGACCAGTCATTGAAGGAAGTAGTTTAAGCCATTTAACACCCTTAGTATCAGCAGTTACAGGTAATTTATGATAATAATAATAATAATAAGAAGAAGAAGAAGAAGAAGAAGAACAATAATTAATTGTATTTATATAGCGCCTTCACACAGAGTGTTTAGCTCAAAGGAGAAAAAAGAAGAAAATAAAAACAGGCAAATTAAAACAAGGGTAAATACTGCACGATAAAAACAAGCAATCACTTATGTAACAAACAAAAGAGGCAGCAAATCTCAAGAACAGGTAAGCTAAAAATAATAAAATATCATAATACTTGCAAATTTTTGCACATAAAGGCCTGTCTCTATTAGAGGCCTGGTCTGGTTGCCAAGCTGTTCATTTTTATAGAAGTTCTTTGGATGTATAAAACCGGGTTGTTGGCTACCTCAAATTATGTGTCCATTCCTTGATAACCCTCTAAGTTACTCATATTCCTTTAGGTCGTAAGGTTCCACCAATCAAAAAGGGTTTTTCATAAAAATTAATTCAAGTTTTAAATAGTGTTTTAACAGGATAAAGTGGTGCTGTGTCGGTATGCCTGCTGCTGTAATCCTCTCTATTTGAAATGTTATTTGAAGCCTAATTTTTATACAAACAATTTGATCATACTTTCCGTCTTTGCTGAGCAGCAGTTTTGTGTGAAAGGAACTAAAGGCCTGTCCCACATAGACGTCTGTCCCAAATATAGGCCTGTTAAGTTATGGTATGTTAATGGCGTAGAGGTAAAAACAAACGAGACATATGAAGGATGAAACACGTGAAAGATGAGAGTGAAACAAAGGAAAAGTGACAGTTTTTTTAAGGTTATGCTGAATAAATACGTTTTTAATTGCTGTTTAAAAATCTTAACATAATTTGCATCTCTTATGGCCTTGGGTGGAGGATTCAATAGCTGCCAGTTTTCTTATTTGTGTGATGTTAAAAGAAAAAAAAGGTAGAGGAGGGTCTGAGAGACCATGAAGGAAGATAAAACTTCAAGGAACTGGTAATGTAGGCTGGTCATGCACCTGTAAGAGCCTTGTAAATGAGTAAAAGAGCTTTAAAATCAATCCTAAAAGACACCAGGAGCCAGTGTAGGTTGGCTAAAATCAGGGTGACATGCTCTTTCTGTCTTGTTGTAAAAAATAAAAAAAATAAAAAAAAGTCCAGTGGCAGAGTTCTGAATTTATTGTAGTTTATTGTTTTGGGAGACCGGTGTACGTTTTTTGGCACCTTGTTTGGATAGAAACAGGTGTACCTTTTCAATATTTCTTAAATGAAAGAAAACTGTTTTGATTACCTTCTTTATGTTGGATTTAAAATATAAGTCTGAGTCAAGGATAATGCACAGGCCTGTGATTTAACCTGTGTGTATGTCTATAACTTTCCCTTCAGGAAGAGGAAAACAATGAGGTTGTCCCGCGCTCTGTCTGACCTGGTCAAGTACACAAAGTCTGTCCGTGTGCATGACATCGAAACACAAGGTAATCTTTGCATGTTTTTATCACACGCAGAATGTTACAGTTAATTGTATATTTAAGGAATGGATGTCTGAGGCTGTTTTTTCCTTCCTGTCTGGTAGCCTTTGCGAACAGTTGGCAGGTATCATCCCTCAACGAGACTGTCATGAACCAGATCTTACAGCTGAAGCCGGCGGAGTTGGTCCGTTTCAACCAGCGCCAACTTATAAGAGTCTACCCATCCAACTACAGAGTGGACTCAAGCAACTTTAACCCACAGCCATACTGGAACGCAGGATGCCACATGGGTAAGACACTCACTGAGACTGCAATACTGCCTGCTTTAAAATTACAATGAGAGGTATGTTTAGTGTTGCAGCAGCTTTTCATTTACTTGTTTATGTTTCATTTCAGTTGCAATGAATTATCAGACAGAGGGCCGCATGCTGGAATTGAACCGAGCCAAGTTCTCAAGCAATGGAAACTGTGGATATATTCTGAGGCCTAAGTGCTTGTGTAAATGTATGTGCATATGCAGATTCTGCAGAGTTAATAGCAACTCTCTGTGCGGAGGTAGTAAAAGTGTTTTGGTTCTTCTCAGCTGCCTTTAACCCCATGTTGGAGGATCCTCTGCCAGGACACAGAAAGACTCAGTTAGTGCTGAAGATCATCAGCGGACAGCAGCTTCCCAAACCCAAAGACTCCATGTTTGGGGACAGAGGAGAGGTGACAGACATAATCTGTTATTGAGACACCTTCTAACCTTTACAAAGATCTTCTTCATCACTAAAATTCAAATTTGGCTCATGTTTTTCTGCTTGCAGATCATCGATCCCTTTGTTGAGGTCGAGATAATCGGTCTAAATAATGATTGCTCCAAGCAGCAGACCAGGGTGGTGGATGATAACGGTGCGTCTCATCTTGGAATCTCATGACAGACAGTCCACTTTCTAGTTTATCTTTATGTGTAACTTCACTTTAACTGTCATTCAAGGTTTCAACCCCATGTGGGAGGAGACCCTCGTCTTCAACATTCAAATGCCGCAGATGGCCCTAGTGCGTTTCCAAGTGTGGGATCACGATCCTATTGGGCGAGATTTCATTGGGCAGAGGACTGTTGCCTTCAAGAGTATGATGCCAGGTAGATTACATGGTATCAGTTATTCACACTCCAGAGTTTGCACAAAGTCAGACATTTTGGGAAATATGCTTGTTGCAGAGAGTTAAGATGAGAGGATTAATATCACTGTCATGTGTGTCAGATCAAACATTAGAAAGAGGAGGAAACAGTCAAGAAAGTGACAGTTTGTTGGACTTCTATTGGACAAAGTGCAACTTTATGTACATGCAAAATTGTCTTTTGAATTGACGAACATCATATGTGTAAGGCACAATTCAAATGGGATCAAAACATTTTGTCTCTTGCTGCTGACCACCACACATATTTTTTCCAAAATAAGATCCCATTGTGATCCACTGGAAGAGGAGGGACTTCGCTTCTCTACAGTCTCACACATAATCCTGTGTCCAATTTTGGAACCCTGTGGCTATGATAATGATAAGCTTCTGCGGGCAAGGGCCAGTATTTTAAGAGATCTGGTGTAGCCATTTGATGAGCCAAGACTTTTCATTAGACAAGACTGCATTACGGTCAGTGTGTTCCACCTCTCCACACAGACTGTTTGCCTGCCGTTCAGATGTGATTGGTCAATACTACTAGACTACCAATGGAAAACCAGAACTCCTCTGATACCAAAATGTGTTTTCCCATTGCCTACAGATTCTGCATACATATGGAGGATCTGTTTTATAGATGTTACCTTTTGCAAAACCAGAACTTGTCATTTCTAAACTTCACTCATCACATGCCAATTAGCAAACTCCCAGCAACAAAAGCAAATAAGCATTCTCCCAAAATGTTGAACTATTCCTTTAACGTGAAATATTTTTGGGGTAACATGTTCTCCTTTTTTAGGTTATCGGCATGTGTACCTGGAGGGGATGGCAGAGTCATCCATCTTTGTTCATGTTGCCATCAATGATGTAACAGGAAAGGTAAGCTTTTCTAACTCACACATCTAATTTCAGCTTCATCAGACAGCACTATCCTAAAAGATTTGGTGTCCTTTGTGAAACAGATCAAACCGGCAAATGCAGTGCAGGCGGCCAGAAAACACATAAAGAAAGCAGCCCAGAAGCACATGAAGGGTCCTCAAAGGCAGCCTTCTCTAGACTTCTCTGTCCAGTCCTCAGAAGACGGACGTGCTCTGTTCTTCCGCAAGGATCTGGATACCATTTCTCAGGACAGCAGGAATGGAGAAATGTTTCCTATGGTACAAGGCCCAGCAGCCAAGGCCGCCATCCACAAAGGGGCCATGAGTGAGCCAGTGAGGCGAGCTCACAGAGTTAAAATTCATGAACCACCGGAGATGAGGAGGGGGATCTTCAGCCGGATGTCTTCCACTGACTCCCACCACATGGGGGCTGCTCCCTATGCAAAAGCGGATAGCTTTGACCTTGACACCTCTCCCCAGTCCTCTTGTATCGATGGTTTTGCTCCTGACAGCCAAAATCCGATTCAAGAAGAGTTGGAGAGTGAACCTGAAGAATCACCAGAGTCAAACTGTGCTGAGCAGGAGGCAGTTCAGACAACTGAACCAAAGCAGCCTGAACAATCTGAGGAACCACCAGAACCAGAGCCAGATGAGGCTGTTGCCATTGAACCTGAGCCACCGACAGAAACTCAAAGTCATACAGATTCACTTCCTCAGCCTCTGCCTCGGCCCAGGCCCGTGCCACAGCATCTGCTCCAGCATGAAGCCATATGCTCTCCCCTTATCCCTCCACCGTCCCCTGCCAGGGTGAGACGGACCTTAGAGGCTCCAGCCACACCCCGACCATCCACCCCTGTACGTACAAAGGTCCGCTCACGCAGTTGCCCTCGAAAACCGACTACCTCTCCTCAGACACCGATGGTGAACCGCAAGTCTGCTCTCCACTGGCAGACACAGCGAACACAAAGCTACGGCAGCTACAGCGGCCAGATAAGGCCCATCCCCAACGGCCTCTGCCTGTCTGACAGCACATCCAGCAGCAGCGATGGCAGCACAGACAGCCTGGAGTTTGTGCCCCCCTGTGTGCCAGCCGGGGAAGAGCAACGTGAGGGCACCCTGCAGAGGGAGATGAAGGCCCTCTTTGACCAGAGGATGAGCGAGATTCGCTGCAAATCGCCACTTTTTCCAAATGGTGAGTCATAGATGATGTGTGAGTCACATTTACAAAAGTTTAATAAAAAGAACTGCAGATACAAAAGTTAAGGAGCTATAATAAATCATGGATTGTGTTTTTACTGTGTTTTTTTTAGATGAGAACACAGTTTAGATTTTACAGATGACTCCAGAGACAGCAAGGCCCTTCAGAAGACAAAGAAAAACCACAAAGAGGAGGTGTGGGAGGAAGCCAACCCAATCAGCAGCAAAAATGTTGGCATTGTACATTTCAGCAAACCACAGATACGTAGTTTGCTGAAACTACATTTGTAGTTCCATTACATTCATTACACTGTACATTATTATATAGCAGATAAGTTGACTTTTTTTGATTTTCACCAACACTGTGATTAATATGTGGTTGTGTTTAGGAACAAGAACCACTTGGTTATGGTTAGAAAATATCATGTTTTGGGTTAAAACACCCACATTTGGTGGCACAAACACCACTGGGAATGCAGCAACAGGTTGCTAAAAACTGGCTACTGTTCTGATAGCAAAGTCAGCCCATCTATGTCACTTTATAATAGTTGATGTGTATGAAATGTACAAATGTAACGTATCCATGTTTTGCAGAAATGTACAATGCCAACATTTTCTTCAGGCAACCGGGCTGAGGAAACAGCTCTGATTTTCTTTCTGGATAAATGGGATGACACCGGGCAGAATTACACAATTAGACAGTGTTTATTGCATTAGGCCTGCTGTAATGTTTACAATCAGCACCATTTGTATGCATAAAATAGTTTTTAAAAAGAAATCATATGATGCCATTGCCAACTGTACAAAACAGCATGATGCAGAGTTGTAAAATCGTAACAGTAAATGTAAAAAAAAACTAAGTATGAGCACTATCTGTTAGTCAAACTGTAAACACTGAAAATTTTAATAAGTGTTTTTTTTTTACAATATTTAAACTATAATGTTTGCTTTTTCATTGAAATTGTAGCATTCACACATTGAAATTAATAAATTCATTATTTTACTAAAATGTGAGTCATTTTATTTTTATTTTTTTTGTTTGGTTTTTTTTATCTCATGCATCTCTGTGAGGAAAGATTAAAACCTACAAATAAGTTAATGTTTCTGTCAAATATTAGAACAATTTCTCAAACAACTATCAAACTATCAAACTAAAAAATGTTCACACTTGTTAAAAAATGTTTCTCAGATATTTTTATGCTTTTTCTTTATCTTTTTCAACATTTTCTTGAGGTTTGTTTGCATCGCTGGTCCTCAAGCGCAGACTCAGTTCTTCAGTCAGCACAGAGCAGCAGGATTTCTGTGGGAAGGACAGATAGATAAAACAAATCAAGTCATTAATATGTGAGAAAATTAATGTAAAGGTGTTTGTGTGGATGAGAGAGCATGACTGTCTGAGACTGTGCTCTGCATTTTGTTTTAGAGCTGAGGTGAAACCCAGTCTGAAAATGACAGGGTTGCTGCAACAGACTGCATTGTCTTTAAATGGTTGAGCAAACTTTGCAGCCTTGAGGCTTATGAAACCATTGAAAACCCTGTTGGATAAACACAATTACATAAAAAAATAAGGCTGTTTGGTTTAGTCTCTGAAAAGTCAACACTCTGGAGATGGATGTTGTTTTTCGCCTGACAGAAGTGATGTGATTTTTAAATGCGCTTGCACACACACCTTCTGCTCAGCTGCACTTCTGCGGCTCTTGGAGGTGAGCTCCAGGACAGCCAGCAGTGCACCCAGCCCCAGGCCCAGGGAAAGAACCAGAAACATCCCTTTGAGGCTGTGTGGCTGCACAGCTGAAGACTTGGCCCTGTTTGCTAGGCAGCTGCTGGCCCACCATTTGCTTCGCAGGTAAGCCAGCTCCCCCGCCTCACTCAGCTGAAGGATGGCCACGCTGAGGTTCTTTATGATGGGTGAGCCTTGAGGAAATTCATAGGTTTATTGTTTATTATGCTCCTTTTTAAAATATCATTGGTAAAAAAGTCATGAAAAAGAATAACCTCACCAAGGGGGGCAGCGATGCTGTATCCCCTCATTCCAACGACTTCATGTGCTCTGACCAGCTCACAATAACGTGCTACTGCCAGGTCCAAAGAAACAGACTCTCCGATGAAGGCAAAGTTTCCCTCTTTTGCACGTCGGACCCCTTCGTCCATAGATGACACAAAACTCTTAGTTCTCTCCATGTGCTCATAGATTCTGCGGTACACTGGGTTGTTTGAATTCTGCATGAAAGAAAAACTGAATTAGAGAAACAGCAGTGAGACGTGGGAGCCATGAGTGATCCGATGTCTGTACCTTGAAGAAGGAAAGAGTGGAGGAGCCGGCCAAACAGCCGTACTCAATCATGTCCTGATTGGCCAAGTCCTCAAACCCTTTCACTGTCAGGTGAGTGGACTCAGAGGTCTTAGAGGAGTTGAGGTTGGAGAAATAACAAGCCAGGAGGACGATGGTAAATAACCACCAGCTGCAGCAGATGACGCGTCCTGAAAGAGCTTTGGGGTGAGGGCCAGCACCTGACAACACAGAAAGAGAAAAGTGTTCCAGTAATCAGTAAATTCATTATCGCTGGTCTCCATTTGGTGACATACAAAGTGCCTGGTTTTAGTGCTTACCTTGTAGAGTCAGAGCTCCAGCTGTGTACCACAGGCTGTGGAGGAGGCTGAATCTGTTCTGCTCAGTCTGAGGCTGACTCCACTCGCATGGGCTGAGTCTGCATTTGCATAAAAATATTACTTATTAATGTGACCGCACTCAAAGGGATTCCACCGCCAACAGAAATGTGAAAATGTCCACAGACGAGACATATATATATAAATCCACAGCACAGCAGTCACCATCAACAAATAAATCATAATTATCACTTTTATTATACATTGATTGCATCACCAACCTGGTAACTATAAAGATACAAACAGCAGTCCCCAGGTAGGCAATGAGTATGCCGATCCAGGTCTCGGCTGTAAAGGGAGTCAGGAAATCAAAGAAGCCTGCTCCCTCTGAGATGTCCTTCCTCAGCAGGATGCTGATTCCTGTCTGCATGAACGGTTTGGTCATCCCCACCGCTTTCTCCCGAGCTGCAGTGAGAGTCAGCGGAGCAATCGCAAGGTCGGCCTCCTGTAGGGAACGCATGAATACTTAATGTACATTTATAGAAACTCCTCTTAGAATATTAGAGATTCTTATTGCACCAATGCTGATATTGTTCACACCACATATTCACTGATTTTGAATCTATCTGTTGTGAGTCACAGACACCAGCTGGTTAATTCAACCTCCTGCAGAGCGGCTAGCTGCCCTTTGACCCCACCAAATGTCACTTTTGATGGACTCACCCCTCTCACCACCTCTCCAATCATCCCATTCCAGTTCCCGCTCTCATCCTGTCTGCCATATGAAGAGTCTTTCACCAGATGCACTTTGTACTTGAAGCCCAGTTTCTTGGCTACTTCAGACAGCAGGTCCATACAAAAGCCCTCCAGTTGTGCACCTTTGGACATTGCATATGGCTCTTGCTGAAAAAAAAAGAGTAAAAGATAATCAATGGCATGTGTTATATCTTAAATTGTGTATTGACCTTTACTAGAGGCTCAAAAGAAACAAATGAACTACCTTTATGGTTGTGATTCTCATCTCTGATTGCGCTGATGTTGAGGGAGAAAAAAGTAAAAGGACAACGTTAGTACGGTAACTTTTAGACACAATACAAGCATTGTCCATTATGTCTTTGAAAACTAGAAAGTTGTTAAGATATGAGGAGAATAAAAATAAATCTTGGGGTTGGGACCTCCTCAAAGGGGCTTTAGATAAATCTGAGGGGTCACCAGGTGACTAAAATTTAAATACTGGATATTTTTCCTCCTCAGGCCTCTGAAAACTATTTAAATAAAATCAAATTAGGATGAAAAAAATCACCCTTTCACAGCCCATCATCTCTCACAGCCAGACCTTTCACAGCGCTGGAAAAAGGTCTGCCTGAACCCATCATAATCCCACCCTAAGCATATTAAAACACTTGGGTTGTTTGTATTTTTTAAACCAATCACAATCATCTTGAGCAAAATAGTGTCAGAGAGGAACTTGTTTTGGTGGAGAGGTGAGTGCTGGCATTACAATGGCTAAATCAATCCCAGCAAATGAAAATGCCACATAAAACATGAAAAGATGTTGAAAAGATGTAGGTTGCTAGCTCAAAAGTTGTTACTGATGATTTACGCACAGCACTGAAACAGAGTGTGGCGATTAGTCTGGCTATGTGAGATGAGACATGAAGCAACAGGGATTGCTCAAATAGGGAGCCAATGATCAATCTACATCCTGTGAGCCAGACTGACAAAGCCATAACAGGCGATGGGGGGTCACAAGTAGACATTAGTCAAGTTTAAGGGAAAGACCAGGAACCACCAGAAAAAATAGTGAGGGTACATTAAAGTAACAGAGCAGCTGCTTGCAGGCATGCCTGGCTCTGGGAAATCATACTGTTGGTCGGTTCACCACTTTGGTCCAGACTAGAATATCCCAACAATGTATTAGGATGAAAATGTGTCAAGTGTGGTTTCCAGAGGATGAATCATAATGATCTGACTTTCATCCAGCACCTCCAGTAAAATATCTCAACATCTACTAGACTGACTGAACATTCATGGTACCCAGAGGATGACTCCTACTGACTTTGGTGATCCCTTGACTATTGTGATCTTAGCGTTTAGCTCAAAGCACCGCTGTGCCTACATACAGCATCCCCAAGCAGATAGCTGTAAAACCACTGGTTCTTATTTTTCATTTCTTAGCTGTTCTGTTTTGGTGTCCTTGTAATATACACTTCACTTGTCAGTGTAGTGCAATATCATTTTCTCAGTCACGTGCAATACTACTTCTCATTGTTCTATCAAATAGTAGTAAGTAGATAATATAAATGTTACCGTATTCTTTTCAACGTTATCAGCAAAGTCCAACAATACAAGAAAGAAAAATTAAAATTAAAGAAAATGAAGAAATCTTATGGCACTGAGGGCTGACCCCAGGCTGTAGTACCCCTCTATGTGAACCAGTGGTTTGGATATACAAGCACCATTTGCAGAGGTGGGACCAAGTCATAGTTTTGCAAGTCACAAGTTAGTCTCAAGTCTTTGCACTCAAGTCCTAAACTTCTAGGTTGGGGCCCTAAACAAGTCATAATGCGCTCTTCATCAAATGTAATGCCATTTTAACAACAGAGGAACAATATATTAGATTTAAAAAAATCATGAATGCTTTTTAAATTTTGGATTTATTTGTTAAAACAAGTTTGTTGGAAATTGTTGTTTTTGTTTTGTTTTGTGGCCACTGCATATTTTTGTATGCAAATTAAATTATATTTGGTATTATTTTTGCCAGCTGGCACTCACTTATGTAACATTGGGTCTTCATTCTCTCCTGCAGCTTGACTGGGTGATGTTGGATGTGTTCAAACAAAGTGGATCTAGGGAATTTAGTGTCGAATGCTCAAAATGAAAAGCACTAATGTTGGCTGATTCAGGAAATGGAGGGAAATAAATTGATTCGTGGCACACTTTTTAGAAAACAAACTTTATCTTTAGGCTTGGGGGAAGGTATTGAGTATTTTCAAGTCAAAAGACTCGCCCACGTGAGGTCACAAGTCATTACTGTTAAAGTCCAGTTGCAAATCTTTTCTTGATTTTGTCAAGCTGAGTCAAAATTCAGATTTGTGTCTTGAGTCCCTCTAGGGACAAGGGAGAAAAGTATGAGGAGGAAACAAATAATGGGGATACATTAAAGTAAGACAGCAACTAACTACTGTTATTTTTTTCTTTGACTGACAAGTTATTCTCAGTTAAATTTAGCAGAATCAAAGACCCTTTTGTGCACTGGCCATCCTCAGACTTTATTCTGACATGCAGAGATGTCTGAGGTGAACTTTGGGGCGTATGTATTGACCTTCCAGTCACAACTGGTTTCCGGTATCCTAGAGATCTGGCCACTGTCCTCTCCCACTTTGCACACCACAATCTATTTAGAGCAGTGTTTTAATTCAAAGAGTCTCAATGCCATGGCACTGTGAGATGGGAGGGAAGTCAAAGAGTATCAAAAGCCTCGATTCAGGCCAAGGCCTCGGGGATCCATCGCCACAGGGTGATCCTGACAACCATCAGATCCTCCTTTTCAAAAGATGACACGTATACAAGCTCTTCAAGACTTTTTGGCCACTCTGAGACACAAGGCCTTTGTTTAGCTCCATAGAGTTGATTTATTACCGTTTTTTGTGAGAGTGTCAACTGGCTTGCCTCCCTTTCTGTTTTTCAACAAGAGTTGGACAGGATGTGGCGCTACACTTTGATATTGATCCGAGCTGACTGTTTGTGTATTTATGTCTCGTCAAGCCTGAGAATTTTCTACCAAACCCGCGGTGAAAACATGAGGAATTTGGCAGAGGAAAAAAAGCAAGCTGCCACCACACTGATGTACGAATGCAGTGACCCGGTCAGACTTTGAAATACTGGTGTGAAATGACAAAACTATATTTTTTTCATGCTGTCAATCACACATGCCTCTACATCAAAGCACACTCAGTCACATTCAACATGGTTTGGAATTGTCAGTATTATCTAACAAGCCTGGTTAAATCTGGTATATTGACTGCAGTGTCAGAATTTTGTCTACATAAGTATGAACCTGTGATAAAAAAAAAAAAACTTCCTTACCTGCAGTGCACACTCCTATGTCCAGCCAAAACCCTACAGACAATACAAATACGCCAAACAGCATCTGGAGTCTCCTGATTTGCATCCTACAAGTTACAAAAAGACAATTAATGGTTGGTTGTGATTCATGACTCACACTGATAAACTTTAATACATATAAATTAAGGCCTATCTTGATGAAAATGCAAACACAGTAATGAAATCAACACATTAAACAGTGCCAATGACAATTACTAAGGAGAGTAGAAATGATGGATGTCCATACTACCTGACAAGAGTCCAAGATGTGGCTGCTGCTGGCACGTCAGACTTCAGATGGACCCCAGTGAGCTCGACTGTGATGCAGCTTGATCTGAAGTTTTTCAGATTCAAATGGGTTTGTGCAACCAGTGAGGTTTTTGTGGGTGGAGAAAGTGGACCAATTTTGAAGGGGTGGGAAGAAACAGCATGAGATACGAACATATAGCTTCCACTGTGGAACAAAATGTGGTTGCTTACACTTACAGACAGCTACATATGTAGTTAAATCAGAAAAACATAATCAAGTTAAAGTGTTGAAGTTACTAGTGCAATAAATGACATGTACATGAATAACATATTCAAAGGGACAAATGTGAATGTTGCGTGTGTATTAGATTCCTTGGGAGGTGTTTGTGCATGTAAGAAATTAAAGAAGCTGTAACATGAGAGTGTGCAGCATTACAGTCCTCGCTCTGCTCTTTATTAACACTTTTAAAGGAAAAAAAATCCAACCACAGAATTGACTGACCGGCTAAAGATTTTGCGAGGCCCTGAAGGTTTATCAAACTGTTGCAAAATGGAAAGGAAAAAAAAAACATATTGAGTGAACAGATTCATGCAGAGAACTGCACATAAAAACAGCTTTGAGAGATGGCCTTGGAAAGATGTTGAAGGCTGAGTATGTTGAATAAATAAGAATCTTTTATTAAGGAATGGGCACAGATAAAAACGACCAATCTGGTGAAAGCTAGCAGGGAGCCAGGACTTCTGTGCAGCTCCAAAATCAATATTTGAAACTGTCGTTTTTGTCAGATTGGCACTCTGGGCAAGTCTTGTCCACATGACACTGTTTGTTTTAAAGAATTGTTTAATTTTCTAATGTTAATAAAATAGCAAGCGTACATGCTGACATGCCTGTTCTGTCCAATTCATACATTTTTATTTGTATTTTACCATTAAAATCTGAACCAAGAGGCTTTATGGTTGCAGGTTAAAGGGACAATTCACCCCAAAATCACATATTTTTCTCAAGATAATCCACAGGCCTTGCTGTGAGCAATTTCATGTATCTATTTTCTTCCTACAAAACTACACCCACAACCAAATCACCGCACGGACAGAAGCATGCAACTACTGCTAACACACCTAGCACAACTGAGCTAGCTAATGTTACAGCTTGGCCGAGGAGGATGCCATCGGTGATTACAGATTGTGCTGTCATGAGCACGAGCCTTTCGTGCATGAGTAGATGCACGCTTCCTCCTGTGTGGTGATACAGTTGGTGGGTATAGTTTAGTAAAAAGAAAATAGTTCCTACATGAAACTGCTCACAACAAGGTCTGTGGATTATCTTCAGTAACTGGGACATGATTTCTGGAAAGAGACATTGCTGTTGAGTTTTTCAAATGTATTTTTTTGGCGCTCTGAGCACCACAGTGCCAACTAGTTCAAGAGCAGGCAGACATCTCTATGGATGATATCTCCAACACTTTGTAATTTACACCAAATTTAGGTTGAGAGGCGACACTACAGCTAAGAGGAAAAATATGTATTTTTGATTTTTGGTGAACTTTCCCTTTAACAAAAACAATATATTAGGTGTAACAGTTTGGTATTTCACAAATGGTCTCATAATAGATTTTAAGTTATGTTATAAAATCAAGTTACAGTGGAAGTGTGTGGTCAGTTAACAGCTGAACAACTTGAAATAGACTGACATAAATCAATTTGAATGCCTCTGCAACAGGGATTGTTTGACAGCGGAGTGATTTAGTCATTGTGTGTGTTCAGCAGACATTTTATAGCTCCTGTGGTAAAATTAGTGATCTAAACAACTGAGTCAGCCCGTGATCAGCTCAACAGTTTGAGCAAGTTCATGCAGACTATAAGATAAGTATAATAATATTTAAATAAATTCAACAAAAGCCTGTTGGCATGGTGAAATACAACATCTCAGCATTGGCAAGATGAAGTAAGTGCATCGACTCCTGCCAGTGGACGTACTTAATTAAGTTAAAATCATAGTTGGCTTTGATGGGCCTCAGACCCATAATATTACTGTCAAATCTACTACCAGTGGAACCAGAAGGTCAGAAAATTAGGTACACTTATTCTAATGGAGCCATTTTTGTCAACTCAGCCAACAGAAGTACAAAGGATTCTTGTATGAATTATATATGTAATGCAGGATGTTAGAAATACCGAGTTAATGATTCCACATTATATTCATTCATTTAACCGCTTTGTTATATTTCATCTCTTCACATTATGGTCTAAATGTTGTGTCAAAGAAGTTTCCACACTTAAAGGAATGTACATTAAATCATATATGAACATGTTATTTGGATTAGCTGTTGTATTATTATTTTTTTATTCAATATGCCGTAAGATTTTTTTGTAACTGTGAAATGTAAACTCTTCTTTCGGTCACTAAAGCCTCCCAGAGACAGCACTGAGGGTTTCAGTGTCCCTGATGTAGTAAAAGAAGAATCATGCTAAATCAATTATCAAGTAAGCTCATACATGTGACTTTGGTTTGTTAGAGGCTCTCATTCCCACATGCAGTGACAATCCAACATAGACATGGCTATAATATACACTGGCTGAGGAGGAGAAAAACAAACAGAGACAAACCAAGAAAAAGCTAAGAGAAAACATGTATATGTTACAAATAGTTTTGACATGTACACTTTTAAGAATTACAGAAGCTCAGCTGGGGCTATAGATACACCTGAGGAACTTAGGGTTTTAGAAACCTTGAGGAAACCTTGACTAATGTAAGGCCAGCAGCATATAAATAAATAAGGACTCAGCATTTCCCCACTAGAGACGTATCCCTGACATTCTAACATATCTGACTCAGCAGTAGGCTATCACACAAACCTCATCAGCAGACAGAAGTTGTGCATTTGTAATATAGATGGACGTGTTATAATGCAAGCTTGCAAGCACTTTAAAACTTTTCATCTGTGTTGGATTAAAAGTTCATTTTTGTAAGTTTTTTCTTTCGATGAAACATCCAGGAAAGGCTATTACACTGAGTGGAACTTCAGTTAGGACTGTTTGCACAATATGGACATGGTGTCCTAAAGATGCTGTGGATTCAACACCTACCACAGCTACTGAGCTTAAATTTGCCTGACTGCAGACCATTGAATCAGGCAAAACTGCCATGCAACAAGCATAAAAGCTCATTCTTGACCTTGGACATCTGTCTACTTACTGGCTTCTTGCAGGGTTTCTATGCTGCATGATGAACCTTCACTAACTTAAACACCAACATGTATGAAAAGCCTAAAGATGACGTGGATGGAATCATAACAACTACTGTGTTTACATGTCAACAGATCCATCTTCATGACAATTGAACAACTCCATATGATGATGACTGTTCAAGAGAGCTCTCAAAAAACTAATAGGGCGGCTTTTAGTATGAACTGCTTTGTTAAACTATTTACATGGAAAATAATAAACTTTTACAGAATTTACAAGCAATATGACTAAACAGTTAACAGAATAGTTAAAATATTGCGTGTGAATTAGACTCATGAATTTCTGAAATCCTGTATATTGCTTTCACTTTAAGTTTAAGTTTATTTCCTTTATTAATCCCCCTGAGGGGAAATTCAATGTTTTCACTCTTGCTTGTCAATTACACACAGGTCCGAACACACACATGCACAAACAGGACCTATACATGCACAAATTGGAGAGATGTCAGAGTGAGGGGGCTGCCCTTGGTGAGGCGCCCCGAGCGGTTGGGGGGTTCGGTGCCTTGCTCAAGGGCACCTCGGCAGTGCCCAGGAGGTGAACTGGCACCTCTCCAGCCACCAGTCCACGCTCCATATTTTGGTCCGGACAGGGACTCGAACAGGTGACCCTCCAGTTCCCAACCCAAGTCCCTATGGACTGAGCTACTGCCATAGCAAATGTACGCAAATATGTCAGCAGGATTGCAAATCCAAATTGTGCACATAACATTAACTGTGTTCATGAGCATTTGATTATTATTTTCTTTTTACTATGTCATTATTACATTTGGATAATAGATTGATTAAATTATAATGTTTCCCTAGTGATAGCAGGTGTATATAATAGGTACAGTATGGGGTCTATGTGGTTATAATATTTGGATATTAGATTGTTTAAATTACAATGTTCCCTTGGAGATAGCAGGTGTATATGTCATCTAAAATATGGGGTCTATATGGTTATTACATCTGGACATTGAATTGTTTAAATTACAGTGTTTCCCTGGAGACAGCAGGTGCATTTAACAGGTGCAGTACATGGTATATGTGGTTATTACATTTGGATATTAAAAGGTTTAAATTACAATGTCCACTTAGAGATAGCAGGTGTATATAACAGGTACAGTATAAGGTCTGTGTGGTTATTACATCTGGGTATTAGATTGTTTAAATTACAGTGTTGCCCTGGAGACAGCAGGTGTATTTAACAGGTAGCCTACATTATGGGGTCTATGGGAAATACAGACGAGGCCATAAGGCGCGCAATATATGTATCGTTGTTTTTCTCATCGCTTCTTTATGTTATGATCTCCACATTGAGTTCGATGAGTTCGGTTTATCGCGCTGACCAATCAGAAGGCGATGCGCGTTGCGCGCGAGGTGAAGCGCCGACCTACAATTGGCTGAGGTGGTTTTTTCCAAAGGGGCGTATTTTTCAAGCCATCTTGACTGAATATTTAGCCTCATCCAAGCAACATTAATTTGATATCTTCGGGATTTTGCTACCCTCGAGTTGGGAACTAGCATCGTTTGAAAGCTTGAAACCACAGCTATGAAACCGGGTCGAGTTTGGGTGTTTGACCGGAGTCACGGCGGAGAACTGGAGTGCTGAAGATGACGCTGTCGCTCCTGAAATTACCGGCTAGCTAAGCTAACGGCTAGCATGTCCGCCTTGGTTGTAGTCTGTCACTAGCTGACATTTAGCTAGGTGCAGTTATTCTGTTTGGCACTCGCACTGCAGAGGACGATTTCACAAGGTAAACCACTCTGATATGTTCAGCATGTTCAGCGTTGCTTAGGAAACCTGCCGTTTTGTCACACGACTTCTGTGTGTCCTGTCCGACCGAGTAACGTTATCACATCAGCGAGAGACAACCTTTTTGCAGGGGTCTGGAGCACAAAGCAGGAGCCGAAACGTTGCATATTTGCGGTGTCGTGATCTAATGTATACATGCAAGTATTTTATGCATTTAGGCACGGTGCATACACTGCATCTGCTCTCTGGCTGCTGTTGGCATGTGTAATTGGGCTGCTAATCAACTTGCAATCCAAATGTTGTCTCTGCTGTTGTGCGCTTAAAATGGCTGACAGATGTTAGATACTCGGGTTGGTATTTAGCGCTCTTCAACCTAACTACGCACAGCAACAAGGGAAAAAAATAAAGGATCCCGGCTTGTGATTGGGCTGAGGGAAAAGTGGGAATGTAACAGACTCCCGATTGGACCAATGGAGAGGCAGCTGCGGTCATACATGCAATCAGCACAACTTACTGTATGTGTGTTTTTGCAGCAGGAGTACTTGAGGTAACATGCTGTGTTTTTATTACAGCAGCACCAGAGTTGACCCCTTTACATAGTAACTGTTGTGTCCCCAGGATTTCAAGGAAACACTGCGGTTCTACTAAAAAATAAAAGATGGCTTTTTGAATATTGGCAGCAACAAAGGAGCAAGAATAATCAGGATAACAACAAAATCATTGTAGGCACAGTGATATAATATAAAACAAGCCCTGAGGGCAGATCATAACAGAATTTTGTCACCAATTTATCAATTATTAATGGATAAAGGCAGTATTATGTAATTAATTGCTTATGACATTTTATTCACTGGTATTTTGGATTTTGTTATCAAGAACATATGCTGGGGGTCATCTGGGATAGCTGAATATATGACACTTTATATTGATGACCAGTAAATTAGTAGGTAAATGTCATGGCATTACATAGGTTTTCAGTTAAAATAGTACAATAATACAGTTAATGTTCGTTTATAATTCAGCATTCACTGTGGGTTTCACTCGTAGTTTGATAGTCTCATATCAAAATAGTTATTTTCCATTGACATCAGATTAAAAGCTCAGATTTTATTGAATCAGGACCATGGTGGCATAGCATAGAGTATAAATAACATATACAACTCAATAATGACAACAAAACAGCTACTGTTAATCTTAATAGAGTGCTGCAGGGACTAGTCCTGAAACCTGCAAATGAGTTAGCATTTTAGCACTCCCAGTTTTCTTGTTTTCAAATAGATGCCTGAAATGGGTCTGTAGTTAACACAAGCGTAAGAGGGTTAAATGTTGTGTTCTACAACATAAAATACATCAGTAAATACCCCACCCGTGAATTCTGAAGCCTTTACATGTCTTACAAAGGCAGTCTCTAACAAGTGGCTAAATGAGACTACAGAATGTCGCATGGCTTTACAGCCTCAATGTGTTAGGGACATTTGACTCTAGTGTAGTTCGTTTACAGCCTGACATTTGCTTTTTACTTCTAGCGATCTCATTTAGGCTTCAAAAAAGATAAAAGCTGTGTTCATTTGTGAAGATTATCTTGCTTAACACTATGTGTAAGTATCATAAACGTTTGTTTGTCACAGAGCTTATTTTCTGCAACATTCTAAAATCCAATGAAAAAATCCTGCTTGGTTTTTGTCGAGGGAAACAGGGTGATGTTTACTTCTGTGTTAGCCTACATATTATATAACTTTAGATAATAACACAACATAGAAGGTGTTGACACACATTGCATTTAATGTTTTTTCTCCCTTTGTGTCTGCTAGGGAGCTGGTGTAAACTCCCATGCAGAAGGTGAAGAGTTGGGAATGTGAGACAGTTGTTAGCGGACTCAACATGGGTAGGGGCCGAGGCAGAGGGAGAGGAAGGGGCAGGGGATCGTCTGGCCAGCTGCGGCCCCCCTCGCCCTACAGACTGCAGCTCTCTCCGTCCAGGGAGACTTTGACGTACGCTCAGGCACAGAAGATAGTGGAAGTGGACCTAGAGGGAAGGCTCCATCGGATAAACATCACGGATCTTCTGCCAGTTATCACGGAGGATGAGATGATGGCCCAGGACATTGCTGAGTGCAACAGCAACAAGGAGAACAGTGAACAAACGCAAAGTAAAACCAGATCGTGGAGGAAACCCTCAAACAGTAAAAGCAGGAAGAGTGGTAAAAATACGTCTCACCAGAACCAACGTTCAGGCTCCCAGCAGCACACAGGACCTACTAATTCCCTCCAGCACCCGTCTCACCAAATCCCTCTGCCTGAGCCCGTCTTTCGTGTGCTGACTTCAGTTAGCCCCTCAGAGGCGCCTCCTCTCCCAACAGCCTACTATCGTTACATAGAGAAGTCAGTGGAGGAGCAGGACAGTGTGGCTGAGTACGACATGGACGAGGAGGACCTGGCCTGGCTGGAGATGGTAAACCAAAAGAGAGTGTCTGACGGCCATGCGTCTGTATCTGCAGACACTTTTGAGCTGCTGATCGACCGCCTAGAGAGGGAATCCATCTTGGAGTCGCGCAGCCAGGCTCTGTCTCAGAGTGCCGTCGACGAGGATGCTTTCTGCTGTGTCTGCCTGGATGATGAATGTCTGAACAGTAATGTCATCCTCTTCTGTGACATCTGCAATCTGGCCGTCCACCAAGAGTGTTACGGTGTGCCCTACGTACCTGAGGGTCAGTGGCTGTGCCGCTGCTGCCTGCAGTCCCCCTCCCGTCCTGTAGACTGTGTGCTCTGTCCCAACAGAGGAGGTGCCTTCAAACAGACAAGTGATGGACGTTGGGCCCATGTTGTCTGTGCCATATGGATCCCAGAGGTGTGCTTTGCCAACACAGTGTTTCTGGAGCCTGTTGAGGGGGTCAAGAACATCCCAACTGCTCGCTGGAAGCTCACCTGCTACCTGTGTAAGCAGAAAGGCAGAGGAGCATCCATTCAGTGCCACAAAGCCAACTGCTACAGGGCCTTTCACGTCACCTGCGCCCAGAAGGCCGGCCTGTTCATGAAGATAGACCCAGTCCGGGAGACCGGTGTCAACGGTACCACCTTCTCTGTGAAGAAGACTGCTTTCTGTGAGCATCATTCTCCAGTGGGGTCTAGGCGGGACGGGTCTGGAGATGAGTCGGTTGAGGGGAGGCTGGTGGGGGGCAGGGGTAACCGAGGTCAAAGGTCCTACACTCAAAGCCCGCCACCACCAACATCAAACAAGAAGGCAACCAAGGGCCAGAAGAAGAAGAACACAAAGGGGTCGACACGTCGCTCAACTGTGCCTGTGCTGCTTGTGCCTCAGATCCCCTCTCACAGGTGTGACATTTGCATACCGTTGAAATTTACATACCCAGCATGCCTTATTCATTTTACTGTCTGTTGTCTTACAAGAGATTATTAGTATTCTTACAGGGTTCCACAGGAAACACTCTAATCTACTTAGGTGTCGATCCTGTGCAGTGTAGTATTTTAGGCAAGTATAGACTGAATGAAAAAGTTTGTTGACAACAACTTCTGAGTAGAAAATCCCTGTCACGTACATAAAATGAAACAGCCCTGAGCAAACACTGACTATATTGGTTAGTTTTTAGCCACCTGAAACAAGGCACATCGGAAAAAAAATAAATGTTGGTTAGTGTGTGAGGTAAAGCAGTGAAAATATTTCAAATATAGCGTACAATTAAACTGATACTGATTTTTTAGGAGGGTCTTTTGAGGTAGCTAAAATATGTTTTGCTGCTGAGCCCATCCACAGCAATACATTGCTTAGTTTCAGTGCAGGTAGATGTGGTTCATCAAAGACACTAGCAGAGCAACTTCACAGTGTTTTGGTGTTGGTATTATATATTATATTATATATATATACATATTTTAAATGACCATAAGGTCATAAGTCAGTGGTATTAGTATGACCATTAGTACTGCCATACAGGTTTTAATGTATAACTGTTACATCTCCACAGGCTGAACAAGATCTGCACAGGAGTGGAAGTCCAGAGGAAGAATCAGTTCATGCAGAGGCTTCATAACTACTGGTTACTGAAACGACAGTCACGAAATGGGATGCCTTTAATACGCCGACTTCATTCCCATCTACAAGCCCACAAGGCTGCAGAGCAGGTGAGGAGAGAGATTATGTACAGTGTGTGTTTAAAATGAAAATTGGAGAATGAAACAAATCCTCTGATGAAAAACAAAAACTAATAACCAATATTAAAGCTGGTGTCCACATTGATTTTGACTAAGTTAATATATCTGTGCGGTGGAGCATCATAGATTATTAAAACCAGGACGTTTACAGTCATTAGAGTATCAGGCTCTCACAGAACCAATAAAGTCTGTCCAGGACAGAGTCAGCCAAGTCACTGGAATCAGACCACTTCACACTAGTTTGTTTTCTCACACACTGAAATCAAAGCATAAGCCCAGACATCACACTTGCAATGGCTGATTCAAATACATGGCGGGCGTCCACACAGCCCTCCACAGCACTGTTTGACACAATTTTTTACAGTAATGTCCCTATAGAAGCTTTATACATTAACATGAATTTGGTTACATAAAACGTTTAGTTGATTTTATAACTATATAAATTGTGCACAAACTGAATTGAAATTGTGATCCATCTATTTTTTTAATTTTTTTAAATTTTTTTTACAAATTTGCCTTACAGCTTCGGATTTCTATACATGTGACCCGATCCTTATGATTGTCTTTCTTGCTGGGAAACGTGGGGACTAATGAGCTTCCCAATAGGAGTCTGAAATGTGCAGCACACTTTGGTCTCAGAGCCAGAATATTTCCTTGCATCTCCCACATCTCCCAGAAAAAAAATCTAAGGAAAGACTCATGATGCATTTTAAAGCTGAATCACAAGTCTGATCTGTTTGTGCTTGTTCCTTTGTGTTCAGAGGGAGCCTGATGAGAAGCTGTGTGCTGCAAGAGAGGAGCTACGATACTGGCAGAAGTTGAGGCAAGACTTGGAAAGAGCCAGGCTTTTGGTGGAGCTCATCCGCAAGAGAGAGCGGCTAAAGAGAGAACAGGTGCGTCACAGAGGAAATGCCAGAAAAGCTCTAAATATTTGGGATAAGTTACAGCTGACATCTGGACCTTTTGGTCAGTTTGGTGGACAATTTGTCTGACCAAATTCTAATTGGTCAGACAATCACTGGTGTTACTTACATAAGGCCGTGTGTCCAGCAAAATGTTTTTCCCCCAGCCAAAAATGTGAGGCGCTCTTCTGAAAATGCCCAGCTGGGAGCGCCAGAGTGCTTTGGAGACACTGTTTTTTCAGCTGGGATGTTTTGGTTGCATCTGGTTGCTATGATACAGAATATCTGCAAAAGTAAAAATGTCGGCACAAGGTTGAGTACTTCCTCTGGGTGAAGGAAAGGCCCAGTAATCCTATCCTTTGCTGTTGTTTAGCACTTGTACATGATACAGGGGTTGGTCTTTTTGGTATTTGTCCTGTCCCTCCTCCATTGTGAGTGGACAATAGTGAGAAATAACAGTGATGAGTGCAGTAGAGTAGACCCTCACGCTGAAAATATATCAAGCAGCAGCGAACTCAGACTCGCTGCAATAATTACATTTTTCTGCTGTTCGGAGGCGTGTTCATGTGTTTCAGGTGGGAGGAAAGTCTTTCAACGTAGGTCAGCATGCCACAGGAGTCACAATACTATGTGTACTGATTGGCTGGGGGGTATCATCTGGCCGCAATTCGTCGGCAAAATTTAAACGATCCCCAACTACTACTTTGGCTGCTGCAGTTTTCCATACACTGCATGGCAGCTTGCCGCAGGTCACACCACTGCTCGGTGTGCTTTTTGTGTCAGCGCCTCATCATGCTGCTGGCATTCATAGCATTGTGTAAATACGCGGCGCTCCCACGTCTCATTGTAACGCTGGCCTCGAGGAAAAATGCTTTGATTAACAATACCAGGTAGAGTGCTCTCAGTGCACTGTGGCCAAGTTATCCCAGTCAGAGATAACAGACGCAGATTTTTTTTGCACATTAACCAATCATATGATAGGAGAGTAGGTGGAATTTTCAGTAAACCAAGATTTGCTTTGGTTGACCTAAATTACAGCCCTAATTTAAATATGTCACCTTGGGCTCAGAGAAATTGTGGTTGGTATTTTTTAACATTAATTAATCATGTGATTGAGAAGATAATAAGCAGTAGAATTGATAATGAAAATAATCACTAGATGCAGCCTTCATCTACTTCTTCTATTCAGCTAGAGTGACCTTGTGTTTCCTCTCCCGTGTGTGTATGCGTCATCACTCCTCAGATGAAAATCCAGCAGGCTGCTCTTGAGTTGAAGTTGACCCCTGCGTTGGTGCTTCTGCGATCCACCTTGGAACAACTGCAGGAGAAGGACACGGCGAAAATCTTCTCGCAGCCTGTCGACCTATCAGAGGTTGGTGCAGTTAGAAAACAATCCACTCACAGTTACACAGTTTGTATCAAGCAGTGTATTAGCTTTGGCTTTGACTCAGCTAACAGTCTTATTTTCATGACTCCCTGAGGTCCCAGATTATCTGGAGTTTATTTCCCAACCCATGGACTTCTCCACCATGTGCAGCAAACTGGAGGGGCACGCCTACTGCTCCATCGCGGACCTAGAGAAAGACTTTAACCTCATGATCTCCAACTGCCTCAAATACAACTCCAAGGACACCATGTTTCACAAGGCAGCCTTACAACTGCGGGAGGTGGGTGGGGCCATTCTCCGCCACGCCCACAGGCAGTCTCAGAGCATCGGCTTGGACCCCAGCACGGGCATGCATCTCCCAGAGTCTCCGAACAAACATGGCTTCTACAACTGCACGTGGGATGATGGTGAGTTGTGAGTGGGAGCTTGCTTTTTTTGTGTGTGTGTGTGTTTGAACATAACCCTGAAGCCTCATCTGTTCTCCTCTTTCACTCTCTACAGTTGACTCCCTCTTGAACCCAGAGAACAGACTGCACTTAACCACAGAAGAACAGCTGAAGGCCTTACTGGACAAACTGGACATGGTTGCATCCATGCGCACCAGTGGTGGTCGAACCAAACGCATCAGGCTGCTGCGCAGGGAGATCAACGCTCTCAGACAGAAGATGAACCAGCAGCAGCAAAACTCTCAGCCTGTGAATGGCAATGACAAGGAGGAGGAAGGAAAAGAGGAGGAAGAGGAGGAGGAGGAAGAAGAAGAGGAGGAGGAGAAGGAAAAGAAAAAGGGGCAGACAAATATTGTTGATGATGGGCCTTTGACATCAGTGTCCAGCTCTGCGACTGGTAAAAAAATACATATATATTTGTTTTTACTCTATTATTAATTACTTTTTTAATTCCACTTAGCCATTACTAACCTATTTTAAGCAGCATTGACACTGTTAATATATTTTTGATTGGAGCTGCATTCACTGATTACGTGACATGTCCATCGCCCCCACCATCGTTTTGCTTTTTTTTAATCAGTCCTTAGTCAGATGACCGACATCTTTAAATGTCTTGTTTTGTCTGATCAGCAGCAGAACCCAAAAATATTCAGTTTACAATGACATGAAACAGAAAAGCAGCAAATCCTCACATTGAAGAAGCTGCAACCAGTGAATGTTTGAAGATTTTTAATTAATAAATGACTAAATGATTAATTAAATAATCATTTAAATTGTATTTTTGATCCTGAAATAAATTTCTCTTTGATCCAGACGACCTTCCACCTGTGCTAGAACTCACCTGCCCAGTATCATCACCGCTGCCAGGAGATGCTCCTCTCGAACCTCCCGTCCTGGGCATTGTACCTGGAGGGCGAAGGTCACCCGGACGCTCCTACAAGCGTCAGAGGTCATCCCGTAGTGGGAGCAAAAGCCAAGGTGAAGATGAGGCAGAAGTTGGTGAAACGCCATCTTCCCAACAGGAAGCTGTTCATGAGGTTACTCCGCTGGGAACACCTCCAACACTGCCCTTGGCTGGAGTTGGTCGTCGTACATCTGTTCTGTTTAAGAAAGCTAAAAATGGGGCACGAATGGTAAAAAAGTCCCCATCACAACAGAACGGGAAGACGTCAGAGGGTAAAGCAAATGGATTGGACACGACCCCTTCTAGCCCAAATTCACCCAGTGTGACCAGCATCACCACCTTACCTCCCACTCCGAACGCTTCTCCTACACCTCCCTCTCCTTCCTCACACCACCTGAGGTCCAGAGGCCCCAGCTCAGACAGTGAGGCAAACAAACTCCCTCAACCACCCAGAGAAGGAGGTAAGGACAAAGCAGATCACTAAATTACAGAAAGACATTCTAGACAGTCCATATAATTTGTCAATATTTGTATTTTCGGCAGGCCTGACTAATGGAAAGCACACCTCAGCAGATCACGATGAGGACGACCAAAAACTAAAGTGAGTATGGAGTCAAAGAGGCAATGGGCCTCATGCAAAAGCCACTCACAGATTTGGTCTTCCATGGCATGCACAAGTGATTTCGACTCTTTCGAGTGAACCTCAGAAAAGTGTGAGGTTTAGGATAAGAAAATGAAAATGTTCCTACATAAGGCCCATTATCTTTTACATTCATAGCTTTTTAAATGTAGCTATAGTCTCCTCATAAGTTGTGCTTTAACTCAAAATCACCAACCTCTCCTGTTTTTCTCTCCTCTTGTTTGCAGCTGTAGTGTCCCACCACCCAAACGAAGCCGTGGTAAACCTGCACTGGCAAAAGTTCCTGGCAGTGAGAATGGAGACATCTGTGGGTCTGGTGTGTATGATAAGAGGGCAGTCAAAATACACTGAAATGCCTCCATTTTTTTGTGTCTGTTGGATGCGTAATGTAAGATTCTGCTCACAAAACTTTTTATAAGCAGCATTATTTTATTAAAGCTGGAGCAGGCCGTTTTTGGAAAGGACAATAAACAAAAAAAGGCAGCTCTCCTATCTCTGTAGCTCTCTTATTTCTGTCCTAAGCCCCTCCCACCAGACAAGCACAGGCATATGCACGGGCTTCATACAGGAACCCTGTGTTTTCCATTCATTTATTAATTTTATCAAAATTATGTGCTGTGTACAGCACATTAGCTCACCCCCTCCTTGCCTTGCTCTCTCTCTGTTCATCAGACCACAAATGACAAGAATTAGCTAGCTAGCCACCCCACAGTCCCTCTGCCGCACTCTCCACCGTTGTAAACCGCTTCGTCACGAGGAGAACAGTCAGCAGCTCCGGAGACCTTCCTTCAGTCGGCGGCTATAGTGGCTTGAATTCTGCCAGCACAAACCCTGGGTTTTCTGGGTGTCACAGTGGGCTGATGGCCAGCAGCAGCACCAGGTCTAACCTGCGTAAAGGCAGCAACAGAAAGTTTACCGATCCAGTGCAAAGTCAAGGCTGTCTGGTTCCCCCAGAGCTGGGGTTTGCACTGGCTGGATTCAGGTTGCTGCTGCCATTGACTGGGGGTCCATCTACAGAGTTGCTGTCTGCTCTCCTCTTGGTGAGGTGGTCTGTAGCGGCAGGGAGTGAGGCGGAGGACACACTGTGATTTGAGGCTCTAGCTAGCCAATGTTACATAAGCATAAATTTGAATTAGCAGCAGCCATGAGCCTTAAGCTTCAGTTAGCAGAAGGTAAAACTATTAACAATGTTTTCTCTCCATCTGTAAAACACTTCATTGATATTGACATGTTTTTAATGTCGGACTCTCTTTTAGACTCTCTTTTTGATTGATCTCTCTTCCTTATTTGGGTTGTTTTGCAGTGTAGGCAGTTGTTGCTAATGCTGGAATAGCAGCGTTTCTGCAGGATTCTTTGCCACTGAATCAGGCTTTCTCCATCTGAAGAGATGTGCGTGTGCACCTGTATTTGTAGAACAGCCAACAGTAATGCCCTCTCAGACCACTTGAATTACAATATGCTCAAAGTCTATTCTGGGATTTTTGCCTATTAACGCCAAAATATAACTGTCTACCCCAGCTTTAAATGTTGAGTTTGGGCTCAAGATCTTTCCTGAATACAAATTAATTGCATGTATTGGAATATCCTGTTCACAGGACAGTCTACGCTTCTGTCTTTAGATAGTGATACCGAGCTTGGACCTCTGGACCTAGTATGGGCCAAATGCAGAGGATATCCATCATACCCAGCAATGGTGAGGATGTATTTAGTCTTGCAGTTTATGGTGTCTATACTAAGCCTCAGAGCTGACATAAAGAAAACAGCCTCATTACATCCCATAGAAAGGCATGGTAATTCAGTCAACTCTGACTGACATAATTTATTGTTACAGATTGTTGACCCAGACATGCCCCAGGAAGGGCTTCTTCACAACGGCATCCCCATTCCAGTGCCTCCTGTGGAGGTGCTCAAACTGGGCGAGTGGAGAGAAACGGAAGAGGGCGAAAAGCTCTTCTTAGTGCTCTTCTTTGACACCAAAAGAACTTGGTAAGATTCAGACACGCAGGCTTAACCTCATGCTGAATTTTCAAACAATCAGGAGCAGTCTTGGTCACTCTGAAAATGGTCCCTCTTGGTTTTCAGGCAATGGCTCCCTCGGAACAAACTACTGCCGATGGGGATGGATGACACTGTAGACAAACTGCGCTTAATGGAGGGCAAGAAACCCAGTGTTCGCAAGTCTGTACACACTGCATACGACCGGGCCATGGTGCATTTAAACCACGTGAGAGGAAACCTAAATTTCACTCCCTCCAATTTTATATAAAATTTTAGTTTCAAGATTTTGTGAAAGTAACAGGCCATCTGGTTATATGTATAGAAGCTTCATCAATGCTCTTAAGACGGAGGGAAAGTAAAACAAAGGGTTAACATTTCCAACAGCTGGTGGTATTTGAAGGTTTCTGATTTAAGTGCTTGAAAACATTTTCCTAGATGAATTTGTTCATTTCTCCATGTAATTTTTTGTAAGAGATTTTACACAACCACTGTTGCTATGTGTTCATATAAAGTTTTTATTTAAGGCCAAAGTGAGTCAAGACTCGGGTGAGGAAAGTGTAAATATTGAATTGTCAAAGGGATCGTCTTGATTCAAAACATATTTAGATTGTATTTGCCATTGAAATGTCACTGTGTTTAATGAAGTGTGAAAGTCCCACTTAGTGTTCACGTCATATCTGGACTCCACAGAGGTTTGGCTCAGACAGCTATGAAAGGAAATTTAAAAGTTTTGCCATAAAAAAATGCATTTTAAGCATTTTTCTCTCCAAATAAATGTGAAAGGCACCAAACCCAAAACCATTTATTCAGATACTCCCTCCACTGAATCACATAGCATCCAGTCTTTAAGTTACTACTGATGTTAAAGCTGAAGTGCGGGACTTTATACATAAAAATTAAAAAATCCCTTGGCAAACAAGTTCACACAGTTCTGATTAAGCCTATCATCACCAGGAAAAGCTCTCTGTATTTCACAGTATACTGGAGATGTGTTGTCTGTGCTGACTTTCCTGCGCTGGCGCACTGAAAGTCAGTCCTGCACCCACAAAGCTCAGTGTTGGAACCAACCAGTTAGCCAAAATGATCCCCAAATCAAATCCAGATCTGACTTGGCCTGTGATTGAACACACCATTTTGCTGTTACACCGTTTTGAGTAATGGACGGTCCCAGTTGGCGCTCGCTCAGTCAGCTCCCACTTGATTGTGCCACATATCCAAAGTCACTGCCCCCTTGCTGCCAGTCAGCTGCATCCTTAGCTCTGCAGTTATGATTTATCGAACGTCCTCTGCCTATTTTGTCAAGCAGAAGCTGCTGAGTGTCTACACGGCCAGCTTGGGCACCTATTATTACTTATGCTGTCACTCGCTGCCCATCCACATTTAGTTTTGCATCTTACATCAGCCAGCCAGAGCTAAAGGGGGCAGGGAGTGGGGAGAGCCCATAGAAGCTCAGAGTAGGATGGAAGCTGTGGTAAAAAATCCTAAAAAGTGACCATGTAAAGTTTCTGTAGTGGATGCCCCATTTAAAAAAAGAAATTCAGCGTTCAGGGGAGTATTAAATAAAATAAAAAAAAAGACTTGAACAGAGTTCTGCTGGAGGCGATGGAGATGTGTGGAACTCACCTGCAGGCATACATCATAAACATGCGTCAACCATGTGCAGTTACTCTCACTGCTGGAGGGGGGAGACAAAACGTCTGCGCTACAGCTTTAAACAGAGCATTACTCAAAAAGAAACAGATCAAACCTGCTCAAGCTGGCACTGACATTAAAGTTAAAGCTAAACCCAAAGTGGAGCGTTTGAATCCTAGAGTATGTTTTGGGTTTGTACACACCACATTTATTCAACAGTTCTGAGAACTACTCAGTAGATTCAACAAGAAAGAAATTCAGTCTGAAATGAATAGAAATGCTGATACTGGCTGCCGGTGCAAACATTCTCGAACTTTTAGTCCAGCTATGACGTGTTGTCGGTGGGACTTTAGAGGTCTTTACTTATTTTTCCATATTGTGAAACTGTATTATGATACTAGAATGTTGGAGTACCCGGTGCAGCTACTTGCTTGGTGAGATGTGAAGCCACTACAGAGATGAAGCTGATTATTTTGTGGTTCTGACAAACGTCTACTGCGATCACTCACTGAATATCTTGCAATTTGTTTGCAAATCTGGCTGAAATGACTTGAAAAGCACAATCGGTCTGTTTAAAAAAGGAAAAAAAAAGCAGAACTTGTAGGATTGGTGACTCCTGGAGCCATATATGTGGCAAAAACTTTATGTGTGTGTGTGTACAGTATATACATATATGAATACAACCTCAGTGTAGTAAAGGTGCATGTGTATAGTTTTGTAAATATGTAAATGTATGTTTATATTGGCTTACATGAAGTAATTTAAGGAATGCAAAAATCAAATTTAGATTTTAATTTATAATTTGTGGCAGTCGAGAGTGTTATTTAAAAAGTAAACTATTGAAAAGATTTATGTATGATGCTAAGTAGCTCTTTGTAATAGTGATGGTATTCACAAACATGTCAGAATATATTCTCTAGAAGTGAGGTGGCACAAGACCTGAGCTCTGTAGGCGGCAGCAACCGCCCTCGTCTACAAGAGTTGTTTGGTTTGGGTTTTTTTTTCCTCTTGGGTGGCACAGGAGATTTTTGATCTTGTCATTTGAATTGTACTGCAAGATCTATAATCTGCCTTTGACAATATTTTCTCACAGGAATAAATGCTGTTTGAAACAACTGCACGTGTACGTCGTCTGTTAAACACGTTTAACCTGCTCAGCTTAATATGTTGTATCATCTGAGTTCCTCCTTACTGTCAGGGTGTCATTTGAAGACAGGATCTTAGTTGAAGAAGAGAAAATGAAGGTTTAAAATGAAAGTGGCTTCCTCAGTGTCCCACATCAGGGGCAGGCTCTCCACATTTCTAGGAAAAGGAGAGGTAATCTGCAAAGTTAAAGGTCCAGTGTGTAGGGTCTAGGGGGATATAATAAGTATATTTTCTTCAGTTTATAATCACCTGAAAATAACGATTGTGTTTACATTACCTCAGAATGAACAGTTAATATCTACATAGCGAGCGGGTTCTCATGTATGGAGATCACCATGTTGTGCTGTCATGTTTCTACAGTAGCCAAGAATGGACCAGCCAAACACTGGCTCTAGATAGGGCCATTAGCGTTTTTGTGTCAGCCACTATAGTTAGCAGCCCCTCCGCCACAAGCAACCTCAAAGACACACTCATTTGTAAAGTGAAACTGCTTTACTCATTGTTTTTTACAGTTATAAATTATCGGGTCCATTTATTTTGGAGAGGGGGAGACATCTGCAAATATTTCGGCTCACTGTAAAAACCTGAATAGTTGGATCAGAGATAAGGTGAGCACACGTTGAGCTATCAGAGAAAAAAGGTGAGCACACAGCAGCTGCTCGGCCAGCCCGGTGTCTGTGACACACCAAACAGCGTTGGAGAAGCACTGTTTGTAATGTGAAATGGCTTTATTCTTTGGTTATAATCACATGGGGTCTCGTTTAGAAACATGTACGCACAAAACAAGGCCTGAAATAGGTGCACGCCACTTCCCATGTATAAATTGTGATCTATAAAAGCAGACTTGATGGGAGAAACTTTGACACATGCTTATGAACATTATGGAGACAGGAAACTGGCAGCACAGATGGTGAGGTAGAAGCCTGATTATAGAAATTGTTGAATATTTATGGGTGCATGCCATTTCTGGCTTTTGTTCGTACATACATTTATAGTATGGATCCTACGCATTGTTTTATAAATGAGATCCCTGGTCCGTTTGTTTTGGAGACCTCTGGACAATTCAGCTCCCAGTAAAAACTCCTAAACAATGAACACTGAAAGAATTCTAACCAGGAGAAGTTTTAGCTGGGTACAGTCTGCAATATGTGTTTCTAGATGCCTTAAAATCTTACACAATGGTCCTTTAATATTGCAAGCTCCAAAAAGTGTAATGATGCAACCAGGGTACAAAATTAGCACCATCCACTAGCTGAATGCTGGTAAAATATGCATGGGGCTGGTAAATTTGCTTCACTCACCAGCCAAAAAACAATAACAATCTATTGACGGGCTGGGAAAATTTAAACATTAACTAGACATTTGGCAGGTGGACAGAAAAGTTTTGTTTTGCACCCTGGATGCAACATTTCCTGCCAAGTCTTCATGAGCTTCACCTGACGAAGACCTTGAAGAGGTTCAAGGTCAAGTTTTTGTATGCTGCCTTAGCTTACAGCTGCAATGAAGGTGACTTATCACTCAACAGAAAGTTAATTGGCAACTATTCTGATAACTGACTAATTATTTTAGGAATTTTTCCAGCAACAAAAATTTGCTGGTCTCGTGCTTCTGAAAGGGAACCACCTAAATTAAGAGTTCCAATATGTTATTTCCACGGCCGAGTAAAATTCAATAAGTATTTGTGACCATGAGCTATTCTCTATCAAAGCCAGATACCTGAGTAGTGAGTCTCAATCTGTGATGTCATTAAGTTTAAAGTCTAGAGCTGCTCCATAGACAATGAATGGGAGACTGATTTTGTGGATCCAAGGGAATGTTTGTTTTCTTTTTTATACCCAAATGAGCTTTATTCTATTGTGGCGTTCTCGATTCTAAAACAGAAATTGTCCCCATATACTCAGAACGTTCACCTGGGTGCTCTCACTGTCATCTATAACATCTTTTCTGATTCATTGTCTACGGATCAGCTTTAAATCTGATGACATCACAGATTTGAGTTTTAGCACCCTAGTTTTCGGATTTAAGAGAAAGAGTTGTTCGTGTTTACTGATATTTTGCCACTCTAGTACTTACACTTCCTCTTAGACCAGAGGAATAATGTGTGAATTTTGACAATAGGCAAAGTTCCCCTTTAAAGTGGTTGTCTCAGTGCCCCACATCAGGGGCTGCTTCCTCCACATGTCTGGGGAAAGGAGAGATAATCTGAATATTGCTCCAAAAAATGTAATGATGCAACATTTTGTATTATGTGTTATTTGGGCATTAGTTGCTGTTATGGATATGTACCAATACTCCTGCCAGTGCTATATTACCAACACCAGTTTAGTTATAGCATGATATATGATAGCAAACTGGCATTAGCTGTCATTAGCTAGCGTTAGCTGTAGCTAACACCGGTCACTCAACAAGACACCTGCCCAGTTCGCCACTGGTTCTCTTCGCACCACAACTTAATTTCCCTGCGATGGCTGTTATTTTTTATTACTCTTAGGTGCTCCAGGTCTCGTGGACACAGCCGGTTCATAATTGTACGGCTGTGGTCCATCATATGCATATGAATACACAATATTAGCCTCTTCTGTGTCAAAACTTTTGATCCTTATTTGCCATTGTTACATTTGGCTGCTCTTCTTGTAGTTACGTCACATCCTGTTGGACTTTTCTTGAAGAGGAAGTAAAGGATTAAATATTTTTATGTATATTTCTTTTGAAATCTAGTGTCCACTTCAATTTCCTCCATACTGAGTCACTGGGGGCTCTAACCTGCAAGCTGCTCTTTAAAGTCTTCACTTGACAAAAAGATCGAAATGAAGTTCAAGGTTATCATGCTGCTTTGGTCTAGAGCTGCAACAAACAGTCAATTTATCCATTAGTCCATCAACAGAAAATTAACTGGCAGCTCTTTTGACAATTGAAAAATCTATTTAGTACATTTTTGAGCAAAAAAGCAAAGCATTTGCTGGTTTCATGCTTCTTAAATGGGAGAATTTTGTTTTACTTTGTCATGCATAATAATAAACTGAATAGCTTTGGATTTTTGGACTTGGTCGGCTAATACACAGTGTACCATTTAAGGACGTCACCCTGGTCTGTGGGAAAATCCACAGGGCATGTTTCACTATTTTCTGACATTTTATTGACAAAACGATTCGTCAAGAAAATAATGAACAGATTAGTTGATAATGAAAATTATCATTAGTTGCATTCCTGCTTTAGTCCTGCACCTGTACCCAACTGGGTCGGACGTGCACGCTGCTTCATTCACACTTCGTCACATAATGTACGTCAGAGGTGCTTGAATCATTTCAATGGTATCAAACGTGGCCAAGAGAAACGTCGCTTCAAGTTCTTATTAGATCCTGAATGTGTTGGGAGTTGCAGTGAGGGAGTTACTGAAATAATAAAACATATTTACCAAGTGTCCACAGTGTATTAGTCACACTTCACAGCGCGTACTCTAAACATGATTATTTTTAATATTGTCTCAGTTTAACACCAGTGTTTACACTTCTGATGAGTGTTTAAAAGGGAATTACTTGGTAATAAAAAAAACTGAGTAACTGCCCAAACACTTCTTAAACACAGGCTGAGGTGGGAGCAGCCTTCAGGTCACATCAAACCACTGAAGTTGTGCACAGCAGATTGACGCTCATCAAAGACATTGTGACAGTGACAGTATTGAATGTTGGTAATGCTTCATTTCACTTAATATAATAAATATTTACTTGGGTTTTTTTAAAGGAGTTCTGCCATAATTATTATACTGTAATTCCTTGAAAGAAACCTGAGTAAACATTCATTAATAATTTACTATTGGACACTTTATTATTATATTTGTTGAACTGAACGCTTGTCTGTAGACCAATAACCCTAATAATTGCATGTCTGGCTCACCTGCTATGCACTGACCAGAAGACTCAAAGTTACACAAGCAATTAACTGAAAGTCTACCCAGTGTTTTTCCTATAATTCAAATTAAATAGCCTAAGAAACTAAATATTATAGAAATACCTGACCCGCAAAATCAAGTGTTGTTTACTGTGATGTTAATTTGTCATTTTGTCCAGTAAGAAATAAATAAAGCTTGCACACAACATCTGTATTTATGCCTCCCATCTGACACCCTCTCACATCTAAAGACAACATCAGTTTTACAGTCACATACTTTAAGATTTTGCAAAGACTGGGGATCTTGCAGGCTTATTCTGTGCAAGATTACAACTAGATTCCTTTAGAGATTATTCCCATGCTGCTCCGGGTGAAAAATCTTACGGTTACCAAGGTTAATGGTGCAAGACCTGAGACGCTTTCCACCTGGTCCCACACTATTACTTATAACCATAAGCTGCTCTAACATTCAGCTCTCACTGTAATTGTTACACTTGAAAAAAAGCAACATAAACAAGAAAGAAAAAGGGAGGAGGAATAAATAAAACTGTCTGTTGCTCTTTGGTTTGCTTTTTGACCTGCTGGATTGCTCAATATGTGTTTATTCAACATCACTGTTTTTATTCTTTATTATTATTGTCATCAATACTACGTTTCTTTTTTAATATTATTTTATATATTTTTTTTTATTTTAAATAACAATAACTTTACTTAACACCCCCCTTATGTGATTAATTAATAAAAATGAAATAAAACTAATAAATTGAAATACATTTTGATTAATTTAAATAAAAAAAATTAACAAAAAAATTAAGAAAGAAAAATAATGTGCTGAAATCCCTTTAAGAAATATGACATATTAACAATACCTTACATGCCTGCAAAAACACATAACTTTAGGAACACAAGCTAAAAGACGTCATATTTCAACAGTATTACTGTCAATTCAGCATTAGTATAATCCATAAAGATAAACTGTATTTGTGTACAAACTTTTTGGATTTTGTCACCTCAACTCGCTGCCAGCCTCCATTTGGTAGCTGTGCTATTTTAGTGGGAGGAAACCGTGGGAATGTGGCGATGACTGTATATAAAGACGGTAAGACGACTGAAGACAGCCTGGACTGAGTTTTACGATCACCTTCCATCAAACAATCAAGATCACAGGAGTCTGCACTAACTGAGGCAACACTCTCATGATTTTATTCCGACATTGGGAATTCGTCTGCAACATTGAAACTGCTTGAAAAGTCGTTCGTCTTAAGGCCGACATTAATGAGGACAAGAGTAGCTTTGTGCAACCTGGGATTTATTCCATAATACTATAGACATACTCTTAAGACTTGAATTGACAGGAAACTCCTCAAAGGACACAAGGATGAGGCTACTGTTTATAGACCATCTTTACAAAACTATTATCCAAAAAAGATAAGTCGCCTGAAGTCACTACATCAAGTGTCGACTGACTAGAAGTATCTGCAGAAAAACGTGTGAGCTCAGTGGCATCTTCTTAGCTTAACTGGATGACAATGAAAACACTAACAATGACAATGTCGATCATGTAGAGTGATCAGGTGTAACAGGCTGGGATTTCCTACTCTGTTTTCTGCACATATTGTAACATGAATGAAACCTGATCATTTATATTTGAATACAAACATCAGTGGGATGTGAAATAACACCATGTTTTTCAAGTTCAATCACAGGGACGGGCAGCCAAAGTCATAGAGGGCAGGTTGTCTGTTCACAGCCCTGTATGACGCATGGTGGCCCATCCCTGCTCTGGCAGTTCCAGTTGTTGTTATTCCAGTTTATGTCGCCCCAAAAACACAATACACCTTCATTCCTTGCATAACCTGTTTTGTAACATCAGGATGTTTTTGTTTGATGACAGAAATCTATATCTAAGAACTAGTCTGAGAAAGGTAGTTTAAGTTGGTTGAACTCCTCATCTTCACTTACTGCCGTGAATAGTTACAGCGTATGAATGAGCTGTCGTCTGTGTGATACATTCACTGTCCGTGAGGGAATTTCCTCTCTTGCTGCAGTAATAAAACAATATAAAAACATTTAAATATCATTGCAATTATTTTCTACCACAGTTTCAATTTAAAACGTACTAATGCTGTTTTGCCCTGACTGTCTCTGATCGAAAGCACTGATGCAACGACATGCTTTCTTGTTAAGGTAAAGAAATAATACTTGTCCGAAAGAGTTCATTCCTTCTTAAATAGTGTAAAACTTTTGTAGTGTTTGATTCCAGTAGTCAGTGTCTGTCGAGTCCAACAAGTGTCAAAAGAAGGTTCAAAAATGTCTCGGAACCAGTGTACAAACTATTGTTGAATGAGGCGGAGTGACTATTGTAGCACTAAGGGAGAGTCCTATAGAAGAGATAAGAAGCCGTTATCTGTGGAGTCTTGCTGGTCAGATTTGCCACCTCGAGAGCTCTTGCTGGGATTTGGGGTGGTTGAATACTTTGGGGGATATCTGATGAAGAGACGGTCCTCCTCCTTTTTAATCCACCTTAGGAGCTTAGTGATAGCAGTAATAGCGCAGGCCTTTGTCACCAGAGGACTGAAGCAGGTGTACAGCTCAAACTTACTGGTGACCTACAACAGAGAAGAAAACTGACATTTTAGGTGGGTTTTTCTCAGGAAACTGAAACAATGGCTGTGTTCAAAATCACATACTTACATACAATTCATACTATTCATGCTAAGTATGGTATCTCTGGTGTAAAATTGAGTATGTAGTGCGTTCCGGCTGCATACTAAATTACCGAGATATTCCAAGTATCGCACGAAAATGCATTGCAGCTATTTGAACTGTCGAATGGCGGAGTACGAGGCAGACAGCTATAATAATTAACTGTTGGATAAAATAATTAGGAATGATACCTTTAAGGTATCTTAAGACAAACAAAAACTGGGATTTGCTCCTGGACTGCCCCCGTCGTCTCAGCAAACTTTCTGTTACTGCCATCTTTAGAGCAGCTCCCCTCCCAACGAATGGTCGATTCAACATCTGCCCGCTTAGCACAAGCTAACACAGCAGCAGCGGCTAACATCTAAACCCGAGCTGTTTAACGGTCCCAACAAACGGGGCTCCACTATGTTGTTAAACCCATTAAGAACCATAATGAATCATTAGCCGTGCGGTGCTAATAGTTAGCTCTGTCACTGTGTGCATGCAGCTGGGCGGACTCTCACAACTGTCCTCGGCATGGAGCTCACACTTTTTAAAATGATATCCAACCCTAGTGATGTTAAGGTACATTTAAGAAGAAAAGTGTGGGAGGTCACATATACAGCATGTGCTGTAAAACCTATTTAACAGTAAAATATTTGATCATCTTAATTCACCTTGAAATAATACTGGATATCATTGAAAATATACTATGCAGGATTTTCCTAACTCATACAAAAGTAACCCCTCTTAATCATCACTTATGACTCATTAGAAGTATGTGACGGTATATTTATTTACAGAGACTCTACCCTCTGCTTGTATTTTCTTATTTTCCTCTTATTTTGCTGGGTTCGGGTTGATCCTAGGAACGGTACACAAGTGAGGTCGGGACTTTATAAAAGATAGCGACCATTGTGCCAGACTGTAAGCAGCACACATCCAAGAGAAAGCTATGCAAATTGAGGACACGGTGCCAAAAAAAAGGAAGCAAATCCAGCCAGGCACAAAACACCAAGCAGAGTGCATCTGGCGCTGGCTCTCCCTTTCACTGACCATACTGTTTACACACACTGACTGACGATACCTGCCTAATATTTATTTAAATTGGGTGGAGAAGTAATGCTGACTTATATTTCTGATTAACAATTTTCATTCAACTGGAGCATGGACAGGTAACTTCGTTATTGATACAGTCATGTGAGGCAAAGATTATGTGTTGCTTGATTATACTTCAGTGTGGGCAGCCTGCTGATAATGGAATACCTGATTGTTAATTCAGTAGGCTGTTTGCAGTACATACTGATACAGTATGTAGTTGGCAGTATGTTAGTAAGTGGTATTGAACACAATAGTTTGACACTTTAGGAGATACTTCTTTTCACTGTCTTGCTGAGAGTTAGATGAGAGCAACAATACTCTCATATCTGTTTATTAAATACATAGCAACAGCCAGCAGCCGTCTGACTTAGCTTAGCATGAAAACTGGAAACAGGGGGAAAGCTAGCACCTCTAACACTCACTCATTAACAGGTTATGTGTATACTTTGAGAAGAAACAGTCTGGCACGTAACCCCCCTAGTAAAACCACAACTTCTTGTTTTTACACTTTGTACAAGTTAAACCTTGGGGCACAGCCAGTCCAGCTGTTTCTTCTTGTTTCCAGTCTTCATGCTAAGCTAACTGTCTCCTAGCTACAGCTTCATATTAAACAGACAAACAAAAGTGTGACATTGATCTTCTTCTCATCTCAGAAAGCAAACAACTGTAATCCCAAAATGTTTCCTTAAATAACCCTCAAACACGTTCAGACACCGTCGTGTCAAAGAGAAGTGAATGCATGCAAAACAGTATTCAGAGGTTGTAGATAGTAACAGTGATAATGTATTCGTAAACGCAGCCACATACCCAGGCTAGCAGAGTTTCCCTCTCAGCGACGTGGTAGATGAGCTTGAGGGGTCGTGAGGTGCTGTGGATGCGGCTGTGCATATAACGATAAAGGTCCAGCAGTCTCATTTTCTCCTCCTCGCTGCTGTACGGTGCCTCCATCTCTGGGCTACAGCAACAAATCATAGAGTAAAGGTTACAGACAGAAAAGGCATAAAAAGTTGGGGCTATGATGCTGAGTTTTTCAGTCATCAAACTACTGATTTTGATGCCAATGAGACAAAGTTTCACAGCCTAACTAAAAAATAATAAGTATTTCTGCTCTTTGTAACATTCTTTGTAACAACAGTACCATGTGAATCAAAATATCGTCATATTATTATTTTATAAAGTGTGGAGCTGTAATTATTTGTATGATTTCACTTTCGTTTTCAAGGTCTGGATTGGCTGCTGGCTCACGTAATAAGACACCTAATGCTTTCAGTTCAGCTTGTTAACAGATAGGCAGGATTAGAGGAGGACAATTTGCATTTCTTGCAATTTTTATGTCTCTGTGCCCTTGTAAGTGGAAGCTCCTTTAAAAAAAAAACACCTCATATTCTGAAGTACCCAATATAAAACTGGACGCTTTCATTTGTAAACAAAAAACACACTCGACTGCATTTTTTCTTTGAGGAAATTGTTTTTCATACTTCCTCTTACTGTCTTAAGTCATATTTTCTTGAGACAAAGAAAATGTTATATCATAGACACATTCATAAAAATATATTTCTTAACAATAAGGCACCAGTTTAGGCTCATATGTCACTCATGTAGTTGCATAGATAATGAGATACACACACACCTGGTGAACTGAGTGAGCTGGCGGTAGTTGTCTGGCACATCAAAGGGCTTGTACATGAAGTGTCTGAGGTCTGAGACGCCCACCTGGCTCACGCTGTACGACTGGACTTTGGCAATGAGGCTCAGGGAGTTCTGAGCCGTCATGGCCTCCTCTATCTTCCTCTTGCACTCAGCTACAGCGTAGAAAGCCTCCTTGTCTGTCGAGAGCAGCAGCAAGCAAACAGTGCATTCTGGAGGGTCCAGGTAAGAAATGTATGCATAAAAGTAACAGTCAGGATTAAAGAGTGGGAGACAGATGGGAGTCCAGATCTCCCCAGCCTGAAAGGCAGAGGAGGCTCCGATGAGGTTGAGCAGGAGGTGGACGTCAGCGGGCTCCAGCCTGGTGTCCTCGATGACTGTCTTTTCTTGGACGATGGTGAGTAGCTGGTTATTGGCAATGAGGATGGAGAAAACCAGATTGGGGGTGATCGCTTTCTGCAGGATCTGGCTGAGAGAGTCCCTGAGAGAAGAAGCTAGGGGCAGGCAGTGCACTGCTGCTAGCAGAAAGCTGGGGTCAGAGTCCACCAGGTTGAGAAGACCGTCCAGGATCTTCTCGGAGCCTGCCAGGAGCCTCCTCAGGTCGTAGTTTTTCTTGTGTTCGAAGATGCGGGATATGCTGGCCTGGGTGAGCATGCTGATGATCTGATAGTACACATAGAGGAGCTCTCCACGCAGCTGCTGCTCAGACTGACGGCTGCTGGAGACACACACCAGCACGAGGGGCCCTTTCTGTAAGAACACCACGGTGTGCCCCTCTAGAGGAAGGAAGACATCAGCAAATATTAAAGATAATACTGGAATCAACAGTCACCGTCTTTTAACAATGCCCCCAATGAAATCTGCACTCAAAAATAATTGACATGTTTTGGACTTGAATTGAGTGTAAATGTATCAGGCCTTTCCAAAATAATGTTGCACTTCAAATAAATACAAAGGGTGCATTAACCTCTCCTTGCTCATCGCATTTCTCAATGGTGCAGTTTTGTCAATTGGTACTAAATAACTTCCTGTCTATAGCCGCTACAGCCACATTTACTGGCCGCTCCTACCCACAATGCTCTGTGAAATGTGTGCACTTGCTCTTATTATGTAAATAGAAGTTTATATTTACAACAATGTTACAAAAGCTAAGCGAAAAAACACTAATGCTCTCACCTGAATAGACCGAGCGGATGATATTATCTCCACTTTGAACAAAGGACACCAGCGCCATCATGACTCCCATTGTGGATGAAAGAGCCTCTTCACTTCCGTATCGGGAATAGATGGGTTTGCCTGCTTCGCTCAGCACAAAAACATGCTTCCTGTGCTGCCGCCAGCTGTCAGTTGTCACATCCTCGTCACGATGAGACATAAAAGCTGGAGTTTCCTGGGTGCCTGCCTCCAACAAGGGAGATGACCTTCCCTTCACACCTATACCTTGCTCCTCCAGCTTGGCCTTGGCCAGCATTGTAACGACAAACTCCCCAGAGTCGCTGCGGTCATTGTCAGTGGCAGCATCCTCTGTCTCTGTGTCAGACGGCTGCGCAGACGCATTGTTCTGACACTCAGAGTTTTCTGTCGCCTCAGTCTCTAGCTTTGTTACCTGGTTTGAATCGGGCTCTGCATCCTGACTCTTCTCCTCGGCTACAGCATCAGACGGGAGTGAATCTGCAGGCTCCTCTTTGCTGACAGTGGCGCTGTGGTTTCTCTCCACAGGATCTGGGAACATGTGATTCCCCAAGAGGGAGAGAGAAGTTGCCAACGTGTCAGCTAAAATGAAAACAACAATTCAATTAGGAAATGAATGATAAAAATTGATATATGTGAGCAATTCAAAATGGAGGATTAAATCATGTACCAGGTGGATTGCTCTCACAGGATGGTTCACAAATCTTCACTCCCTGTGCCTCTCCTTCTTGATGATTGTCTCTCTCCATGATACCATCCCAGTCACTGGAGATTAAAAAGAAAGCCAAACAATAAACAGCTTATAACTGATGATTATCAGTGGTTATAGCTCAACCTAGTATCTCAATCTCTTATGAATAGGAGCACTCATACTGGACCAGTGGTCAGGTCACATGATTACAGAGGAGAACTGGTTACAGAGAATCACAACTCCAAGATACCAAACAGACTCTGGAATTTAACACTGATTACAACTTGAGCAGCCTGGCTAATGTTAAACTATAGATAAACGGCGGTCAAAGAGATGAAAGTAACTGGTATGTGACCGCCACAACTGAGGAACTAACGTTTGTTAAATAACAGCTTAACTTACTTCTGAAGCCATTCTTAGCTTGTCTGCGAACGTGCTCACTGTCAATATGGCTTACTTTTTAATTCTGATAAATATCTGACTGTGAATTCCGATACAACTGAGTAGTAAATGCTGGCTGTACTTACATGGCTAATGCTAGCAAGCGGCACACACACAGAGATCAATTTCATGGCCTTGGCTTAACAGTGAGCATGCAAGCAATCGTGTTCAACTAAAAATAGACAGATAGGGATAAAGAATTAAACTTACGATTTTGTACCGCCGAAACGTTGGGTTGAATATCTAGTTCGCTACATCAACTTTCATCAGCAGCCCGGCTGCAAACAAGCTGTCAAGAATGAGAAGCAGAAAACAAATTTTCCTCTTACGACAGCAGACATCCGGAATCTCTGATGACAAGCTAAACTGACCAATCAGGCTGCTCGGTGGCGACGGCTAGCCCCGCCTCCCTCAGGGACGCACTGCGTAAGACAGCAACGTAAATGTTAGCCATGATTTTAGCTGGGTAAGCTAAAAATACAAACTGTTATTGGATGTTTTAGCGGTTTGTCCAAATAGTATTAAATCCCATCACCAGTTAACATGTATGTATTGTATCGCTTCAACAACAAAACTTAAAAACTGGGATGGGCACGTGCATTTTCAGCGAATATATTCTTTATATGAAGCTAGCTAACGTAGCCAGGGGCTAATTAACTACACAGGTGTTTGCAGTCTCGTGGCGTTCCCTTCAAAATCTCAGGGAGAAATTTTAATTCCTCATATATTACCCGTAATCTAGCAGCGGGTTGGATCTTTAGCGGCATTTTCGACGTCTTAAAGAGGTCCATTGTATATCCGGTGAGGTTAAATATCTACCAGGGGCAACTTTAACGTTTAAAATTAATATTTACTGCATGCACTTGATATTGCTCTGACATGCTATAGCTAGCGTGAAAATGCTGGACATAAACGTTAGCTTCCCCCGGCAAAGCTTTCTATCATTCCTGACAGAGAGAAAACGTCTGTGGGGTCACGAAAATACTTCTGAATATCCAACCTGGTGCTGAACCACGTTTATAAAGTAACATTTAGATTTACCGTGTATGGTTTGCGGAGGGAACGCTATGGGAGTGATCAACTCCCAAATGGGGTGAGCTAAATTATCTACCATTTTGTGCTGGTATTAGCGTACATTTTCAGTTGCAACGCATAGAAAACAGTGAGATGTATTGTAGACACATTAATACTTCATTATTGTGACAGTTAAATGTGCAGTTTAGCCAAACAAGAAATGTAAGCTAGCACTATTTCTTTGACGAAGGATGTTTATCGTCGCGAGCTTGCGGAGCTACGCAACGTAACTATGTCACGTCCGATTCTTCAATCCCAGCCTGATACAAACATCGTAGCTAACGGTAGAGATGGCGTCCAGGATGTCATACCTTAACGTTACCTAGCCAAAGCGATGTTTTTTAAATTTATCCATCGGAGGAAGAGTTTACCCGACTGAGTCTACAAACGTTGAATAACCGGACACAATGGAGGAACCGTGGGACTTTGAGTTTTTGTCCCGCATAGCTGACGGCTGCTTGTCGTTCCTATCCGAGTTTGTTGACGACTGGCTCGCCAACGATATGAGGGTCTCCATATTCAAAATCCTTCTCAGCTGGTTAATTTTTAGTCTGATCGCGATTCACTTTGCGTGGAAAGTCTACGGGAACACAGTGAACGATATGTATTACCGACAAGGTGAGTGTTCTTTGACTGTATCTGTGTCACTTGCTAAACTAGTGCTAGCCACGTTAGCTTCATCTGTGTCTTTTTGGTGCTGCATTCAGGGACCGGACAAAACGGAGGCACACCAGATACAGCACCTCACCTGAGTGGATGGTAGGTGTCCGAGCACCCATGTCGCTTCAACAAGGTAGATGATCCTCCTCACTCACTAATGGTCCTGTTTGGTGCTCTGAAGCTGCAGTTGGGATTGGTCACCATCAGTGCAAAAGCTAGTTTAGGATCTCTGCCCATTTCTTTTCTGATTGATTGGACATTTAATAGTTTAGGGAGACTGCATCTAGCTGGAAAAGTTGAGTTGATTCAGTGTGATTATGCTCTCTTAACTGGAGCTGCATCATTTATTGAACACCTATGACTAGTGGTGGTGGAGGAATATATGTATGATAGCATTATACATGTTTTATCACTCTTTAATTGCATTCCTGTCACTGACATTGTGTTGTTCTTGCAGGGAAAGCAAAGCAGGAGACACCCCGAAGACTCATCGAGATTAACGGGACAATGGTGTCGGACTTTGGGCTCTATCTAAGCGAGAGCTGGACTCCTGTGATGAGACATTGAATGCACTCTCAAGTTGTGCTCATAAGAAAGCATCTTCAGTGCATTAAAGATGCCTGCACGCTCTGGTGACTGCCCGGAGAATCATCCGTTACGCATACCAACAATGTCACACTGATATCCACCAAATCAACTGCATAGTGCTGTGAGATATTTATTTTGGCTTGTCAACATTGGTCATTGAGCAGAACCTTACTCTGCGTTAACTGGTGTGTCTGACTTAATAGTCAACATTTTCCTTGAGATACTGATGTGACAAATACTGATGGGTTTGTGTTTAAATTAAGGGTGTTTTAAAAACACTGTCTTAATAGCAGACACAATATTTTCCACTCTGACCATGCAGAGAATAATTTGAATAAATTAAAATGTTGTATGGAAGGAACAACAGTATATTTCAAGTCAATACAGATCCCTGAAAAACAGTTTACGTCTTACATCTTCCATGATTTTTGTGTGCAATTTTAACTCACTGTGTTTCTCATAACATATAGGAAGCATTGTGGGCATTTAATGTGAGAGTCTACAGAGTGCCTGTCTAGAGAGTGTTCTCACCCTTTGACTTTTTCTTGTTTCATTATTTTTTCCAACACTGACTCACAGCAAAGTCCTGCGTCAAGGTGAAAAGAAATCTCACATTAACCCTGTTTATGACATACCTACAGTGCACAATTTGAATGAAAATCACCTGCATGTAATCAAGGTATTAGAGATTATTTTGCAGTATGTATCTAAAAGGACAAACGGCTGGTTACTCATCAATTTCTGACATAAAACCACAACACAAAGACAGTAACATTTGTGAGAGTAACAAAGTAAAACTTATGGAAAGGGAGGAGTTGCATAAGATCTGGGCCGCAATAACACAAATCACCAGTAACCCACCATAATGCACAGTGGCATGTTGAGGCGAGGCTTCTATACAGCAGGCCCTAGTGGGTTTTGAGAGGGTAAAATTTACTGGAAAATACAGGTAAATCATGTAGAAAAAGCTGCTGTAATGGCTTAAAACAACAATGCTATTGTCCTGGAGTGGCCAATTCAGGGTCTACATTCACTGTCCAATCCATAATGCAAAGCAGGACATGAAGATGCTGTTTATCTCATCTTGGTGTCACTCAAAAGTGCTTGAGCAATGAATTGCAATGTTCAGATTTGCAAAGCTGAAACCAGCCTATCCTTATTGTTTAGACTGCTGCCAAAGGTGCCTCTTTCCTTGAGGAGTGAGAACATGCCCTGTTAATAATTTTTATATGTTTATGCCCAGTACATATTAAAGTTAAATTTTCACATTCAATTTCTCTATTAATATGTGTCAAAGTGAAGTTTGATCCACTATGAGTTCATGTAAAAGAATAAAACATGAAAAAGTCAAAGGGGGTTGAATGCGTTTTATGTGCATTGTATGAGCCATCTTACAATCATCTATTATAACTCAGCTGTAATAGCTGATTGTAAATTAAACTTACATGCTATAATACAGTTATAATGGTAAAGACAAGTCTGTAGTACAAAACAATGTGCTGCAGTGTGTGTTTACAGAAATGTTTAATGATGTACATAGTCCTTGTCAGATGAACTAAAGAATAAAATCAGCAGCATATTTAAGGTGTGTCCAAGTACCTGAAGAGACCAGCAGCAAAGCTTTGTTGAAATAGCTTGATATTACATTAAAAAAAATACTGATTTTATTGACACTTTAATTGCTAGAGCTTGGGTGTTTTTTGGTTTTTGCAGTGATTAAAAAAAAACAAGATAAGTTAATACTCTGTGGTCATCAGAATTTCATATAGCTACACCAGTGTTTCATGTAGTTTCACAGGTAAGTGTGAAAATGTCTGTGTAGAGTTGGAAAAAAGCCACACAGACTGATAGTGCTTTATTCATACAGACCCACTGGACTTAGATCCTTTTATCTCGTGTGCTTTGGCATTATCTTACGTTAATGGGAATTGGTGGAATAAGTAGCATGTGCACATCCATCACATTCGTGCAGGTTAGGCCTGGTACAAGTAAGCGCTGCCCTTTGGAAAGACGTGTAAAAAAAGTGTAAGAATCATTGTTAGTAAGGAAGGTTTCAATGTCCAGCCCCTGTGCTTGGGCCTCTACACACAACCCCCCATCCGTGATAGCCCCTGCTGCCTCAGTGGGTCCGTCCTGACCATCAGTTCCACCACTCAGGAACACAGGACCGTTAGGCGGGAGCTTCATGCCTCTCAGCTCCACCCCCACCCGCATGGCCAGCTCCTGGTTTCGACCACCTCGACCCATGCCTGTCAGCTCCACGGTGGGCTCCCCTCCAGCTAACAGACACGTGGAACCCCATCCTTCTGTGCGCCCTTCACCCAAGACCTGCATGGTGCGGCAGAGGTCCCAGCTCTCCACGCCTACTTCAGGCCCCAGCCTCAGCACCTCAGCAGCAATCTCTGGAGGAGGTTCCTCTCTGGAACAGGCGAAGCGGGCCAGGAGCCCGTACAGTCTGGAGACTGACTTTACATCACCACATACTCCTGGTGCCAACACAACCGGACGGAAGCCTAACTCTCGAGCACGGCGACCTGCACACTGGAGGGCGATGCTGTTGGAGCCAATCACAGCGTTGAGAACATTTCCTGACGTACTGGATTCATCATTATTCTCCCTCAAGCGGGGACTTGGTCTCCCGAGGACTTCCTTTACTGAGGCTGGTAAAGAGTTCAACAGCTTGTAACGTTCAAGGACCGACAAAACTTCTTCAGGCCACACCTCAGTCCACACTGTGGGGCCGCTGGCTATCAAGTCCAGAGGGTCTCCAATTACATCAGACAATATGAGTGAAACCACCTGTAAGGAAGTGATTAAAGGAGTGATCAACACACAATGCTGGCTGTTGTTCTCCTCTACAATAAAAAGCAGATTAAAGAAAGTATGTTACCTGGGCCGGGTGAGCACAATGTGCAAGTCCTCCACCCTTTAAGAGAGACAGGGCACGTCGCACAGTGTTCAGCTCTTGAATAGTGGCGCCAGCACCTGCAAGTTTGCGGGTCACTTCCTGTTTCTCTTGCAGTGAGATTGGAGGGATGGGTGCAGGTAGCAGTGCAGAGCCTCCACCTAGACACAGTTATATAATTATTATAAGATTTACATTTCGAGGCAGGGTTTTGTGCAGTAAAGCAGCTGGTTGAAATGTATAATTTGTACCTGAAATCAGTACAAGTAGCAGGTCGTTCTCCGTCAGCTCGCTGGCTAACTGCTTGATGCTGTCAGCTGCCTTCTGGGCATCAGCGTCAGGCAGGTTGTGTTTCGCTCCCTCTATCACTTTGATGCGACTGTTTTCTTTTAGCAAGAGATGTCTGTGATGGAAATGGGAAATTATATCATACTGCTTAATCTAATTATTGTGTAATGCATTAACTTACATCCTAATGATTTACTTACTCTTTTCCATGCTGCCGTAATGTCTGCTGAATCCCATGTGGCACGCTTATTATTCCATTCACCAAATGATCGCCTACGATCCTCTCGGCCTCAGCAGCCATACCCAGCACAGCTTTTCCAAAGCCCACCAAGTGCAAGTTGTGATTGAGTGTGAACTTGTGACCATTGATAATGACTGAGTCCTTCTTGCGCTCTATACTCTGCCGGACCACAGTGTCAGGCTGCACAGCTTCCACAGCGGCTGCAAACACCATGCGTGCCCGTGAGTCCATTGACATTTTGCACAACACAGGTTTTCTCCTGTCCACGAGGGCCAGAAAAGCCTGAGGCCGAAACAGGGAAAGAACGCGGGCCATGGACAGTTCAGTCGGTCTGAGTCGAAGTTGCCTGAGGGATTAAAAAATCATAGATTATAGAGAATTTCCACAAAAACATGCTTATTTTAAAAGACTGTACACCTTATTTAAAATACAACAATGTGCAGAGAGGAAAATGTCAAATATTCAACAGGTGTCCACAAATATTTTTTGTTGGTTGAAGGTTATTACCTCTCAAGTAAATGCTGAAATATCAGAATTTTAACTGCATTTTAAATTAGTAATTACAAAGCACACTGACATTCCCCAAAGAACTTACATTTCTGCAATTCCTACTGAAAGCACAGTCTCAAAATTCAATATCTTAAGGAATTCATGATGTTTTTGTTAGTGTCAGGGGTCACTGCTGTACTGGATGGTGCAGTGAGTACTGTTCAAAAGTAAAATTAAATCAAAGTGAGGTAGTTGCACAACTTAAATTACTTGCACAGCACATTGAAGATTAAAACACCAGTGACAGTCGCAGTAAAATAATGAATTTAACAGCCAAGTAGTCAAATCCGAGCCAAAAACAATTGGATATCCATATTTAAAATGGAATATCATACTCAAGCGAATAAGCTGGTCATATCTAAAGACTTCAGGAGCACAATAGTGCCTGTTGGCTTGCTTTAAAGGCCTGAAAAGAAAATGCCTACTTTTTTTGTGGTTAAATCAACCCAAACCTAGATAATAAATACAGATAATAGCTGTTATAATCCTGAGCCAGTTGCACATTTCCTGGTAAAACTGCTCTCTGAAGACTCACGAGGCGGCCTACCTGTAAGGTTGTAACTGGGATATAAAGCCTGTGGATTCCTGTGGAAGCCTGTTCTGTGCGCTCCAGCTCAGCAGTCAGGTAGTGTGGCAGAAATATGACCAGAGGCTGACTGGAGTTGTGTACCCTGTGTGTAATGATTGACTTGAATGGACCACAGGACGCATCAAACCACTGATCACCCAGCCGTGCAGTTGTCTCTGAGGTTTTTTATTTTTTCCCCCCAGGACAGGGTGCACAAAAAAAATAGTGTATCTGACAGACTTTAGAGCTATTTATGTTGCAGCTTAGTTCAAAGAGTACACAACCTAAAACTAGTTTTCACTGAATTCATGTGCACACTGATCGCAAGTCTTCTTTCCTCTGAGTTGTGGAGACACCTACGTTAATGCTCTGTTTGAAATGTATTAATAAGGCACGTAAACTAAGTGTGCATTGTTTGTTTATGACAGCTGACACACTTTTAAAAATGGCAGGTCATCAGGAGAATATTATTTTATGTTAAATTTTGGTATTGAGCCAATGGGACTTCACAGACTTTTAGTATCATCCAAAAACCTGACATAAACATTCAGGATCAGGTCATACAGTGCTGAAAAATTCTCTTTTTGATATTTTTTTTTACTTACAGCTTGTCATCAAAGATTTAACTTGAACATCTAAGACTTTTAATGCACTCAAGAGAAATATTTTTCTCTCAATTTGTGGTTACAAATTTGTTAAAATCAGCATGAGTGAGCACTTTTCCTCTTCCAAGATAATCTGTCCAATTTACAGGTGCAGCATATCAAGATGCTGATAAACAGCATTATTACTACACAGGTGTGCCTTGGGCCGATCACAACGGAAGGCCACTCTAAAATGTGTAGTTTGGTCACACACTGCCACAGATGTCACAAGTTTTGAGGCAGGCAAGGCAGCTTTATTTGTATAGCACGTTTTATACACCAGGGCAATTCAAAGTGCTTTACAGAAATATAAAACATAATCAAGGTAAAGAGACGGTAAAATTGTCCATCAAAGCTGTTGCCCTTCATTTGACTGTTCATTTCACTGCTATGAGCCATCTCCAATGTCGTTTCTGTGAAACTTGCGCAGTTATGAGGTTGGCTGGATATAGTGCCAAATTCAGGGAAAAATGTGGTCTAATGTGGTCTATATGCTGAAAAAATGGTGAAATGTGTCTTTATTGCATTTTCACAAATAGAATAAAGGTTTCACAAATCAGAAACTGTGTCTGAATGAATGTTTACCCTCTGTAGGATAATCTAGGCCAGATTTGAGAAGTCTAGGTACAGTGGTTTTTGATCTGGACCTGGTCCAAAGTGGTCTATATGCTGAAAAAATGGTGAAATGTGTCTTTATTGCATTTTCACAAATAGAATAAAGGTTTCAAAAATCAGAAACTGTGTTGTAATGAATGTTTACCCTCTGTAGGATAATCTAGGCCAGATTTGAGAAGTCTAGATACAGTGGTTTTTGATCTGGACCTGGTCCAAAGTGGTCTATATGCTGAAAAAATGGTGAAATGTGTCTTTATTGCATTTTCACAAATAGAATAAAGGTTTCACAAATCAGACACTGTGTCTGAATGAATGTTTAGCCTCTGTAGTATAATCTAGGCCAGATTTGAGAAGTCTAGGTACAGTGGTTTTTGATCTGGACCTGGTGTATTGAGGTCAAGGTATAAAACAAAAACGGTGAAATCTCCCCTTTAGCATTTTCACAAATAAAATAAATGTTTCACAAATACAATAGTGGGTATCAGGCAAAGTTAACGTCTTACCTAAAATGTCTAAAATGCTTTCACATCAAGAAGCGTCACAAAAAACTGACAATCAGTGGACAAACAGTCGCACTGCACATTAAGTTAATTTCCCCTTAACTTTCCCCTTAAGTGCCGAATCGGAAGCTAACTTCAGAGTCGTATATTCGCTGAGGAATAATGTTTGTAAATCAGAGTACCGATGTGGACTCAAACCGACACGAGCCCAACTTTGACTGTTACCATGGTCACCGTGGATCTGTTACGCTACCCGAGCTCACGTGCGCACTCTTTACATTTATCATAAACACACAACAGTTAAAGCTGGTTCCTACCTCAGGGTGTTTCTGTGAGGACAAAACTCCTGCTGTTGTTTTCCTCTTCACGTCTCCTGCGTCCATTTTGCTGCCTGGAGCAAAACCTAGAAGCTGGGAGACAACGGGACAGGTTCACAAATGACACAGAAAGTGCTGGACCAGAGGGCGGCTGCTACTAGCCTACTGTTTCATACAGACGGTGACAAATGAGAGGAAAGAGACACAGGTGTATGCAGGTGACAGTCAAGAGTACAATATCCACCCTCCTCCCCTACACCAACTCGTAAAGAGAGGAAGTGAGTTATAAAACCGTCCGACAGCGAGACTGCACTGGTGTCCACTGTCCACCTAGTACGGACCGTGTGCAACACCGTACTGTGTTCGTCATGACAGACGCTGGTACACATGATGTTCCGCGACCACCGTTACAAACGTAAACCGCTCAAACTAAAGCAGGATTTATAGTTGTGCGTAGACCCTATGCACATAGTGTACGCCGTTGCGAGTATTTATACATGTGGGGTGGTGTGTCTGTGTCACTCTGTAGTTACACCTCCAAAACAAAAGTCAGCAGCAGAGGTTTCTGTGAGGTGCTGTAAAGTTTAGTTGATTCAAAACACACATTAAACCCACATTAAATACACATTAAATATGGCTTAATACAGTGTGCCAGTAAACCCGGAACTCCGTTAGCGCTTTTAGCACTTCCGGTTCTCTCGTCTAAAAGTCAAAACATTTTTTGAATGGGATTTTGGTAAAATGCCTCAAATAAGGTCTGTGGTTAACAAAAGCTTAAGCGAGTTTCAGGTTTTGTTCTACGACATAAAACACGTCAGTAAATACCCTACTTGTGAATTTTGAAGCTTTTACGTGTCGTAAAAAAGGCGGTTGCTAACAAGTTGCTCAATACGACTACAAACCCTGTCGGGGACATTAAACGTCATCACCCCCGAACAGGCGAGAGTGCTGGCAGTCCGCCATTACAGCTTCTTATTTAGCTTAAACAGTCCGATTTCCCCATTATACAATGTTTTTAAAATAAAGTGGCCAAAATCAGTTGAAAGCTTAGTGGCGGTGACGCCAAGAGTCATGCGACCGTGGAGTAGTCATGTGGTCCGTTAAAGCTTTTTACTTCTGGCGATTGCATTTAAGCTTCAAATGCGGTATGAAAGGTGTTCATATGTGAAGATTAGCTCGCTGAACAAAACCTGTAAGTATCATAAACTTGTGTTAGCCACAGAGCTTATTTTCTGACATAATCCAAAACGCAATGCAAAAATCACATTCACTTTCTCTTCCGGGAACTAGCGATGCTAAACTTCCGGGTTTTGACGTCAGCCCTGGCACACTCTATAGAGACAATTTCTAATAGACAAAGACAGACATGGGCTTATTGTAATACAGATGTTAACATCTTAAGGGTTACATTGTTTAAATAATTGTAAAAATTGTAATTGTATAAATAAATTTTAAAAATATATCCTTCTGTTGTCTCTATAAAGCAGTTGTGTTCATTTGATCGTAGTGCTGTATTTTAAAAAAAAAACTATGACAAAAACCAAGCAGCTTATAAACATCAGAAAAGATGCTTACAAAAACAAAATAAATAAAAATAATTAAAAATAAAGTTTTAATTCTATTTTATTCTATTTCTATTCATAACTTCTACTACTTATTTCAATTTATTTCTATTTAAATAAAAATAAATAACTATTAAATAATAATTAATATTATATAAAAAATAAATAGTTAATGATAAAATAAATAATGTTATATATAATATATAACATTATTTATTTTATCATTAACTATTTATTTTTTATTAATATACATATATACTCTCCATTATAAAGAGCATAAAATTGGATTAAGCTTTTTATTCTCCATGGTTATGAAAAGTTACGCCAGTTCCTGTTTTCGCTGCAGAGAGGTAAGTTTGTCCTAAAGCTTGTCACTGTGTTTATCCATTGCACTTGTCCCTTCAGCGGTGAAGGTGACTACAAATGGGGTGGGAGTGGGTAGTGTCCGGTGTTGGAAAGGCCTGTGGTATTGGTATTCCATAAAATTTAAATTAATCGCCCAGTCCCTTTTACTAGCTACACAATTTGGCAAATAAAGGCCTGTCTCCATTAGAGACCTTGTCTGGTTGCCAGAATGTTCATTTGGAAGAAGTTCCCTGGATGTATAAAAGCAGATTGTTGACTACCAACTTGATTTGAAATAAGTTATCTGTTTAGATCATGCATACAAATATAAATGTTTGAACTTTTGTCAGTATGGAGATGAGAGAGAACCAGAAGTCATTCAGATTTACCTGCATGACAAAAAACATAAAGTCAGAATATGTGTCCATTCCTCGATTACCCCGTATGTTATTTATATTCCTTTAATTTGTAAGGGTCCACCAATCAAAGGAGTCGGAGGTGTTTTTCACAAAAATTATGAACATTGTTTTAACAGGATAAAGTGGTGTTGTATCGATATGCTGGGTATGTTATTCAAAGGCTAATTTTCATACATGTAGTATTCATCCTGGTTCAAATAAATGATTGATTGTATTTCCCATCTTTGCTGAGCAACAGTTTTGTGTAAAAGGAATTAAAGGCCTGTCCCATATAGACGCCTGTCCCTAATATAAGACCGCTGAGTTCAGTGATTCAAGCAAATAATAGCCCAGTCTACTAATGGAAGTTTTAAGACATTTATGTATGTATGTAACTTAACTTTTGCTTACACACAAACCATTAATCAGAGTTTAACTGTCACTGTCCCTCCCTCAGCCTAGTGTAAATGTTTCCTAGTGTAAAATAAAAGCTCAAACTAACTATTATTATAAATATATATTAATCTGTCAATAATATCTGATTAAGTGATTAATAATCTAGTTTCTGAAAAGTCAAAATAGTAAAATAAAATGCCCGTTTCAACTTTTCAGAGCCTAGGGTGACATTTTGAAATGGCTTCTGTTATCCAAACAATACTCCAAAACATATTAATATACAATTATATGTGACTAAGAAATCTGTCCTCACATTTCAGAAGCTAGAACCAGTGACTGTTTAGTATCATAACATGAAACCTGACTTCAGCTCTAGGCTACAGAAAATATATATAATATATAATAATATTTATTTCCTGATTCCTTTTGAAAGCTCAACACTGAAAAACTGTCACTGTGTCTTTTTTACCATATAAGATAACATGTAAGATAACACAGCTGCATACTCACATGAAATGGCACCGTTTCTGTAGTTTGACCGTTGATAACACTTCTCTGTTAAGGAATTAATAACCATGAAAACAACCGCCATTCCAAGATGCAACTATCGCGATAACACACAGTGTGGTTTCCGATTGATGCGCGTGTCAGACGTTGAATATGCGCGTCACCGAGGTAGAGAAGGCGGTGCTTTTCCCTCCCTCCTCACTCCCGTGGATCAGAAGTATCACAGGCGGGCTTTCGTCGCTGTTTTTGAACCATACTTCTTTAAAATAAGAACGGTTAGCAACATTACAGTTCATATAAATAAATCCTAGATATAATAAGTGACATTTGTACGCAGGTTTAAAGCAAAACGAGGGCCTTCTTCCCCTCAGACACAGACAGAGGCCATCATGAAGCTGACGGACAATGTGCTGCGGAGCTTCAGAGTTGCTAAGGTGTTCCGAGAAAACTCAGACAAAATTAATTGTTTCGACTTCAGTTCAAACGGAGAAACAATTATTTCCAGCAGCGACGACGATTCCTTAGTCTTGTACGACTGCCAAGAGGGAAAGTAAGAGCGGGTTTTGTTCATTATACTCTATTGTTTTTGACGTTAGCTAGTTGCTATGCTAGCTAGCGAGGCCTGCTGCACTGCGACCAGCAGCGGTTGTATGAGACGTGAAATGACTGTATGTAAAAAAATACAGCTGCTACGTTGATTTAGTCAGTTTCAAGTCCCTTACGTTATTAGCCAGTAAGTAATATGCTAAGTAGCCAATGTGGTGTTAAAACCGGACCTCCTTCTATTAAAACTAACGATACGTTGGATGTAACGTTGCCATTAAATAGGCTAGAAATTGTTAGGTATGTTTGAGTTGGAAAAAACCCCATTAGTGATGTAACAGGGCCCGTCAATATCAATGGATCCATCAGTGATTATGAGTAAAAGGTTATCATGTATATCATCAATCACCAACCATTTTGATATTTTAGTAATTGACTAGTAATAGGCTGCTTTAAAGCTGGTGCTGGTTGCAGCTCCTCAGATGTGAACACTTCATAAACATTTGTGACTGATTTCACCGTTTTCTGTCACTTTGTAGTCCAAATAATTAATTAATATTCTAGATAACCAATTAAGTAAAGTAACCAATAATAAATGTAACTGCTATTTGCAGCCTTACAGTAATCTATCAGTAATTTTCTGATTTACAGGTTACAAATGCTTAGCACTATGCGTCAGAGCTCAAAGCAGTGTATTAAAATTGCGGACCAGCAGACAAAAACTCTAAATGTTAAAATCATAAAGATTAAAAACAGAATAAGCAAGTATCTCTGCATACAGGCTGTAGCCTTGGTGTGTTCTGTATTTTTTTGAAATGGTAATAAATAGTAATAATTACAAAGAGAAAACTAGATTATTCATCAGCATAGATTGATGTCTTGTAGTTATTGAAATGCTAACACACTTTCTTTTTCTTCCCTATATTATCTGATTTATGGCAGACCCAAGAGGACACTCTACAGTAAAAAGTATGGAGTGGATCTGATCAGGTACACACATGCTGCAAACACTGTGGTCTACAGTTCCAACAAAATCGATGGTATGTTGATGCACAAATACTTGTTGGTAGTTTTTGTGTGGTCTCGTGGTATGAATAAGTTTCAGGTTGTGTTCAATGTGTGTTGATATATCAAAGGATGAGGAATTCATCAACAAATCAAGTATCACAATGTATTTTTGTCTGTATGATAATGTGGTATTTGTGGTCATTAATTACCAAATGAGGGCCAAACAAGAAGAAATATTTATTGTGCATTTCATTCGGTTGGAGATGTCGTAAAAATACAGGAAAGTGAACCCTTTTTCTGCAGCACAGGAGAAGACAACATTAAAGTTACATCACAATATTAGTATTATCTAAATCTTAACATTGCCGTTGCTGTAGGCTACAGTGTGTAACTGGTTGGACTGTGTTGGATGTGTTCATGACTCCAATGAACCGTTGCTGGATCGGGGGGATACACTGCTCACTTTGGTCTGAGGTAGTTGTTTGTACAGTTTGAGGGTCTGTGATTCTGCCCCATACAGGAGCTAACTGTACAAGTGACTGCCTTGCCCACGGTTGAGTCGACTCATCAGACCTGCCTCTTATCAACTTCATGTTTGGTTATTAGCTTGTTTCCTACTGTTGCTGCTTGTCATGTCTAATGTATGAAATGGTAATTTAGATGTTGTGTTGCGATTCTTTCAGATACTATCCGGTACTTGTCGCTTCATGACAACAAATACATCCGCTACTTTCCTGGACATAACAAAAGGTGAGGACTGGATCTATGCAAGTGTGTCTGTATCTTGATTTGACGTTAAATGGTGAGTTAGGAAGTTTCTCTGTTCTCATGTTTTCCTTTTTTTTGTGTGTGTGACCAGAGTAACATCTCTATCCATGTCTCCTGTGGACGACACATTTATTTCCGGCTCATTAGATAAAACAATCAGACTATGGGATTTGCGGTCACCTAATTGCCAGGTGGGTACCCTTTTTATTCGGTGAGCCTCCACTGGTGTTGCTCTAATATGTAATATGAAATTGTAAAAGAGGGATATAGCAGACTCTGACCTTCTCTTGTTATCTGTCAACTTTAGGGTCTGATGCACCTGCAGGGGAAGCCAGTGTGCTCCTTTGATCCAGAGGGTCTCATTTTTGCTGCAGGAATAAATTCAGAGATGGTTAAACTTTATGATCTGCGGTCGTTTGACAAGGTACAAACTGTTTATATGAGAGAGGGACTATTCATTATGCATGCATGTCTAATACTAAAAGTAAACCACTTTAATTTAAAAGGAGTTAAATATTTATAATGCCTCTTATCAACAGGGTCCTTTTGCAACCTTCAAGCTTCAGTACGACCGGACATGCGAGTGGACAGGACTCAAGTTTAGCAATGACGGAAAACTCATTCTTCTTTCCACTAATGGTGGAGCCCTTCGCATCTTAGATGCTTTTAAGGGTGCTGTGCTACATTCCTTTGGGGTAAGAGATGACTCATGGACACACATAATGTGCAATTACCTGAAAGGAAAACACAAAGACATATCCAATCTAAATGACAGGGTTAAGACAGTGTGTCAGTGAAAACTACAAATGTTTGGAAAACACACACAGTCAACTCACACCTGTTCAATGACACTTTAAAACAGTGAAGGTATTTTTTTGTGTTATCATTTATGTTTTACATAAAAATATGAGGATTTGAAAACACACGGTTCACTGTTGCAGTACTGATTTGTACAAAATAATTGCTCATGGATGCTCTTCATGCACCTGCAGGGCTACAACAACAGTAAAGGTGTAACACTGGAGGCATCGTTCACTCCCGATTCTCAGTTTGTCATGATCGGTAAGTTAAAAATCGCCTTTTCTCTTTTCATTTCTGTAGTGTTGGAAATTGATTCATACATTATGTCATGTAAGGCAGAACCACAAATTTAATACAATATCTATAATACCGTTCTTTCCGCAAATTACAGTATTTTTAAAGATTCCAGGACTTTGCCATCATATTACAGAGCCCGTCAAGTTTTTATGTAATGTTTGTTTCCTTCATATATTTCAGGCTCTGAGGACGGAAAGATCCACGTGTGGAATGCAGAGAGCGGAATGAAGGTGGCATTATTAGACGGGAAGCACACAGGACCAATAACCTGCCTGCAGTTCAACCCCAAGTTCATGACGTTTGCAAGTGCCTGCTCCAACATGGTGAGTGTCAGATTTTGAAGTTGCAGTATGCTGCATTTCCACTGCAACAGCACATCTCTTTTCTAATCAGAGTTTTAACAGATCCTTAAAAAGTCTTAAAAGGTATTGAATTCATTAATCTAAAAAGTAAGGCCTGAATTGGTATTAATATGTCTCAATTTTTTTAAAAGTCCTAAAAATGTTAAGAAATGGGAAGTAGCATTTTGTGAATGGTATTTTTCTGACCTTGCATTGTAAAATCTCAAAATAATTTACAGAACGCTTCTTGCATTAACATCTCACAGATCAGGACTCAAATTTTGTTTCTGTCTGGGATGATTAGAGCAGAGGATTCACTGTGTGCTAGCTAAATGCCCCTGCACCCTGGATGACATGGGGAGGTGCAACCAAAATTGACGGTTAGACCAAGATTTCACAGTGTGGTTGAAATCGATACAAGGCAGTGCATACAAGGCTTGGTTTGTGTATGTAAACAGTTTTTCAAACTCAATGCAATGAGAATCAAGGTAGTGAAACCCCAAATGCAGAGTGAGAAATAGAAAATCCCCAACAAACTGCAGGTATTTCTCAGTTTTATGTTACAATAAACATGTCCCCAACCCTAAGTAATAGAAAGTCTTACATCTAACTTGCCTTCAGCTGTAGGAACCCTGTCTACTGGACTCAGTCTTTTATGGTTTTCCATTAGCAAAAGGTGCTAATCGTAATTAGTTTCTGGTGCTTTTTCTGGTATCACCTCAGTCGAAGTTCCAAGCAAGCTGAGCAGATACTAGAAGGTGAGATTTAAACACTGCAGATCACTGATTTGTCAGAGAGAATTGTCACTACTGCGACACGTGACAACCTACACAATCCCACCATTTTAAAACAGCCATGCTACCATCAGTAGCGACTGCAATGTTTTTATTCACTCCACCCAGATTTTTAAAAATGGACAGCCCGCAAAATAGACCATCCATAGTTGCTGAAATAAGGATTCAGTGGGTGTTGTACTGAAGAAGGGGTCGTAATCCCGCCTACACTGAGGGGGTTACTAGCTACAGTGGAAAACAAAATATAGAAAAACACACCTGGTACCGAAAGTGAGTTCAGTCAAGCTGAACCATGCAGTGGAATTGAGGCAGAGTAGATTGATGTACATGTCAGCCATCTTAGTTGTCTTGGAGGAACTTTGCAACAATAACATGTATTTAATGTGATCACTAAAGTCACAAAATTCCTGAACCTATCTTGTTTCTTCTGTCACAGTATTGCACTGTTTTGTGACTTAAACACTGATGACACCATCAGTGACTCAACCCCATATCCACACACTTGATATAACTATGCTGTGTGTGTGCATGACTGTGAGCTTATAACATGACATGATGAGTCACGTTTTCAGTGTTCTAATCATCTTCCCCTGTCGGCAGATGGGGAAGATGTAAAGCAAGACAGCGTCAAAGTGAATTAGCTATACATATGTCTTTTAGTTCAAGTAAGAAAAAAGGTCGTTACGTGACAAATTAATTTGAATGCTTTCTCATCTTTCAGGCATTCTGGCTCCCGACCATCGATGACTGATGACAAAAGAGTGAAGGAAGGCTTCTGTTGAAGGCCAAAGTCGCAGTGAGCAGCAGGGGTCAGCACAGCCGGCTCAGTGTATATTTCACAGGAAGTGTGACCCACTAAATTCAAATTGTAAATAAGTAGTTTGCAGAAACAGAACATTTGTCTATTCTTTTTTTTATATATTTCTATTTAACATTAAAACTTTTCTTTGTAAGATGTTGGTTTTGTCGGTGTATTATTGTGCTGCGTGCACGCGTATTACACAAGTCGTGAAGAGATGCAGTGTTGCAAGAATTATTTATCTGAATCAAGCATGGAAAAAACTGTCAGCACGACCAGGTGATTTGTGATAGGAAAAACATCTTACACAATCTGTTGACCATCATGCCTGTCATGTGTGGAGTAAGATGAGATTGACGAAGTTGAATAAGTTGGGTAAACTTTCCAAAGCAATGTTCCCGCTATATCCCAAATCATTGTGATGTGTTATTCATACACAGCAGGATATTTTTTCGCTCAAACAGTACGTGGTAAAACTAAAAAAGCCCACTTCTCTGTGTTCCCACTTCTCTGGCCCAAGGGTTTTACCGTCCCACCAGTAGCTTGTGACAATACATCTGACTCGAATTGTTCCTGGCCCAGAAGCTGGTAATTAGGTTTGCAGGTCACAGTGTCTTCCTCCACTGTAGGCGGTGGTGTGTGGTGGGGGTGTCACAGGCCAGTACCCAGGCCAGGACAGTCAGTCACTGGGAGCTAAATTTGGGAGAGAGGTGATCAGGTTCCCTGTCTGTGTACACATGATACTGTCCTAGTTACTTGAGCGATGCCCCTTCTCACACTGTCACACACTCTCAACGAGTCCAGACACACTCAGCGATCCTCTCCTTCAGCAGTCAGGACTGTACTTAGAAGAAGTAGAACAACGTTAAGGACATATTTTTAAACAGGCTCCTCTGGTTGGACTTTGTGTCTCTTGACTGGACTGAATATTTGGGCCTGGTGCTGCGGCGCTCCAGTCCTGCCTGTCGCTTCTTGTCTGTCTCTCGACACCCCTGCTACAGTGCTTGGCGGGAGGAAGAGACTGCTGACCCGCCATGTTTCTCGCACTAGTGGTGACGCCAGAGCTGAGGGAGTTCCTGGCCAGGGCAAGAGGTGGAGCAGTGCGCCTCATCAAGGTGCGCATCCAAGACGGTGAGTGACCCAGGACGGTGTGCAGTGGAGCAGTCAAACACTGGATTGAGATGAGTGATATAAATCCTCCATGACATTAGTTGTCTGTATCAAATACATAATGTTTGATCGTTTAACTTAAAGTGTACAGTAGGAGGGTTGGATTAAATCTGAGCAAACATTTTAATCTGTTGGGCAACGGTCCAGAGCCCGTCACATTATAATACTGGGACTCAACAAGTCATTGTCATCTGGACAAACAAGGTTTATCTAAAGATGCATCCTCGATACAGTGGTTCAGTGTTTATGAATTTTGCTCCCTTAAAATGAAACATATCTACTTGTGACCTCTGATCACACATTATGGTCTTGATAGGGACTTGAGTTGAGCAGGTTTTAGAGATCTGTAAAGGGTGAAAGTATCCATTGTTCACAATAAAAAGTAGTTCTCCTTTCTTACCCCTTAAATTATTAGATTTTCTTGGGATGCTTTGAGGTATACAGGTTCGAAACCACTACTTTATAACATCTGTAGTGGCCTCAAGTGGCTCAGAAAGTTTTCAAACCAGCCATGTCGTCTCCTTGTCACGAGCTGCCAACTCTTTGTTCTTAAACTATTCACCCGTGGTTTTCAAATGTAAAGTTACAGTTTCGAGGATCTCAGTTTTGTTCTCTCTGACTGCACCGATGGCAATAAGCAGAAATTGCAGGTGTATTTTTGGATCTAATTTCTCAGAGATCCAAACAATGTTGCCTTTGTCACTTCAACACTTTCTCTCTCTGTTTGGCCCCTGTAACCATTCACTTGCAAGAATTGCAGAGACCAGACACAAAAAAAACAGTATGCTGCTTCACACACAAGTGAGTTGAAGAGCGGGTCTGTTGCATTAGCTCTGCTTACCCTCTCTGACAGACCAAATTCACGGGAGATTTTTCCCGGGAATGTCGCCACAGACACCCAGTTCCTAATACTTCAAATGTGAGCACTTTCATCAGTGGGCCAAAGACTCAATATCCATTGTGTTATCTCATTCAGCTATAGATAGTGACTCAAAAGACATTTATTTAAATTAAAAACGTCAAGATTATTACTTTGGGTTACATTTAATTTTACTTCCTCAGCCCTCTAAAACATGTTCTAATGAAACTACTGATTTCAGTTCATCACCAGTTTTTTCCTCTCATGTATCAATTAGCCTGCGATTACATCAGAGTTACAGCTGAGCGCACAGTCATGTATTTTTGTGATAAACTGTTATGGGTGGGGGAAAATCGATGCAGCATGGTATCGCCTTTTGTGTGATTATATTGTATCGTATCATAATGTCAAGTACCAATATTTTTATTATATAGACTATTGATGTGACAAATACAAATGAAAATTTTGGTGGCCTACTGGAATAACACACCAAGTTTACTGGTGCCAAAAAGTTGCTGAAGTGAGATGGACAGACTGAAAACTCACCTTATTAGATAAAACAGATGTTGACAATGTTACAGACAACATAATTTACAGTTGAAAAAAGGTAATAAATCACACAGTATTTTATTGCAGTATTCAGCATATTGCAGAGTAAAATCACAATTGTGACTTAGGTATCACGATAATATCGTACCGTGGATTCTCTGGTCATTCCCACCCGTATAAACCATGTTGTTTACTGAACGACATAAAAGATTTTTAACCCATTTCTCAAGTTGTGACGATATTTCCTCATGTGGGTGGTCAGAAATGTCATCTCACTTTGTTTCTTCTACACAACACACACAAAAAAATAATTTTGTATAATAAATTAGCAGAATACAGTGTCACATCAGTACAGACTAATATAATGACTTAATATATTTTTTGTTGTTTTTCAAATTTTGTTTGTAAAAATTGATGAGGGACATGTTATTTCCAGCTACTGTTTTTGTTTGGGTTAAAACAGAATATTTGTTCATCCAGATGGTTGGAAGATCCTTTTAAACATTTTGGAAATACCTTAAGAACAGCATTAAGTGTTGCTGGGTATCTATTTTAATTTAATTTAATTTAATTTTATTTTATTTTATTTTATTTTATTTTAGTTTAGTCATTTATTTTTTCAGAAAAGTTGTTGCTCAGCTCTGTGACTCAAGCACAAACCGTGGCTTCATGTCAGAATAACCTCGAGGCATCACACGTAGACGTGTCTTGGTATTAAGGGATCACAAACAACAAACAAAGTTGCTAAACCCCGGCTACAGACAGGCTTTATCTAACTTCTAGGAATAGAGTGGCAGCTGTGTGAGAACAGACCTCCAGTGTGTCAGCTGAGCAGCCCATGTGAAAACTGGTCAGTGAGGCAATGGGTCTCTAGGTAGGAGATTATGGAGGTGGACTGATATGTCGGTGAGGTGTTTATATCTTGTTTTGGTATCTGACGCTGTAATCTGATTCGTGACAGATGCATTCTGGGGCTATCTTTGTGGACTGTGCCTCTCGCATCAAATATTTGCTCTCATATTTGAAGCATTGATGTCAACAGATTTGAGCTCGGTGCAAAAAGAGCGTCAGGCCCGTCTGACTTCCTTACTGAAGCACTGTGATCTTCCCCGGGTGTCACTCGGCTATTTTGAGCGGCATGTGACGTGACATGGTGGCTTGCTGCTGCTGCCCGGTGACACTCGTGTTCGTTCCAATGTCAAAAGAGAAACAAGATCATTCTGGTTGATTTCATCACCGCTGGCTTTGGTGTGCCACTTGGTTTCCTGTCACCAAACTGTCCCTTCATAACTTATGCCTCATGATTAATTACTTAAACTCTGAGGCAAAGAAACCCACAGTGAGTTATTAACGTACAGTTTAACACTATGGACCTATAAAGACAGGGACTGAGAGAGAATGGCTGGTGGAAAGTATGTGAGCGTGCAGAGCCGGAATGTGTTGTGGCTCAAAATAGCAACAAGCCCCAAGAGACAGTCAGGAAATCCCCCTGCACCCCACAAGGACATCAGACTTTAGGTTTATGTGTTGCAGAGCAGAGTCAGAAATTAAACACACATTAATCTTTGCCTTCTTTCACCACAGCACAGGGAGCAAACAGAGAGAGCAAACACTGAGACCTCATGGACTCTCAGATGAGGTTTGCAGGCTGAGTTTATGAGTTTACACATAAAGTTCATGATCAATTAGACTTCATAGAGCTAAAACACAAAGTCAGTTAATGCATTAGTCAGAAAATGTTTTAATAATCAACCAAAAATGCCAATTTTTGTCCAGTTATAGCTTCTCAGATGTGAAGATTTGTCGCTTTTCTCTGTTTCATAACACTGTAAATGGAATACTTAAAATTTGGGCTACAGATGTTTGAAGGTGTCACTTTGGACTCATTTTATAGACAAAGCCTTTAAAGCCTATGTAATGTAAAATGTAACTGTACTTCAGTCAAAGGAGTGAAAATATAAGGCTCATTTAAATTCAAAAAATTAAAAGAAAATAATAATTTAGTGAGCAGATTTAAGCATGATAGAGTTGGGAATATGAATAGAGTAACATTTTGTCTGATGTCCCTCCAAATAGGTCATGCATGGTGTCAATGTTTGGCTCAATGAGCAGTAATCCTCCTGCATGTAAATGATTATTGTCCATGACTGTGTCTGTGTGCTCTGCAAAGGGCAGGCTACATATAGGAGGGGGGGGTGAAGGTATGTGATGAGTACTGGTCTGATTTTCAGAGCAGCTGGTGCTGGGGGCCTACAGAGAGCCGGAGAAGAGCTGGGACCAGGATTATGATCGCTTCCTGCTTCCTCTCCTGGACGACCAGGAGCCCTGTTACATCCTGTACCGCCTCGACTCCCAGAATGCACAGGGCTACGAGTGGATCTTCGTATCGTGGTCTCCTGATCAGTCTCCAGTATGTCGTACCACATAGTCTTAATTCTGCACAACATACTGAAGATATATACACATTGCTGCTAATAAAGAAAGCCTCAAATGTATATCTTTTAGGGAATTTAAAGGAGTATTCCACCAATTTAGTACTGCATTTCAGTATGATTATGAAATTCTGCACACTACTGATCACATTCACTCACTTTACTAACGTCATATTGGTCCTCAGACAAGATGTGTACAGGTATCAGTACCATATGTACAGGTATGTTAACATAGCTCTGGAGAAAAAAATAAAATCAAATCTGGGGGCGCCCATTAGCTCAGTGGGTAAAGTGGGTGCACCATGTACAAAGGCAGCGTTCTTGCCACAGCAGCTGCGGGTTTGATTCTATCCCACAGCCCTTTGCTGCATGTCATGCCCTCCCTCTCCCCTCTTCACACTTTGAAGGCAAAAGCCCCCAAAAATTAATCTAAAAGAAAAAAACACTAATCTGCACCTATAGTACCTCCCTGGATCCATACATATTAAAATCAATGAGGTCATCTGATTGTAAAGACAACCATACTAGAGTATTGTAGTTTTAATCAGATATAAAGTAATAAAATACACAAGGAAATATAAATGTAGGAGGGATGTAAAGATATGTATCTTACAGTAGAAAATTATGAGAACATTGTAATTGGCTAAGTTTATTAATATTGTGAAAATAGCTATTACAAAGAAAACAGTATTAAAAAAACAGTGAAGAAAGGCGAATATTGTAAAAAAAAAAAAAAAATCTGTGAATGATCCAAAAAAAAAAACATATCTGAATTATTACAGTAATAAGTTAGATGTCAAATAGGGTAGAATAAGATAAGAAGATAAGAATCTGAATATGATACAGAGACATGGAAACCTAAAATCTATGAAGGTTATCTTAGTCGTGCACTAAAAATGCTGGTTCCTACATTTCCCATCATGCAACTCAATACTACCTTTCATATGTGAGTGTCTTTAACACTCAACAGCCACAGTTTGTATCAGTTTCAATTACTCATGGCATAATCCAAGATAACTCTGACGACATCATCAGGGTTGTGATGATGTCATCAGGGTTACAAGTTACAGCGCAAAGACCAGAATCTTGTCCTTATCTTATAATTTGTACTTAAGTATTTCCACTTAATGCTCCTTTACACCTCTATTCCATTACATTCATTTGACAGTTTTAAGTTATTCTGCAGGTTCGAGTATTTAAAAAAATCAACTTGTAAATGATATTTTATTATTGTAGATTAAGATAATCAGCTGTATAAAAAGTGATTAAAATGAGCTCCATCTTTACAGTTGCAACATTTAAGTGATGAACACATGAATGCATCCCTAATTATTTATTACCATTTTGTCTTGAATTTTTAAAATCAATTTTCACTTGACTGAAACATATACACCCAGTACATATATTTCCCCCTCTGTTGGCTGCAGGTGAAACAAAAGATGCTGTACGCTGCCACCCGCGCCACAGTGAAGAAAGAGTTTGGCGGTGGCCATGTGAAGTATGAGATGTTCGGCACAGCTGAGGTCAGACATATTTACAGTCACTTTACTCTGCAGTGACAGACTGTCTTGTTTTGCTGTGATGGCGTGTTGTAGAGGTGTTTGTCCCGTGCTGCCTGTAAAGGGCCTCTTGTCTTTGCAACACTAGGAGGACATCTGTTTGCTGGGCTACCAGCGCCATGTGTCATCCTGCTCAGCTCCTGCCCCGCTCACATTAGCCGAGCAGGAGCTGCAGAGGATCAAAATCACAGAGGTGAGAGGTCAACATGCTCTCAGCAGTGTTGTCATTGTTGCATGTGCCAGGGTCTAATACAACTTCCTTAATTTGATGTTTAACTTATTGTTGTGGTTTCCTTTTCAGGGCCGGGTTAAACAGGTATGTATGAAGGGGTGGAAAAAAGAAAGACACAGAGGATTAGAGATCATTTATTAAAATACACTTGTACTGCAGCATGGTAAATGTAAAGCTGTATTATCCCATGAAAGACTTGTGTGTGTGCTTGCTGCCCCCTGCAGGTGAAGACAGAGATCAGCGTGGAGAGTAAGCACCAGACACTTCAGGGCCTCGCCTTCCCACTGCAGGAGACGGCCAAACGAGCCCTGCAGCAACTCGCCCAAAAACGCATCAATTACATACAGCTGGTGAGTTGATACACGTGGAGGCTCATTCATGCCAATGTGATGTTAAAGAATATCCTGTGAGTCATTATAATGTGAAACCTTCTCCAAAAAGTATCTCAAATAATGAGTTAAGCCCAACCCATCTTCTCCCCCGTGGCCCTTCACCTAGTTTGTGAGTGCACGGGACTGAATAGTGGCCCTTCAGAGGGGAGCCACAATGGCTAGAGGTTGAAATGTTAAACTAGGAAACGAGACACCAGCACTGAGTATCTATGATAGTGTCTCTGAATAATGAGAAACAATACAAAGTCAGAATTTTGAGAGTTTCTCATTATTTAGAGACACTAACTTATTATTTTTGAGATTGTAGCTAATTGTTTTATGTATTTCTATTATTATTTTTGAGAAAATGTCTCATTATTTTGAGAGTTTCTTATTGTTTTGAGATACCAACTCATTATTGTAAGAATGATGCTAAATCATTATTTTGAGAAAGTCTGTTATTATTCTGAGGTACCAAGTCATAATTTTGAGATAGTTAATTGAGGCACTGACTTATTCTTTTGAGGAAAAAGTGTAATTATTTTGTGACTAACTCATTTGAAATACTGAGTCATTATTCTTAGATATAAACAAATTATTTTGAGAAAGTTTCTTCTTATTTTGAGGTATTAAGTCATTACATTGAGGTACTAAATTATTATTTTAAGATACTAAATCATTTTTAGAGTAGATATAGGCTTCCATATATATGTGTGAGCTTACTAAAATGACAGAGAGACAGTGTCAGTGTTGATACATTAGACTTCTGATGTTTTACTGTGAGAGAAACAACACATCCTGTACACTGTGCATTGTGACTGTGTTTCAGAGGTTGGATGTAGAGAAGGAGACGATCGAGCTGGTCCACGCCAACCCCACAGAAACTCGTGATTTGCCCCGCAGGGTTCCAAAAGACACTCCCAGATATCACTTCTTCCTCTACAAACACTCCCACGAAGGAGACTACCTGGAATCTGTCGGTATGTCACTGATTCCCCGTACTCTGATAATCCTCTTCTGTTCACATCTGCACAAGCACGCGCAAAGAGATTTATATCTGTACACCTGGACTGCAGACACTGAGAGACACTGAGAGAGAGGGAGAGCAATAGTGCAGCTCCTATCGTCTACATCAGTGGCTCCCATTTTGGGTAGTGAGCCCTTAAAATTGAGATAGAGTTGCATGTGACTTGTCATGGAAAACAGCCTTGTTGTTGTGTTTTGTTTGAATAAGTTGTATCCAGTAAAGGCTGCATTTAGAGACCAGTCACCCTCCAGTACAATCTGCGGGGGTTATGTCCACAAATTTCAAACCACTAATCTGCAGCAACATAAAACATTCACTTATAATTCTCATAAATAGTCCTCTTCTCTTTCGCTGCCTGCAGTGTTCATCTACTCCATGCCAGGATACAGCTGTAGCATTAAGGAGCGGATGCTGTACTCCAGCTGCAAGAGTCGACTACTGGAGGGAGTGGAGAAAGATTACCATTTGGAAATTGCTAAAAAGGTAACAGATGGATAGAGGGATAGAAATTACACAACACAGTTTGATGGAGGGTTGTAGCTGACAGTGAGACAACTGAGGTCACGTTCTCTGGGTTTTTTCACATGTTGTTGGTATTTAGAGGCAGAATTCTGTGTTTTTAGACTCACGCCACATCCACAATAACGCACTTTAAAACAAAAGTGTCTCTTTCTTAGCCGTGTGGAGGACTGCAGATCTCAGTGCTGGAGGACAGACTTTATAGAAAATATATCTGAACTTTTGATAAATAAAGTGCGGAAAAATCCAAATAACTGACAACTAATATACAAGGGTGCATGACCTCAGTGTTTCTAAAATCTTAAGTACAGTACAGGCTGTGCGCAACCTCAGATTTCATGGCCTAAATTCTGACTACTCCACTCATGCTTGTTCCCTTTTTTTGCATCTCTGTGCAGTTGGAGATTGATAACGGAGATGAACTGACAGAGGACTTTCTGTACGACGAGGTCCATCCCAAGCAGCACGCTCACAAACAGGCCTTCGCTAAGCCCCGCGGCCCGGCAGGAAAAAGGGGGCACAAGCGCCTCATTAAGGGGACAGGAGGGACCATACAGGACAGCTAGGACGCGGACACATGTCTCCCATAGTTGAGTCTGCAGTTCCAGCCCTCTCCCCATTTGCCCCCAGACCCACTAACACCTCGTCAGGCCCGGAGGAACGAGCTCAGTGATGGATTTCCTCTGCTGTTTGTGTACTGAAACACCTGTGCTGTAGAACTAATGTTTTTGATGAGAATATGCTGATAAATTATCTGACTCCTACAGGCAAATAAATATAAAGACATATATCATTAATCAATAAACAGAACGGTTTATTGATGAGCCTCCTTTTAAAGAGTCAGGCTGAGACCCAGACAGATGGCTTTGTTATTGTGAAGCTAATCTGTCTGGGATCTGCAGTTTACACTGTAATAATAATAATAAGAATAGACTTGTAATGACTTGTAAATGCGTAGTGAGATGTTTCAGTCCTCATGTCCGGCCTTCAGTACAAGTTTTGTATCAACAATGTTTGTAAGACAATAAGAAAGGAAATTCCAATAAATTTTGTTTATACTGTGGTATTAGACCTCCCTGGTACAGATTTGTGTATTCTTTATCCAGCATGGAAATATTTCCTGTCACATGTCTGTAAATGTGCAACACAGTTAGGACGCACTGAGCGTTGTTTGTGGCCTGTTACGCTGAGATGCACATGGGATAATAAATCTCGCATTAAAGAGGCTTTAAATTAGGCCGACAGCTGTACATTCAGGCATCCAGACGACAACACCCTCCTGTCACAGCAGTGTGCGGCGATTGAAAGACAGCACTGTGTTGACTTAACTGCATGAAAATCAATTCAGGAGGAGCTCAGGCCAGCGTCATCTGAGAGTACAGTATGAATGTGCAACCACGTCTGTGTCATCAAACAAGATTCCTAGTAACAAGAACACTTTAATAACCGGTCACAGCTCATTTTGGCTAATTCCTTTTTGGAAATCGCTTTGGTGGTTATCTCAGCTGTTAGATAATAATCCTCCTCTGCTGTGTCTGCAACATGCCTCTGCAGAGCCTGCGCGGAACTGGACTACAAACTCAGGGACCCTTTATAGGCTGGTACTAATGATGTGCACACACCTAGTCTCACTGTTAGTAGGTTAGTCAACTAATTGGTTTTAACGCTCTGAGTTGACTAAGAAATCGAATTAGTTGCATTTATGGTCTTTTCTATAGAGAATGGTGGTGCTCATTAATGAAGCTAATAGTCCAGCTACAGTCATGCTAACGGCTCTGCGGAGCTGCACAGGATACTGCTTTAATCTACTATAGTATAGGCCAAATCATTGTTTTGCAAGTCACAAGTGAGTCTCAAGTCTTTGCACTCAAGTCCCATGTCAAGACTGACAAGTCAGAGTCAAGTCCCAAGTCCTTCACTTTAAATTCAGGGTTTAAACGGGTCATAATGCGCAAGCTAACGTGCTAGCTTGTATACTTTAATTCCCTATTTGTTGACCACTGTGTAGTTTTTGTACATGAACAAAATTATCGTTGGTCTTGGTTTTTCTGACTGGCGCTCAGTATCGTAACGTTAGTGCTTCGTGGTTGTCTTCTGCAACTTGACCGGATGCTGTCGGATCGATTCAAACAAAGTAGATGTTGGGAATTTAGTGTTAGCATTGTGTTAGTGTTAGTTGACGGTAGTGCAGTAGTGCTTTAACCTACTATAATGTAAGTGTCATAAGTGTGGCCAAATCATTGTTTTGCAAGTCACAAGTAAGCCTCAAGTCTTTGCACTCAAGTCCAAAGTCAAGTCCCAAGTCCTACACTTTGAGTTGAGTCCTTAACAAGTCATAATACGCTCTTCACCAGATGTAATGCAGTATTAAATTTATAAAACTCATGAATACTTTTTAAAATTCTGCATTTATTTAGAAAAAAAAGTTTGTTAAATAGCTACTTAGCTGTGAAGCTAATATTAGCTCGCTGCAAATCCCTTTTTTGACCACAGTGTAATTTCTTTAAGTGAACGAAATTATCTTTGATGTAATTCTTTCAAACTAGTGCTCGACATATCATTCTTTATGGCTGCTCCTGCAACTTGACTGGATGCTGTCAGATCGGTTCAAACAAAGAGGATCTGGGGAGGTTATGGTGCGTTCCAGGCAGGCTTTTGAACTTGTAAGTCACGACTTCAAGTCACGAGTTACGACTTTGTAGCGTTCCAGGAAAGTTACGGCAAACTGCCAGTTACTTCCTGTTTAACGCTGAACATGGCGAACCGTTTGTTTGTGCTTCCCCATTATTGCTATCGCCAAAGGTACCTGCTCCTTGCTCATTTGAGTGAAACGGAGGAGGATAGGGTCACAGATGCTATTATAGGCTATTTTTTACGTTATCTGTGTGTTTGGAAACGTATTTTGTATTGATTTATTCTTGCACTAGAAACCAGCTGTTAGAGCGGCTGCCAATAATGCGTTAACATTAGGGTTATTTTATGTCTATTTCGCACCATGTATCACCTGCATCAACACCGCATCCATAGGGCTGCCATTGTTGTTTAGAGGAGTAAGGTAATTGGTTTACAGGGCTGTGTGACGTCAGAAACCGTAACTGGGAGTACATCGATCTGGTACGAGTTCACGGGTGGGAAGTTACGGGTTTGACTGCCGTTCCAGTGCACTTTCATGGGTTACAGGTTGTGAAAACACGAGTTACGGGTTGCCTGGAACGCACCATTAGTATCGGGAAAGAGTGTTAACATTAGTTGATTCAGGAAATGAAGGGAAAAATGAATCAATTTTTTCCTGTGACCCACTTTTTAAATTTTTAATCCTTGAACTTGGGGGAAGGTATCAAGTATTTTCAAACCAAAAGGCTCAAATCCAAGTAGAGTCATGAGTCATTAGCTATGTTTCCATTCAAAAGTGATTCGAATCATTGGGAAATGCGTATTAAAAGAAATACGAATCCTGTGTGTTTCCATTAAATGTACAGACTTTGGTGAAAACTACGAACTCGTGCGAGTTTTCCGCAGAACTGGAAACAAAACAAGTCTCACATTCTTCTTCTTCTACGTTTTCTGGTGCTTGGCAACCAGCTTGTAAATGCATTACCGCCTTCTCGAACCGGAGCGTGGATATCACCATGGAGAGAGGTGCGCTACGTCAGACTTAATTCGAACATAAGTGTTTCCATCCCCCGTTTTGCGAATCATTTTTCGAATCAACCAAAACCCCTCTAAAGCGAGCATATTTTAGTTTGTGCAAATCAGGGGATTTTAATTCGAATTTTGCCATTTCCATCATAATTTTCCGATGCGATACTTCTAGATGCGCATCTAAACAGGCTGCTGGAAACATGGCTATTGATGTTAAAGTCCAAGTTGAGATGCAAGTCTTTAATCGAGTCTAAAGACATCAAATATTTTGACTCAAATCTGATTCCAGTCGAAGTCATGTGACTCAAGTCCACATCTCTGATAGAAGCTGTCAGCATGCTAACATGCTAACACAATACTACCGTAGCATTCTGATCTTTAGCAGGAATATAGTGAACCATATCAACAACTGTAAATTGTAATTAGCATTTAACACAAAATAAGCCTACAACAGTAGACAGGTGGGGATGTCATTAGTTTTATGAGTCGGTCTGTGTGGCCAAAATGACTCGACAAAAAAAGATTTTGACCTTATGGTGGTGCCAGATACAAAGTCAGCTGAACACCAAAGACAGAGGGATACATCCTCTGGGGATGAATTTCTATCCACCCAAGAGTTATTAAGATACGTCCGTTTGGACCAAAGTTGTGGACCAACTGGACTGTCCAACCATTTGCGACTACTATCACCTGGAGCAGTGCTGCCACTATGGCAAAAAAAAAAAAATCACTGCCACATTTCAAACCTTATGTATTACGCAGTGCCCTTGTGTGACCACGTTTATCTGCAGATTAAATCAAAACACTAATAGCCGAAATTGTTCAAAAGGATTTTCTTATGTGGAGGACAGGCAGTTGTCCTGCTCCTTGTGAATAAAGCTCTGCTGATGAATAAGCTCCTCTCTCCTATCAAGCAACGGATGGATTTATGTTGCTGATTCCAGGCACTTAAAGCTTTTCTCAGAATCCTCTGGAAAACGCCCATTTTTTTCTCCAAGCTGGAAGAGGACAACAGTTATTCATTGTGTCCCAAACATCAATCCACTTACCGATTCTAAGTAGGCCTAAGTTCTGAGTATGTAGTGTGCTCACACAGAAAAAGTTGAGCATTTTCAATATATCACTGCAATTATGTGGCGTGTGTGTGTGTGTGTGTGTGTGTGAGAGAGAGAGAGAGAGAGAGAGAGAGAGAGAGAGAGAGAGAGAGAAGCACTTTTGATCTGCAGTCAAGTGTAAAATGGAAATTAAGGAGCTAATCACAGCTGACAATTGTCAAAAATTAAATTGTGCACGGAGGAAGAGCTTGCATAAACAAAATTTTTTTTTTAATTTAATGCTCTTCAAATCTTTTGAGGAACATTTAATTTAATAGGCAGTAATGTTTCAAAGTTCCGGTTTGATTGATGTTTGCTAATGGATTTATAATTTCCTGTTACAGAAAATGAACAATATGTTCATGTACATATATATATTTATACTTAACTGTCACTGGTTCCAGCCTCTGAAATGTGAGGATTGATTTCTTAGTCATAACTGTATATTAAATATGTTTTAGACTATTGTTTGGATAAAAGAAGCCATTTGCAGACGTCACCTTGGGGTCTGAGATGTCGCGATGGGCATTTTCTTTGACTTTTTTAACATTTCATGGACTAGATTATTAATCACTTAATCACAGACATCATTGACAGGTTAATCTAAATTAGAACAACTAGTTTGGCTACTTAACACTAGGAAACACAACACACACACACACACACAACACTAAACCAAGGGAAGTATATATATGTATACCACCTCTCCCCCAGTATGGGAGAGTGGCTCCAGCAGATTCCAGGTACAACATCTGGGGTCTTAGTCCAGAAGAGTGGAGTCCTAGGAACAGCTAAGACACTGCGCAGAACCCTCAAACTCCCAGGACTCATATATCTACACAGTGGTGTAGATTTCAGGGAGGGCACAGAGGACACGTCCCTTCAATACTTAGAACATGCGTATTTGTCTCCTCCAATAAAAATATTAAAGAAGCTAAAGACATCTACTCTGACTAAATTTAAGTCATTTAAATCAATAATTGATGGATACAACTTCACCAGAAATCAGAAATTTAAGTGTTTGATGCTCAAAATTTTCTGGTGGAGGACCCCTGAAACCCCCTTTTGATTTGTGTCCCTCTCATTGCTGCTGCAAAACCTAAGCCTTTGTATACTTAAGCTATTTGCTGACCTTATGTATGACAATCAATCAATTAATAAAGTATTGGGAGATTAATGTCCAATGAAAATAATCATTAGTTGCAGCAGGATTTGGACTTGTGTGCACAGCCCTCCTTTTTCAGTATTCAAGGTTTTTGGCCTTCTTGCACTTAAGCATTGTGTTGTAAGTGCACTGTTTTTTTCCAAAGTAGTCACTCAAGAGCTCTACACTATGCTCAGGTATAAAATACAGACCTCAGTGTGAAAGAGCTAGGAACGTTCATACAGTATGTTCCTTTTCAGCTGTACATTCTCGGTAATGTCCCTGCCTACCTGTAATGGTCTCCAGTTACCAAACTAGATCATTCAGATGCATAATTCTTCTGTCCCTGGAGTCTCTTCTCTCAAAGCAAAACTGCACGTAATGCACTCTGAGACAATGTTCATTTGGAAAACACCACATATTTCTGTATGGTTTCTTCCATGTCTGTGTGTTCCTGTTTTAATGTGCTGCATGTGATTGCTCTAAATGGACTGTGCGTGCTGCACGTTTTGCTTTTTGTGTGTGTCAGTGATAGAAGTAATCTGGTTACAGAAAAAATAATGTAATAAAACAAAATGAGGGGGTCACAAAAATATTTGTGGTGTTCTTTTTCATTCTGAACTTATAAACCATATTTGTTCAACCGCATCCAGCAGGGTGAGATAAAAGTCCACAAGACTTCTTGGAACAAAAAGAACGCACATTTCAGGATTTCTTGGAAAATAGCTGAGATTTGGCTGTTTGGGATCAGTAGGCTCTCCTGGATATGATTATGATACAGGATCGTTTCACGTGTTGCTTTGTTTCCAGTGTACCACATGTGTGAGAGAGGTGGCTCAGACTGTTGTGGGGATATAACATAGGGAAAATCCAGCATCAGTGTTTCACTCAGCAGCCCTTGTGTGGCATGAATCAAGTCATTTAAAGTTAAAGATATGAGCTGGTGTGGATTTCCTAGATAGAGTCCATAGAAAGTAAATATCAGGAGAGGTCAATTTTACATTCAAAGATATTGGTTTAACAATGAAGCATAATGCAATATAAAAGTGAAGGTGGAACAAACCGTGAGCAAGATGACATGTCTCTGAGCTTACAGTAGACCCGTCTTTTAGTTTAGTGTCTCAACAACAACTTGCTTTCTCGAGCGCAATTACTCCGACAGAAACCTCCGAGAAAACCTCTCGCCGTGTTTTTCCAACCAGGATCGAGGGAAATCTATATTACTGGAAACAGCCTGTGTGTGCATTCCTATTATCTTTAATGTCGAGGCGGTGAATTCCCAGAAAGAAGGCTCTGTCAGGGCCGCCCGGCGGGGCGGAGTCAAGCCCTGCAATTATTCCTGGAAAGCGGATAGGGAGAAGCTGCCGCGCGATTCCTGGGAGCGAGCGCCGGTTCAGCGAAGGCAGGAGCCGGCGGGTGGAAACCTGGGGGGGGGGGGGGGGGGGGGGGTGGTGAGTCTGAAAACACGGACTGAAAAAATGACATGTTCTCCTGAGAATTAAGCGTTAAAAAGAAGCGTTTTACGCGCGAAACAACGCGTTTTAATACCGGAGTGGTTCGCTGGCTGAGGGCGCGAGGGACGCAGTGGCGGTTGGTGCGGAATGGGAGTTGGTGCGGCCGGCGTGACGTCAGAGCCGCCGGTGCTGTTCTCAGAATAGACTTCTAGGAAACGGTAAATTTTAAAAGCCAAGCCTTTACACTCTGTCCTTCACACATTTGGATCCCATTCTGGTGACAACACACTCCAAACCGCCGCGACGGAGATTTTTATGTTTTAAACTCATTGTTTTCATTTTATTCTTTTTCAAACTGTACGTTTTATAGGCTACACAGTGTTCTTATATAAAGTACAGGACCAGACCCTGACCGGGGACGCGCGGGGCTCTCTCACAGTCCTGTCCATATCTCACCGACGTTATTTTCTCCTAAATGTGTTTTTGTTTCTTAAACACAGGAGCTCAGTCTCTTTATGTTCTCGTTATTTTCTGAAGAAGAAAATTTGACCGGATCTTAAACCAGAGGACTCAAGATATAGCATGATTCTTTGTGTACCAGGGTGAGTTGATTTTCTTTGTTTCTGCGTTTTTCTCTTTTATTGTTTGTAATAAGAACACATTAAAAACAATTCTGCCTGTAAAAGCAATTTATTCTAATGTAGCCTTAAGTCATAGGTATGTATAGTCTGTAAACAGGAGAGTTAATTATAAACGTTTTCAAAGGGTGAGGACTCTGTGTAACTCAAGTCTACCTATTCCTAATAAAAAAGGCTTGTTATGAAACCAAAAAATGCCTTTCATCAGATGCTTCACACTTCTAATAAATGTAATTACACAGTTCTTTCATAATTTAACCATTATTTAACAAGGAAAGCCTGAGGTTAAAATGTTCTTTCAAAGAGTGCTCTGACACAGATTGCCAGCTGTAACAGACAAAACACAAAATGTGCCACAAAGTAAAAATAAAAATGTGACTATAAAATCATAATTTTGTGGTTCTCAAGTTGAAACAGTACAGTGGTGTGACCAGAGGGAATGTCCTCCCTTTTAACAGCAACCACTTAACTGCATATAATGATGTGGAATCCTGTGTTAACATGGAGGAGGGACGCCTGCAGTAAAAATGTTTGTGTTTTTAAACCGTATTTTCCGTCTTGTCTCCAGTCCCAGGACTCCTCTTCCCGCTGCTCCGTCCACTGAAGCCCCACGGGGCATGCGGACAGGAACTGTACCTCCCACCCCTTGCCTTCAAAGCACCCCTCCGCTATGGGACCCCACAAAGGACCTGCGGGCGATCGCCAGCAACTTCTGCTATCTAGAAAATTCAGGTACAGTATAATTGTGTCACATTTGCAGCCGTAAGTGAGATTCCTGAAAATCCACAAGCTGTTCCAGACACTGTTTGGCACATTTTGTCCTTTGTTAGTTAATACATCGTGAACTGTAAAATTAAGCAACACACTTGGGGAGTGAAAAGTGAGTGTTCACAGTGACTAATATTTAGGAATCTGTGTGTAGGATGGTACTGGGGAGCTGTAACTGCAGCTCAGGCCCACGCTGCACTACAAGAGGCATCTGAAGGAGCTTTTCTGGTACGGGACAGCAGCCACCCTCTGTACATGCTGACCCTCTCGGTCAGGACTGCACGTGGCCCCACTAGTATACGCATCCAGTACAGCGGCGCCCAGTTTCTGCTTGACTCCAGCTCCCCGGCTCGTCCCAGCCTGTCGTCCTTCCCTAACGTGCTCAGTCTGGTGCAACACTACATGGGACCAGAGAGGAAAGCGGAGGAGGGGAAGGTGGAGGAAGAGGCTCCTACGAAACCCTCTCAGCAGACAATTCAGGAGACATCTGTGGTATTAAAACTGAAGCGGGCCGTGTACAAGCCCCAAGGCCTCCCCTCTTTACAGCACCTTACACGCCTTGTCATAAACAGACACTCTGACTGCCCCGACCAGCTACCACTCCCGAGGCCTCTGCTGCGTTACATACAGGACTATCCCTTCAAGGTATGAGGGGTCCCTCAAGTCCATGTTGATGACTTCGAGGAAAGAAACTGTCAAACAGGTCCTCTGTGTGCCTGTAAATGACACCGCTGCTCCAGCAGTTGGAGGCCAGTCACGAAAATACTGGACACAGGGTCGTGTTTTTGCTGACAAAATATGTACAAATTCAGTTAATGCTGACGTGCCTGGTTTCTGACTATATTTGTCGTGGACTGGGTGATGAAGAGCCCCAGAAAAAGACGACTTGTGAGCAAACCTCAGTACTGTACTCACTTATGTCATGACGGATGTGGAAATGGTCCATATCTGTTATACCCTCATCTGTTCTGGATGTACATAATGTTCCTGAGAAGTACACTGATTCCATTGAGACATCTTTTATGCCATTTTATTTTTCTCAGTACAACATTTTTTCTACCTTTTACATGTGTACATTTTTCTATTAAAGTAACCAACTGGAGTCTAACTTGCCGTTCTTTTAGTCATTGTCTCTTAAACATGCCAGTATTAGTCACGGGGTCAAGAGAAATACTGTCATCATCATCATCGCCATTATTATTAACCACCGCATGATGACTCGCTCTTGTGACACTTGTTTCGAAATATTTTCGGCTTCAAATCACCTTTGAAACACAAAGACTTTGTGGCCTTTGAGCTTTATTAAGTGTGTGTGTGTGGGACCCAGATTGTGTGAGGAAGTAAAGGCCACATTGTGTGTATGTGTGTGTGTGTGTGTGTGTTTTTTGCTCAACAATGCGTACAGGCTGCATCTGAGTCAGCGAGTAGACGAGCGAAGGGGAGGACCGTTCATCAGCGGATTCACAGAACTACTGAATGCTTCCTGGGAGGAGGGTGAGATTCTGAGAGGGAGTGTTCTAAGAAAAGCCTCAGTAATTACCTTCAGCTTTGAGCCTGCTATTGTGCCATCTCGCACGCTTTTTTTTTATTGCGGCGCAGGATGTGATCACAAATGTTACCAGATTAAAAGTGCAACAGTGACATGAATATGATTTGAGCGTCTGCAAATTGTGAATGCTGAATGATCAGATGGGTGTGAGCGCGTGCTCGGTGGCTCAGTGGGGGTAGGGGAGCTGAGACTGTGGCGACCTGGGCAAAAGCCAGCGTAATAGGATCTCAGTTTCTCAATCTAGATCCAGCTTGTGGTGCTTGTGTGACTCTTCTTTCTGAAGGATGCAGAATCGCGGCCTAGGAAACAAAAACAAATAAACTCTGAATTTGTATTTGAAATGCAAAAGAAGCAAATAGCAGGGGTGCATTAAGCTTAATTTGTAATTGAGTGAAGATTTTAGTACTTTAAATCAAATAGACAGTGATGGGACTAAAAGGTGGACACTTCAGCATGAAGTTACAGCAGGTTACATGATGACAAAATGCTTTAATGATGTTCAGGTGACAGACATAAAGGCTCTCTACACAGACCTGCCACTGATGTCGTGCCGTGTCTCCACATAATGCATCTCTTCCACATTCACCTCCACCCACCGTCGAATGAGCGGGGGGTGTCTGGGATCCACCTCCAAGTAAACACGGCTGTTATTCACCAGAGAGAGGACACAAAATGGATTAAAGAATAATTATCTACTGGGCAGAACTGACAGAAGCAACCTTGACATGAGGCAAGTGGCACATGTCTGGAACTGTATTTACTGGAAGTCTCTTAAAAAGCTTAACTCATTAAAGAGGCAACGCGATACGTGTGTTTTTCAGAACATGCTGTTCTTGTGACAAGCCGCCGTTAGGAATTAAACCCAGGTGGGTTAGTCTGTGTCTGTGTGTGTGTGTGTGCGTGCGTGCGTGCGTGCGTGCGTGCGTGCGTGCGTGCGTGCGTGTGTGTGTGTGCATGCTTGTGTCGGGCAGTGGGGTTCTTTACCCATGATTTGATAGAATCTGTGGAGCCAATGTCAAAATCTGTTTGATCACTTTTAGGCCATCTTCACCTCCATCTAAAGCAGCGTGGTCTTCAAACCTGGGTGCACAGTAATCTATAAATCACTTACATACATCCATTTAATGCACATGTTTCTAATAATACTAATACTAATAAATACTACTACTAATGATAATTATAATTCTAAGGACACCAAATGCACTGATGCAAATTCATTTTATAACTCACTTTATGCATTTTCAAAGGTTCGACATGGTTACTCGGTTTCTCCGAAACAAACATCAAATTTCACAACTACATACAATATTATTTTTGGTCAAGAATTGTAAAATTATCAGCATGACTTTATGTCAACCCCTGTTAAGCATTTATGAACACTCAATTAAATGATTTATAGCACACTGTAGGCCTAAAGCCAATATTATGTGTTCAGTCAAAACTTAGAAAAGACCAGAATCTGACTTGTCATGTTTTAGCATAAAAAAATTCTTTATGTCATAAAAATGAATAATTAAAGAGAAAACAGCACGATAAATTTTGTCTAACAGCAAAACACAGCCAGAAACCACACCACTCAACTACACTGCTAAAGCTAAAGAGGCAAACCAAGCTAAAGCTTGCTAGCAAGATAGCCATGGCTAAACTTGGCTAAAGCTAAATTTGGATAGATATTTTATAGTGTTTGTTAATATCCCATATTTTCAATAACTATAATTCCTCCTTTAACTTCTCTCATGAATGCTTGATGACTTAGCTACAGTACTGTAATCAAATATACTGAGCTATCTTCAATCTTCCCGGGAATGTGTATAAACTTTTTTTTTTTTTTACAGCACACTATAAGGATCTATTCATGCATGTAATCATGGCCGTAACTAGCTATGAGGTACCCGAGGTAAATGCCTCGGTTACTATTTCCTGGGATTTTTTATAAAAATATACATTTTACAAAAAAATATGAAAATCTAATTCATAGAAAGATCACAAATTATATTAACCGCTACAGCCGACAATCAGGAGTTGTGTTTCTATGCCACACCTGTGAGGTGTTATGAATTATCTCTGTAAGGGATAATGTATAGTTCGGAGGTTGTTATGGAGAAATAAACCCCTTCAGGATGTATGGAACACCGACGCGAAGCCGAGTGGTTCCATACATCCTGAAGGGGTTTATTTCTCCATAACAACCTCCGAACTATACATTATCCCGCTTAGAACACGGCTTACGAGTGAAATAATTAATTTGAAACATAATGTTGATCAAAATACAACATAAACAAGAGATTACGGGGCGCGTTTGTGTCGACGACTCGCGGTGCCACCGAGACGAAAGGAGAGCTGTGACACTGGGTCAGAGTTTCTGATCATGCAGGGTTGCTTTTCAGCCACGATGTGGATGGAGCCTCTCCTATTTTTGTAGTCATATCTGTCATAAACAAGGGATTACGGGTTACGGGGCGCGTCTGTGTCACGGAGTCGCCAGACTCGCCACCGAGACGAGCTTAATAAACAGCCGTTGCTATGGAGTCCCTAGCAACGGTCTGCTCCACGGAGCAGCGGTGGTCTGTCGAGAAATAGACACCGCAGAATATTGGTGATTGACCAATCAGAATCGAGTATTCAAGAGAGCCGTGTTCTAAGAAAATGATAAGTGCTCACTAACACAGATTTAGACAGATTTGTGAACAATATTTGAGAGAAATAGGTCTTTTGTGTATATAGAAAATGTTTTAGATCTTTGAGTTCAGATCATGAAAAATGGGAGCAAAAACAAAAGTGTTAATATTTTTGTTGAGTATATTTTCTATAGCGAGCTTTTTTAACTGTATACTTGAATTTGATTGACACAAAATAATCTTAGGATCCACCTGGCCTTCCGAAAGGTAATACTGTTAGACAGCCTTTGTAAATAAGAATTTGTTCTCAAATGCTTACCTGGTTAAAATTGAGATGAAAAAAACAGTATTATTTGTCACATTTGCATTAACTGATCATAAGTCTGTCTGTCTGTCTGTCTGTCTGTCTGTCTGTCTGTCTGTCCTTTTTATGTACTTTCAGTGAGTTGAACCCTCTGGAGACAGAATCCAGCCAGCCCTCCAAAAGGTCAATAATAGCCTATATATCTATATCTGAGAGTGCCAAAAGTAAGAAAAAATAAAGAATCCAGTCAACAACATTATGTGATTGTGTATTTGTGTAATTGCACAGTTTAAAACACTATTTATTTTACTTTTTATTCATAAATAAGTGCTCAAAATGGTTTGTACCTCACTAGTTTCATAACCCTGGTTACGGCCCTGCATGTAATTATTATTAAATTAAACTGTGCTGTCAATCCTTTATTAAATGAAGAAGTTATGACGACTTCAGAGGAAGAGTTGTAAATGCTGACAGCTCCATAAATAATACAGTTAAGCTGCATTATAGTTTATTATAATGTGTTACACAACCATTTATTATGTGTTTATACTGCTTATAGATGCTAACTATGGGGAGGTAAAATAAAAAATAAACAGTCACCTCAATATTTCAGGTTCCAGCGTCGTCATATCCTCTGAGAACAGGTATGGAGGGTTACTGACCAAAGCTGAGACGTGGCTACAGAGGCTCAATACAGCGTCTGCATCTGACAAAACACAAATTAATACTTTTTTTTTTTTTAAATTGGCAATATGTTTAATTTTTTTTAATATCTGCAATGCAGTGCTGTCACATACCTTTCATCACATCTATATGATAAATCTGTAATCTGTCCTGAAGCCCCAACCTGCAGAGAAAACCCTTCATCAGACTTTATGCAGCACTCTGTACGCCCTGATTCGAAAAACATTAATTGTCAGTCTCTAACCACAATCAGCGTAAACTAATGGGACATTTACAACTTGCGCACATGTGCTATGGTACAATTACCTCAGCGCATTCTCTCTTGTTAAATCCACCGCATCCTGGCTTTGATCCACGGCGCTGGCTTTGAGCTAGTGAGACAGAAACAAACAATTAAACTGCTGTTTACTGTGTGCATACAACTACCTCGGGGAAAATCATCTATAAGACATTTTTACAACTTTACGATCTGTTAACAGTTGGAGAAAGAAAAACAAATAGACAAAGCTAACTTCATGATAGGATATTACAAAGTATGTTTGTACTGTGCTTTATGATGTGAAAACAATGACGCATTCTACTACAAAGCTCCTTTACTCAGCCATGTGTATTCTACAGCTGTCACTAGTGTTTTTTTGTCATTAACAGATAACCTACTGATTTTGATGCATTGTTTAGAGTTTAAAATGTCAAAATTCAGACATGGCTATTGACTGTTCCAAAAACAAAACTACTACATTTGTCAGTCTGACCAGCATAAGACAAGGAAACTGTTGTTCTGTTAACATTTATGAAACTGACACAAGCCAGTGTTTAGTATGTTACTCATCACAATTGTACTAAATACATTCTCCCTCAACCTACTGACCATTTAACTGACTCCTCATTTCAGCATCTACAAAACAAGACTATGAATCTATGAAAAGTTGGAAAATGACAAAATATCTGGGTTGGTGGAGTTACAAACAAGTGAGGTACTCAGACCTCTGCAGCCCTCACCTCATCTCTGCTTGAGACTCGAAGCTACTATTAACTGGAAACAGCACATCCAATATGGCTGCTCCGCCCACTAACAGCAGTAAAAGCTTAACTATTATACAGTTTATTAGCACTGCTGTCTTATTTGTGTCTCATTAAAACAGTCATACACACAGTACTGTCTAACTTCCGTCTGTGGACATGTTGCTATGGTGATTGTATGTGAACATTACAGTGTAATTTGTTACCAACTGGTTTTGCTAACAATGGCTAACCTGGCTATAACTGGGATTGCTAACAACATCTCGGTTTTCCGACTTCTACTGTAACCTGGTCAATTCTGGAGTGACGTCATTCCTGGCTCTGAAGTCCAAGGTAAATGAAACTCAACATACAACACCCAAATCACCAACTTAACTGTTGGTGTTCATGGTGCATTGTGGGTAATGTAGGCAGCAGGTTTGAACAAGAAAGAACAATGCATGGAAATAAAAAAGATGACATTTAGAAAAAATGTTATAGAAGTGCAATGCTAAACTAGTGGAATACTCTTTTTATGCCAGCATTGCAAATACCCACAATGACATTTTTAAAATGCTTATCACGAGCACGTCATATTTACCATGCTGAACATCTTGGATAGGTGTGTTAGCATGCTAACATTTGCTAATTATGGCTAGACGCAAAGAACAGTTGGTGATGATGGGGATGTCATTAGTTTTGTAGGTATTTGAGGCCAAATGAAATGTCAGCGGATCACCAAAGTTATTTTAATGAATCCAGAGGAGAACATGATTGTCTGTACCAAACTTCACAGCAATCCATCCAATAGTTGTTAAAATATATATAATTCAAAACCACCGCTCATGGTGTTACCAAACAAAAAGTCAGAGATACCAAACTCACCTGGAGACCATGATAGTCTGTAAAAAAAAAAAGGTGCCTATTGCATCTATCAACCTTGAGATATTTGACCCAATAAGTGAAAACTTAAAATACAGAAAAAGTCAAGAGATCGCTTAAGTTTGGAGGCTTTATCCTCGGAGACCATGAATGTCTGTACCAAATTTCATGATAATCCATCAAAAAGTTGTTGAGATATTTCAGCCTGAATCACAGTGGTGAACTGACAGGCCAACACTGACATTACAATAAACACAAACCTCACCTGAGGCAGACTCTTCAGCAGACTCAGAGAAATGGCACCGGAGCCACATCCCACTTCCAAGCATGTGTGCTGGGCACCTGCACCCACTCCAGTCCTGGGCTCTGTCTCCAGATCAGCAAGCACGAGTTCAACTAACTCCTGCACCAACACACACACAAATGTTATGTCTGATTGATCTTTGGGGATTTTATTGTACATTGTACGTATATGTGTGGCCTGTTTTTCTTCTCTTAAACCTCAGTTTCAGGTCTCGGTATGAACACAGGAGGTCTCATCTTCAGTGTCAGATCTCTGAAGTCCCACTCCTCAATCACATACTGCACAGGCATCCTGCACCACACACACACACACACACACACTCATGAGTATTCTCAGTAAAAAACATCTGGGTATTCACACAGAGGTGTCTGTAAACCTTCTACCTGGATAAGCGTCTAGAGCAGAGCTTCCACACCTGCTCTGTTTTTTCTTGGCTGAGAAACTCTGTTAACTTCCCCTGCTCGAGACTTTCTATCTGGATACAGAAACAGCATAAAGAGCATGAACATGACATGCTATTAGATAAGAATGCAGCTATTCAGCAAATGCGTCAGAAAATGAAGAATGAGCTAAGAGAATTCCCTCTCACAGTTTTAGCCCCGAGCAGATGAGCAATGATGTATTGACTGGAGTGGTCCGGCTCCGTCACACCTCTCTCTTCAAAGTGTCTCCTCCATAAGTCCACTGCCTGGAGTGCTGTGATCCTGCCTGCAGGTAAGGCCGGAGCGCTGCATGTACGCACTGCATGGGAGCCCCAAATTCCCTAAAAGATTAAAAAGAGTTTCTAGTAACATTCCAACATGCATTTCACACTTGCTGGTTTATCCATGCGACTCCCCCTTAGGGTAATCCCCACTGCCACGCAAGTGACGCTGAGTCGAATTTGAAAATTTCAGATTGAACCTCGGACACCACTGATTGACGTATATCCAAGACACATGTCTTTCCCGCAATTCACCAGCTTTCAGCTTCCTCTGCTCAGTGGAGGATCAAGTAATCTGCACTCTGAGTTATGTGAGATTAGATATACCTACACAAGTTGATGCAATCAGCATGATACCGAGAGGTGTTTCTAATAATCTGTGCTTCATGAAGCTGTAAGTAAATGGATTTCTGTAAGTGACAGGAAAACAAAGATAATATGTTTGAGTGAGCATACCAAATATCTGTGGCTGAGCGCTTCCTGTCATTACAAACAATATCTGCCACAACTCAAGCCAGCTCCTACCTTTCACGTTTCCATAACCTGACCTTCCCCGCCCACATACTCACCCTCTTTCCATCTCCTTAATCAGCCCAGCAGGATATGTAATGGCCCATCTCCACTCCTTCCCTGCCAGACTGTCTAGTTTTTTTTTTTTTACTTGATACCTTCTCCAAAGCCCAAAGATTATTATATGTTTTTTACAAAGTTCAACGTTCCACAATTCAAATCAGGTAATTTCCATTCATTTTCTGAATCAAGTAACGCAATTCCCCAGATTTACTTTGTTTGTTTGTTTTGAGACTACATGGTGGTCAACATAAAATTAATTGCAGTATGTAAAATATGTGGGTTAAAAATTACAGATGGAGATGCAACAACTTCCAACAAACTTGTTTAAACAAATAAATACATATTTTAAAAAGCATTAGAAATTTAATTTATTATTACTCTGTTGGTAAAATGGTATTATATTTGGTGAAGAGTGATTTATGACGTGTTTAGGACTTGAAACTCAAAGTTTAAACTTAAGACTTGACTTGGGATTTGTCAGTGTTGACTTGAGATATGGCTCAGGATGTGGCCGTCTTGACTTGGGACCTGAGTGCAAAGATTTTACACTTACTTGAGACTAACAAAACAATGGCTTGGTTTCACCTGCGCTAGTTTGCATCCATCCTCACTTTCTAGCCTGTCTGCCTGCCTGACCATTTGCCAGACTGATGATGCTACGTCTACGTCTTACCTGTTTCGACTGAGTACCTTGTTTGGACCATTGCCTGTTTTTGGAACTCAATGAAGAGAAGTTTCTTTGACAGTCATTGTCTACTTTTTGCTTCAAGCCGTTTGTATTTCTGAGCCACTACAATACCTCCAGTTTTGATAGTTAGTGAACTAAATAATCCGTTTTGAGATATATCATTGGGGTCCATAAACTTCAGGTGGACATTTGTAATTAGTTAATAAAGTGTGATTTACAGATTAATCAATATGGAAGTGTTAGTTGAAGCCCTACAGATGTAATTTTGGAGACACAGGGAGTCTTGACCCTCCTAATATTAAAAAAGGGGGACGATTAATGGCTGCCATACTTATTTCAAACATATTAGTTAAATATCATGATCACTCATCAGTGTAGTGCAATATCCTTTTCTCAGTCATGTGCAATGCTACTTCTCATTGTTATATCATATTCAATATAACATTGATTATCAGGAACAGTCTGTTTGTTTCACCATTTTAGTTCATTTTTAGTAACTCTTGTACTTATCGTACTCTTTTTGTTACTCTGTTAGGCGCTGGTTCTTGCTTTTGCTCATTGAAAACATAATTCTAATACTCTATTTTTCTAAAACTGGGCCCAGTGAGTGACCCTGACCCGGGGAACCCGACAACTGGTTGTCTGGTTGGTGCTGGTTTTGAACATTAAATTGTGGTTACTGTACTTTGTGTTTCTGTAATTTGAAGCATTCTCTGACACAAGACTTTCCTTCGGGGTAAATTAAGTTGAATTGAATTGAACTGAATTCTACAGTTCAGCAAACTGAGTCATTGTGCTCATTAAAATGTTCAAACAGGGATTGATTCTAGTACTACCTCACTGCACTGTGGATAAATAAACATCTATCCAGCTCTTGTACGCGCCTGTCAGCCCTTTACAGTTTTATCTTGGTGATGAAGTCAGGGATTGACAGCTCAATCTGTCAGTGTGATTATTTACCCAGATTTGATGAAGACTGCGTCTTTCTGAAGTTGAAATTAAATCTTTTGCCTCTTAAATCCACTCAAATGTAAGTGAACATCAATCATTAGGCTCAATAAAGATATAAACAAAGCAGTCTAGTTGTTAGTAGGGATCGTTATTTTTCATTTATCATTAATCAGCCAAGATACTGGGGCACATTTACTTTCATACTTTTCCCTATTTTATGTCTGGTGTAAAGTTAAAACTTGGTAAGGGGGTTATTTTCCAACAGCCTGCTTTACTCCACTGTGCTAAAGACAGATAGTATTCCAAGAGTACAACAAAAATCAATTTGACATGTTAATTACCTTTGGTCCAACACTCCTGCACCCAAAGCATCTGTAGCCTGCACTCAGAGATCTTCTCCACATTATTAATCTAAACAAACACCTTTACATCATAACTCTCTACGTTTTACAGGAACATACAGTTTGTGTATTCGCTGCATCCTTACGGCATACTGTTGTCCTACATGTACACCTAAATGGACATTAAACCACGTTTCTGTAGACGGATGGCACGCTTCAAAACATTGTTGATAGTATTTCCTGTTATGCGGTGCACCTGCGCAGTACTGACCCCGGTGAATAGTGGTACCTTTAAAGACTGTCGAAAATATGAAACTTTTTAGCATGAAACACGCGAAATACCAAGCAAAATATAGTAATTAGCACGAAACTGGAGGATTTTATCATATTTTTCACGTTGTATTAGCCGAGACAATGTAAATCACATGAACAGCTAATTGTTTTAAAAATAACACACATCCTCCGCGGTCTACGTAGAACTTACGAGAACATACTACGTCAGTTACGAGCGTTACAAATGTACGAGGGGCTCGTGAAGACATCAGTATTGTTGTTCCCCAGCCTGGTGAGCATGAATGTGTCGAGCGTTGCAGAGTTGTTGGATAGTTTGCTGATAGTTTGACAGGCATTTTTGTCAAAGTACAGCGGTAACACATTTGTTCAGACGTTGTCCAGACGTTAGAGCTGCTAAGTGTATTTCACAGGAGGCTGCTAGCTTGTTTTTTTAACGTTTAAACGTGATGCTAGCAGCTAGCTTCTGATGCTAAATAACAGTTGAGACAAGCCAGGGCAGACACACACACACACACACACACACACACACACACACACACACACTGACACAGGAGTCTGTCATTTGATACAGACACTGAATATTTAGTTAGATATCTGGGGTAAGATTGTCCTGATAACAAAGTCTATGATGGGCATGACCTCTCGAATAGAGTGTATATTTTTCAGTGAGTTTCATCCCACCCTGGGTCCAAAGATAACATATCAGGTAAGTGTATATCTTTAATAAGGGTAGTAGTTAATTAGAATGACCACAGCTACCTCATTAATTACCAAACACACTACCAACATGACATATATATCCTTATTGTGGTAGCTAAATTGTGGTAATCATATAACCTGGTATCAGAAACATAGAAAGTATATTAATGCATTAAATTCTGTTTCTCATTATCTCAAGTATGAGGACACTTCATTCAAAACAGTATCAGAATTTGCCATAAATCTTGGTGAATGCTTCCAGACTTACAGATTGTTCTAGGACAGTCTGTGCATCCTGACAGGCAGGCATGTCCAAACATTTTTGAAAGGAGGCCACATTAGATAATGTGAACATAACTGGGGGCCAGCTGCTTCTCACATTATACAGATATTTAAAAAAATATGATATTAGGATAGGATATGAGACAAACACAACTGCTTCATCTCTCAGTGAAAACGTATTTAACTTTAATCCACTCCTTAAAGCAGCGGCCCTCGCTGGGTAACAGCATATTTGCTTGTTCACAGTCTGTTTATGGAAACAAATTAGCTCTACCTTCTTGCAAAGTGATCTCGCTAGATTAACTAGTATTGTGTGGTCGGCCACATACAGTATATTTTGAAAGAGAAGGGCCACGGTTGTGCTCCTGGCCAGACTTTGGACATGTCACTTAAAGCTCTTGTGTGTAGGATTTAATGGTATCTAGTGAAGAGTTTGCAGAACTGAAACTTTGCTCAAGTACAAAGCATGTAGGAGAACTATGGTGACTAACCCAACAATGCAAATGGCCCTATCTAGAGCCAGTGTTATGTTTGACCTTCTGGGCTACTGTAGAACAACATGGCAGAATCTTTGGAAGGAGATCCGCTCCATATGTAGATATAAATCAGGCCCCCAGGAAGTGCACAGTGATTTGAAGCCAATTTTAGTGGCCAAACAGTGTTACTACATCATGTGATGCGCTGTGGCTTAATAAGTATTTTTCCCATTGACTTACATGGCAGAAGAGATGTCTGTAAATCAGTGGATACGTTGTCTTGAGCGTTACAACCCCCAGAAAATGATTCATTTCACTCTCAGTGTTTGATTTGTTTTGTCTGATAACATTTGGAAAGTCAAGAACAGCCTTGTTTAAATCATTTTATCCCCATTCAAGTTAGCGGAGTGCTAAATGGCACGTAGTGGGCTAGGCCAGTGTCTGTAAAATGGCTGCTCTGTGCGCCACACAGTGCAGAAGCAGTGCTGATCATCTGGGTCATTTTAAACACTGGAGTTTACATTTTTTTGCTTCTCCAGCGCTGTATCCAGTTCTCTCTATACATCCATGATATAAACGGCTTATTCTAAGGTAACAAAAGCAGAACGATTCTTATTTTCAGGTGATTATAACTAATGAAACCATAGCTATGAACATTAGATACCATCTCTGCTAATAGATGCCCCTAAATCCTACAAACTGGAACTTTGATGTAATTAAAGTTAGAATAAGTTATCTTTATTAATGGTAAGCAGGTGTTTTATCCCTCTACATATTCTTGTGGTTTTGACCTTGGAAGTGAAAAGTACGTAACCTTCCCAGTGTATCTTATAGGATGTTTTTCACCACACAGTGTTCCCTGTGTCCTCTCCTGACAGGTCCCGGAGGAATACATTTCTCGGGAGCTCTTTGACACAGTTCAAGTTTATATTATCACCAAGCCAGAACTGCAAAACAAACTGATAACAGTGTATGTAATCTAATGCTTCTTCTCCTCGCCATAAGTCAGTCTTTTTGTCCTCCATTTATATCTGTGTTTATCTTTATGTTGCTTCGTCTCAGTATCAAACTACTGTAAGAGTCAGAATTTAGTTTAATGCCAAGTTGGTTTACAAGGAATTTGCTTTGGTTAATTGGTGCGTAACATAAGGATGAAAGCAAGTGTTGCAAAAATCAAGAAACATAAATAAATAATAGGAGAAAATTATAATAAAAATGTGAAAAAATGCTATAAAATTATGTACAATACATCTGAATTAATACACTCTTTATTTATTTTTAGCACTGCCATGGGCAAAAAGTTGATTGGCTGTCCTGTGTGCATTGAGCATAAAAAGTACAGCAGAAACGCCCTCCTGTTTAACCTTGGCCTTGTTTGTGACGCACAAACCAACACGTGTGCCCTTGAGCCGATTGTCAAGAAGCTGTCGGGGTACCTCACAACTCTGGAGGTAGTGAGTGATGTGTTTTCACATCTGCACTTTGATGACGGCATAGTTCTTGGTAATTAGACTTCTCAGAGATGATCTTGAATGTTTTTGTCTCGTTGCAGCTGGAGAGTGGCTTCATATCCAATGAGGAGAGCAAGCAGAAACTCTTACCCATCATGTCGACCTTGTTAGAGGAACTTAATGCCACGGGAGCCTGCTCCTTACCCATAGGTTTTTATTTTATATTGTCTCTTATACTGTCTCTGGGGAACTACGTCCATTTATTTTTCAATTCATACATGTTATTCCTATGGTCTGACACTGCCCAAAAATATTAGTAAACATGAACAACTCTCTCTTAAATCCAAAACCTAGAGTGCTAAATCATACTTCCATTCATTGTCTACGGATCAGCTCCAGACTTTATACTTTATGACGTCACAAGTTTGGGACTGAGGCTATGTACACATTACAAACAAATGTGGCCAAAATATGGTTTATTTGTTCTCATGTGACACAGATCTGATTTTTTCAGAGTAGTGTAGACACAGAGGTCTGATATTTTCCAATCAGATCTGTGAGCAGTGTGACCACTGTGAGAATGGTCATGTCAGATTTTGTGGAAACCTTCTGATTCATCACCAGGCTAGGGTTGCAGTGATAAACCGTGAAACTGTAAACTAAGGTATAAAAAAAATGACGATCATACAATGTACATTTGCTTGTCTACGGTATCAGGGGGAAAAAATACAGCTGGATGGAGAACCTTACCTGCGTGTGCTCATCTCCTTTGCTCCTCCACTGCCTGTCAGACTTTTTAGACAAACTTCCATTAAAAAATGGTTTCAAACTTAAATTATAACAAAATGTTTGTTCCACCAAAATAACTCTTATGTTTTCATTCCTAAGGGTCATTGTAACTGATAATAATATTTGTGCAAAACCATATATCATGATCTGTGATATTTTCGGAGGGGGTTATTGTATTTTAAAAGTCCCATACCATTGCACCTCTAAATCAGACCTTGTTGTTGACATTGTACTGTAATAAAGCAGTACAATGTAACTACAGCAGGCTGCTGTAGCTGTACTGCTACTGCAGTAGGTTACCCCAGCCGCCAGCCAATAAAAGTCCGACTGCAAGAATCTTTCTGATGAGATAGCCTTGCTAGACTGCTGCTGTGACAGCCTCGTCGTGAGGCGCTGACAGACATATTAGAATGTAGCCTTGGACATCCTAAAGTTCTAGAGGAACTGTTTCTTTGAAAAATGATCCACATCACTGGCCACCACATCATCCACACCCACACGTCTCTTTCCACAGAACTATCAGCAATAGCTGCAAATAGAACTACAGCTATGGCTTTCATTTCTTTGTCTCCTCGCCCTCAACCACAACATATAATATATAATATGACAAATTGTCATCTGACCTCTGCAACAAACAACTTGGGAGATTGGCGCTTGCACTGCAATGTCATCATCCTGTAATGTGAACATAGACTAACTTCTCTGGTTTCTGGCTTTGAGAGAGAGTAGCTCATGTTCACAAATATTGAACGACCTTTCCTAGGCCATGAACATAACATTAAAATTCTTAACTTAGGTGGTGTTCCCCTTTGTTATACATGCAAAGGTGGTGGTGAAATGCAGAGTGTGTGTATGTGTGTGTGTTACAGGAAACAGCCTTGATTAAGTGAGTGACTGTAAAGTGTGTTCATGAAGTGTTAGTAGAAAACATTTTCTTGAGCTGTTCATTTTGCTCTGACTAGTTTTAGAGATTATTTTGCCACAGCACCAAAAGTGATGATAATAAATGATAATTTTGTGTTCATTAACTACTACTTTTATTTCTTTTTGACTTTGTCTTTAATGTATTTTGGGAAAAAGCATAATAGTGATTTTCTTACTGTGATTTACCATTTTAGGAAAAGTATTGAACATTAAAGTTTATGATTTGGCATTTTTAAAACCACATTTTGGTGTGATGGCAACAATTACTTGTGAGAATTTTTAAAATCTAGTGTGTTTTATCTGCTCTGTGTCTGTTTTTAGACGGATCCAACACCATCCACTTAAAGTTGATCCATCTGCGAAAGGATCCTCCTATCGTTCAAGAGTACGATGTGCCTGTCTTCACCCAGTGCAAAGACCATTTCATCAAATCTCAGTGGGATCTCACCACGCAACAGGTAGGCCTTGTGGCTGATATCAAGCGACGCTGTGATAAGATATGTGCCCAAATTCTAAGAAGAGGAGAAGGATTAGTGATCAAAGGCCTAAGGCCTGTTAGGTCATGGAGTTTAGTACAAGCTGATAATGCTCTATTGTATGTTGTTTACTGCAGATCCTGCCCTACATTGATGGGTTCAGACACATCCAGAAAATCTCAGCTGAAGCGGATGTTGAGCTGAATCTTGTTCGCATTGCGGTACAGAATCTCCTGTAAGTATATTTCCGCGAAAAAAGGCTGACACACACCAGTAGCAGCTGATGTGCATCAGAACACCATTATCCATTGTATTCTATGTAAAGTAAGCCCAAGGGTTGATCCACGCAACACATCATGACAAGCCACTATGCTATTCATCAGCGCTGGCCGTCAGCAGCAATTATCTCATTTGCTATCTTTGATTTATGCTCTGTGTAGCTACGCTGGTCCAGTGGAATAACAGTCACACATCTTACATATGTCTTTTGAAGTTGCATTCTGTATGTCTTTATCTTTTGTCAGCTGACACCGTGAAAACTGACACTGTGAAAACCACAAGAAAATAGAAGACAGAAGGAGTTTCATATGTACGTCTCGCAGTCTGTCAGTAAAACCTCTGAAGCTGGCGTCTGCTCATGAACAGGCTCAAACACGTTAGCACAACAGGAATGTGATGATATCAAATAAATTTACTGAAAATTATTCACAATTTCCCTGTAAAGACACATCAACAAACATCATACACAGTGATAAAACAAATGAAAGACAATTACCGTGAGCGCCTTTTAAGCCCTTTTTACACACAACCACATGATGGTGGCGTCATTCCGCTCCAGTGTGATTATATGCGGCTTTATAGAATCGAAAGAGGCACAATGGGCGTTACATGTAACACAACAGCATCAGCCTCCAGTGTGACATTAAACATTTGTGTCAGCAGCGCTTTCTAAACAACAATGGCATTAATGTGTTCGTAACAATCATTTACTGTCACTGTTCTATGGCAGCCGATCTCATCCTCCTTGGAGGGTAAGGAGCTCTCAAATCTCATTTTTCCCCCAATTTGCAGTCATTTACAGCTGCTGTTCTTCTTCTACGAGTTAGCTGCTAACTGCTACTTTTTAATCGTCCCACAGTGGGTTGCACACATAACACATTGTCAAAATTTCACACCAGTGCCACCCATGATCTTGTCTTGCAGTCTGCTGTCGTGTTTGTACAGACACAGTTTCGACACTGGTACAATCTCCCATGGCGGCTTAAAGGCAAGACCACTCTGTCCCCACTTTTCCACGATCGTACCTTATATATAGAAAGGTGAGGCGGCATAATGGCGTGAAATTTGGTCCGCGCCCATAATGCTGGGGTTATGCCCTTAACTAAACTGTGGTCATGTGACCTGTTAAACCTCACACTTTACATCAAACGTTAGCTTAATTAACTTATCGTAAAACACACTTTATTCAAACTTGACAGAAACAAAACTCACCATAACTGTCTTGATTAGCCTTTTTAGTCATCCAGTTAGTAAGTCCACCCTTCCAACAATCACCAACTCTGCTTTGGTTGAAATGAGCCTTTAAATTACAGAGTTTGATGTGACAATATGCTGATCTACACACTGCTTATCCCTTCCGTCTCCCTCATCCACTGAGCAGCAGCTCTCACTCGTCGTTTGGAGGCTGCTACAGTAACGTCACATCATGTTTCAACAAACATTTAATCAATGGCAACAAAAGAAGAAAGGAAATGGCAGTAACAAAATATTTTTAAAGTCACAGATTGCTTGTTTGAAAACTTAACGTTACTACTCCATTTCTTGTTTAGTTGCAAGTTGGTTTGTTTATACAGAAGTTAGCCCACTGCAATGGTTGCAATGGCAATGGCACACATGAAAATGGCCGCCGCTCTGACCATCCTGCTACACTGACTTGAATGGACATGTCCGTTTCCCTCTCATTTTATTTCTATGATTAAACCTTTCATAAAGAGTACTTAATTTCTAAGAACCTCATTTTAAAGGTGGTAATATTAAACACATATTTTTTAAAACCAGTGTTACCCTTTTAACCTCTCACTTATACATTTTTAAACATTTTTAATGACCGTAGGGACTCAACTACTCGTGAAGTTCTGGCAGAAACATATGTAATAAACATCTTGATAACAAAAGTCTCTGAGACATTTAAACAGCCTGAATGTGTGCGTTGCAGACGTTCATTTTCGAAAGAAACCAAGAAAAAATACTGAAATTCCTCTTTTCCTTCACAGGTATTACGGTGTCGTGACCTTGGTGTCAATATTTCAGGTATGGTGGTACTATTTATGATTTTAGGGCCATTGTGATTTAAAAAAAAATCTAATTATGAGAAGAAGAGTCATTATTTGACGTAAATGTGGATTACACAGTGTAATGGCTATAGAATAATGACACCATATGCATTTAGATTAGTTCCCTATGAGCCTCGCTTTCTCAGTGCAGTTCTGTCTGTCAGCGGGTACGATCCCCCGGGAAAATGAAGACTCAATTTACAGTAAAAAGGAAGTGCGTCAACCACTGCACAACCAAACAGGAAGAGCAGAGCAGTTTTATTTTCCACAGTAGCTGTCAGTAGCTTTCCCCAGTCACCAAAGAGTATCAGTGTAAGTTCTTTGCAGTTACAGTAGCAGGAATGGCGGACTGAAGTTACCGTGGAAACGATGGTAGTTGCTAGGCTCTGAGGGAAACTGAAAATGATGTGGTTGTATTTGCGACAGCCGCACTGACAATAAAACTGCTTGGAAACTATGACTGTTTATTGCTGACAGTGGCCTAGCTCTCAGTCATAACTGTTTGAGGTTTGTTTAGTTTGGTGATCGTCTTTTTACCTCCCTCCAGTACTCCAATGTGTACTGCACCACCCCCAAAGTCCAGAGCCTCATAGACGACAAGTCCATCCAGGAGGAATGCCTCAACTACGTCACTAAGCAGGGTAAATAAGAGCCATGACTGCTGAACTCAAGTGTTATTTTCCTAACTTTGTGACGATCATTGTGTCATTGTGTGTCAGGCCAGAAGCGTGCCAGTCTGAGGGATGTGTTCCAGCTGTACTGTGGTCTGAGTCCAGGGACCACAGTCCGAGACCTTTGTTCTCGCTACTCGCAGCAGCTTCAAAGGGTAGATGAGAGGTCAGTATCATTCACCTTATCAGTTCCTGGAAAGACTTTGTGACTCTCAGGTCAGGTCGGTCAGGTCAGAGTGACATTTATTTACATGCCTGCGTCATGTCGTGTGTTTCACCTTCCAGGAGGCTGATCCAGTTTGGACTGATGAAGTCTCTAATTCGACGGCTGCAGAAATACCCTGTGAAGGTGATCCGTGACGAGAGGAGCAGGCTGCCTCGACTCTACACCGGTTGCCATAGTTATGATGAGATCTGCTGCAAGACAGGCAGGTTTTAAAGCTCCCTCTGTTTGTTCAGTATAAGTAATGGTAGAAAACATGTCGGCTTACGGTGTCTTTATTTTACAGGGATCAGTTACCAGGAGCTGGACGAACGTTTGGAAAATGACCCCAACATCGTGGTGTGCTGGAAGTGACATGAACTGACAACTGACTGAAAGATACAGAGATGCCTCAACCAAAGATGCCTTCAGTGACAGGAGGAGTTTTCATAGTGAAAGTGAAGTAGTGTTTTGTAATTTTTATGTTAGTGTTTTTTTTAAACATCTCATCAAGAAGTAGCACATTTCTGTTTAGGTCAGTGAGGAAGGAGATATTTATTAATATTGTACAAAAGAGTTTGTGATTAATAAAATAGATTATACCACAACGTGACAGTGTGTTGTAAAGTGCATAAAATGATGAGGGGAAAAAACATCTAGAATTTAACATTTGATGCCACGTTTTAAAAATGAGCCTGAGACTGAAGCACTGGAACAAGTGGATATAGAAGATCTCATGTTGTCAGACTGGACAAAATTACTCATCTAACTTTGAAACTACAATGAGAAACATTCATTCATTCATTCATTTTCCGTAACCACTTAGTCTGTTAGGGGTTATGGGAGAGCTGGAGCCTATCCCAGCTAACATTTGGAAAGAGGTGGTGTACAACCTGGACAGGTCACATAGAGGCAGACAACCATTCACGCTCATACTCACACCTACGGGCAATTTAGAGTCACCAATCAACCTAACCTGCATGTCTCTGGACTGTGGGAGGAAACTGGAGTACCCAGAGAAAACCCACCCTGGATTCGAGCTGGGAACCCTCTTGTTGTGAGGCGACAAAGCCAATCACTGTACCACCGTGCCACCCAACATTAATATCAATAATTTTTACTTCACCACTATACTGTGGAAAAAAGGCACCAGTACTAGATTTCATGTCTCAAATTATAAGGAAAAAAATGACTGTCAAACTACATTGGTTTGACAGCTACAGTTCCCAGTTGCTTACAAAAGATTTTACATTATACAGTCTTTTAAGCTTATAAAATATTATATATTATTGCAATTTAGACAACCCAGCAGTATATAAAACAATAAAAAACATTTCTTACACTCACAACAGTAAGTAATTTTATTTGAGAATCATGGTAATGTTTATTGCCAAGTAGGTTTTCACTCACAAAGACTTTGCCTCACTGTTTGGTGCAAGAAATACACATTAAGGCAAAGTACTGCAAGGGTCAAGGAAATAAATATGTAATAGAAAATGTATAAAAAATTACTATAAATATGTGCAATAGAGCTGTTTCAGAATAAGAGTCCTGTGCAGTTTTGTGCAGGATCTGCAAAATTTTGATTTAAAATATCTTGACAAAGGCCTGCAGTTGAAAAATGGCCGGCTGGCTAACACTGGCACATTTACAGCTATGTTGATTAATGTGCGTTGTCATTATAAATAAAAGAAATGAAATTAAACTGTATGTGCAAAAGTTCACAATAGTCCAATAATGTATTCTTGAAGTGCAGTTTGCTAGTGATACTTACTTGTGTAGGAGTATGTTTGCAGTGTGGTGCTGCAGCTCCTGATACCTCCTCCATCACTGCTCATTTTTGATCTTCACACTCAGCTCACTGTTGGTTTTACTTGAAGATGTACCGCCCCTCTCTGGCGGCCGGGAGGAACTGCGTTCTGGGTGCGCTCGGTTTACAGTCACCATGACAACCACAGGACACGAAGGCTAACCGGTTAACTCCACTTGACTGAAGAGTTAGCTAATAATATTCTTCTTTTCTTATTTTACTCGATAGTTTGTTGAATAGTGTCCTGTAACAAAATGGACACGTCTGTAATTCTGCCGGTCGAAGCAGAGGCGTTTGTTCAAAGTCTGGAAACTTTCTCTGTCAAGGAGGTGGGCTCTGAGAGGTAAGGTGAACCAGCAACACCTCAAGTTAGCTAGAGCTAAAGTTAACATTAGCTAACATGGCTAAACTAGCATTAAACTATCCAGGATATAACTTTAGATTTAATTTAAGTGAGCCAGCAGTGTTTGCGAAGCTACTTTGAAAGTATAGCGTTGAAACCTACTGTAGCAGTTGATGAAACCTATTTCTGTGCTGTTAAATTATTTTTCTCTTGGTGTGTGTTGACAGGTGGTTCAGACAGCACGAGCACATCGAGAAACTCAACATGCAGGCGATACTGAATGCTTCTGCTATGCACAATGAGTTCGTCAAAGAGCACCTGGTGTCCTATGGAAAGGTGAGTCCTACCTCTCGACACGTGATGTTGAAATGGAATTTAGAGAAGCCCTTCCAAAAAAGAAAAATAATTATATATGATAGCATGATGAACACTTTAGAAAAGTTTTTTAATCTACAGTATCTTTCCCTACCTCCCTTCCTCTCTAGATACCTGTTCTGGTCCATGAAATGATCCTCATCGAAGTGTGGAAGCACAAAGTGTTCCCCATTTTATGTCAGCTGCAGGACTTTAATCCCAAGAACACATTTCAGCTGTACATGGTTGTGAGTGTAAAATCAGATGTAAAATGATGTCAGCTGGCAGCACTCATAACTGATTTCATATGTTCTTTAATGCCTCCTTCTTAGATCCACCATGAAGTCACAATCATAAACCTACTTGAAACGATAATGTATCATAAGGTCAGTGTGTAAATACATACCCCAGAATACCCCCTGATTGTGCAGCCAAGCAGCTTAGACTATCTGTCTCTATAAATATTGTCATAGTCTTAAGTTTTGTTTATTGTGCAGGATTCATGTGACTCAGCCGATGACTCTGTTCTTGACTTGGTGGATTACTGCCACCGCAAACTCACCTTACTGGCGAGCAAAGCGACCAGGGAGGGCACAACAACTCTTGACCAACACAACCTGAGAGGAGAAGCAGTTGTATCCACTATAGAGGTACAGACATCTGAGATTTGTTGTTCTTTCTTTGGTCCTTCTATTACTAAATGTGATCAGTCACATCATTCTTTTCACTTGTTGAAGGAGTTGCAGGTGCAGAGTGCTGCACTGGAGTTTGAAATCTCCCTGAAGGCTGTTTCTGTGCTGCGCTACATCACTGATCACACCGAGAGGTACGACAAGCGTGTCCGGAGCATCAGTAAGGTTCAGGGATTAGAGGCTTACAGGGGAGAATCTGAGAAATCCTCTGAGACTTTAAGGCATTCAAGCTAAACCATTTTTGACCTTCTTAATCATTTTGTTTATAATACATGAAGCAGTTGTTAAAAAAACATTTAACATCTTCAAATTGCTTGTTTTGTCCAACCAACAGTTCAAACCCAAGATAATACATTTACAGTAATACAAAACAAAGATAAAACACATTTAACAACCTTGAGCTTTTGGAATTTTTGTTTGAAAACTGTCTTAAATTAATACTTGATCCCCCAAATAACCTTTTGTGTATCAGTTACTCACTCTGTGTTATGTTGAACTCAGTAAGAAAACTCTGAGAGTGTTTACTCCTGGTATTAATGTGTTTCGGTGATCTGAACACAAGTGGACAGCAGAGACACATCGCCATTTACATCTGTGTCTATTATGCGTCTCCAGTGAGTTTGTCAGTGGATGTTTTGATATAATTTTGCTGTTTCTAAACACTGACCACTATGACTTAAGTGTATCAAGAATGTTAATCTTTTTTGGATTCTTCAGTCACCATAGAGGCATGCTAGAATAACTAAATTGTCTTTCTGATTTCAACGTAACACAAGGTGACTAAGTGATATACACATGATCATTTGAAGGGTGAAGTATTCCTTTAAACAAGTCATCATCTATCAGAGTTGCTGCAGAAAAGTTTTCCGTTATGTGACCTTTTCTTTCTTCACAGTGTCAGTGTCATCAACCGCATGCTGTGCACACATAACCTGCCTTGTGTCCTGGTTCAGCTGATTGACTGCTGCCCTTGGAGTCGCTATAAAGAAGGTATACTGTGCATCACACCTCTTGCATATCAAATATGTTCTTATATTTTTGCATGGGACCCTTCATTTAATTCTCTCCTCTCGGTCTCCCACTGAAGGTGAAGTAGAAAAGTACATCAGTGGCAGATGGCAGAAGATCCCTGCTGAGGACCGTTTAAAGATGACAAAACTAGACGGTCAGGTCTGGATTTCTCTTTACAATCTGCTGCTGAAGGAAGACTGCCAAAGGAAATATGAATTCAACAATTTCAACAAGAATCAGCTTCTGAAGGTAAACTGTGAAGAAAATGTTGACTTTTCATCATTCCTTTATTATCTTCAGGGTCTTGAGCTGTGATGCTTGAGTTATTTGAAAAGTAAAGCAGAGGAAGTGTGTGAATGCCAGATCATTGTCCTCCAACAACATATCTGTCCTCCTCGCTCGTTAAAACACAGATTCAGTTTCCAAGGTTTGTTTTGACTAAGATGTTTCCTCCTATTATACGTTTTCTCATCCCCTTCCTGTTGCATTAATTATATAACCAGAGAGCCTTGTGCATCCTCCTGTAGTCCCTGTTATCCCCTCCAATCATGCATTGGGTCGTGTGTTTGTGTATCCATCTGTCCGCAGCTAATCTCACAACTACCGGACCAATCGACCTCATACATTGTGTGCACTTTTATGACTATATATATACCCAAGGACTTCTTGTGGTTGTGGCGATTCACAATAGTTGAAAAACCTGTTTAATTGACTGTTTTATGCCGTCATTGACTGCTGATTACTTACTACTCTCTAGGGGCTGCAAGATTTCCGTAAATCATCTCAGCTATAAACAACAAGCCTTACCGTCTGTTGCAGGCCACATTTAGGCCTCTGTTGTGGCTCAGAAACTGACATTCATAAAAGAGTTTGGTCTTATTTTGCACCAGAGCATCTGCAGATTCATTTCAACACGTGATATGTTACAATCCACAATACCAGATTTCCCCAGTTTTCGTTATCTTCGCCACCATCTTGACTGTAAGGGAGCCAGGAAGGACAATTACACCCAGTGCAGGCCTCCGCTGTCTGCCTGCAACCTGGTTTTGCTCGGTCATACCACACAGGGAGCATTTCAGAAGCAGCGCACTCTGTCTGCCTGATTTTGTACACCTAGAGATTTTGTTGATTTGGTCATTTTTCCTTGATATCTGTGCTTCTATTGTAAGCTCCATCAAAAATAGACAAGGTACTTATTTTTATTGGCTTCGGGGACATGTCATAAACAGTCATTTTGAACTGACATCAGTGTATGTACTTGAAAAGAGTATATTTTTGCTATTGGTGTGTATTTCCATCGCACATTTGGTCTAAAGTTCATTTAAAGTGGTATTAAAAAGGTCTTAAAAAGTCTTAAATGTAACTTGTTCACACCCCAGACACCCTGTTCAACTCAGTGCACTTTTCTAGTGTTCTCATACAGTCTTGCTGTTATTGTTGTTGCTGTAATTATTTGTGGGCTTATTGTTCATGTACCACAGCTGCGGGGTTTCCTGACGGAGGTGTTGGTTGATCAACTGCCAAACCTGGTGGAGCTGCAGCGTTTCCTGGCTCACCTGGCCGTTACAGACCCTGCCCCTCCAAAAAAGAGCCTCATTCTGGAACAGGTGCACACTCACACATGCACGCAAAAGTGTATACAGCTTACTATGTCCCCTGTGCATTTACCCTCAGTTTTGCTTTATGTGCAGATCCCAGAAATGTGGAACCACATTGTGAGTGAGAATTCTGGGAAGTGGAAGGCAATAGCAAAGTATCAAGTCAAAGAAACGTTCAGCCCGTCTGAGAGTGACCTGAGGCAGCAGGCACAGAGGTAATACTGCACACACAAGTCTGAGCACTGAATGTAAAGAGAAGTCAATTGTATTATTCTCACTGTGATGATTATTGACATAAGTATTGTTCTATACCAGGTTGGCCCAGATGTACAATTTGGATCTGATGGAGAGTTTACTCCCCGAGAAGCCAAAGTGTGGATCCTGTGGGAAAGAGGCTGCAAAGAGATGCTCTCGATGTCAGGGAGAGTGGTACTGTCACAGGTAAGACTCGTATAGATGTTTGTCCTGTGGTAGTGCAGACGCTGAACCGGACTGTCGTAGTTAAGAGGGAGCTGGGTCTGAAGGCAAAGCTCATGATTTACCAGTTGATGCACTTTTCAACCCTCACCTATGATCATAAGCTTTGGGACATGACTGAAAGAATGAGATCATGAGTATATGCTACCAAAATGAGTGTCCTGTGCTCACTGTTGGTCAGATATGGAGTGAGCAGCTCAGACATTAGATCAGACATTTCATATCCCAGATGGTTTGAAAACCACCTCATGCCCGGATCATACAGCGGTGTGTTGCTACAGGTGTGGCTGCTTTGAAAATACCTTGGCAAAGGCGCTGGGTAAAACAGAGTGGTGCACCTGTGGAGTGGGGCTGCGTGCACAACTGTACGATCAACTGTGATTGACAGAAAAAAATGATTCAAGCAGATTCTCTCATACCGTCTCACTTTCTCGTAGCTCTTTAAGACCTGTTGGAGCACCAGCGATCTCATTTGCATATCTATTTTTAAATGCCGATAGAAATGAAACCAAATAAGATAGAGCAATAATTTTACACTAACATATCATGCATTCATCATGTCCCAGATCACTGTTTCCTTGCACTAATGGGTTTGTAGAAATAGAGTAAAAAGTCCACACAACAAAAACATTATAATCCAGACCACAGATACTCACAGCACTTCCTACGTTAGAATAAGCACCATCACGTTGTGAGCATGAACTGAGGGTATAAGGGTTATATTGATGGATAGCATAATAACTACTCCAAAAATGGCACTACAGAATGTAAAAATGTAAAGATACGCTCTGGTGGACTTGTTCTATGGTAGGTCATAAAGGGTTAAAGACAGCAGTCATCATGAAACTCCCTCTCTCACTCTCTGTAGCTCTCTCACAGTCCAACAGCTAGCTAGCCTGTTTATCAGCATAATAAACAGCATTATATTTAGATTTAACTTGGTTGTTCATGTGGGGTGACCTTGAATTATATAGTTCATCATAACCCATTTTACCTTTACTGTATGTATTCCGTTTATTATCTGTTAAGGTTACTATACATATTTTTGTAAATAATCTTGTTTGGGTTACAATATATATTTTTGTAAATAATCTTGTTTAGGTTATAATTAATATTTTTTAAATATTCTTGTTAGATTTCTTATATTTTCACTTATCTTTCTTATCTTAATCTTGTAAGGAGCACCTGTAACGCAAACAATTTCCCCTCAGGGGTCAATAAAGTATTTCTGATTCTGATTCTGATAATTAAATGCTGCCAATATCAACCTTTCATCTGCCATTGTTCTCCTATTCCTAACAAATCAAATGATCAAAACAGGAAGGAGGTGGTAAATTAATAAAGCCCGCCTTTTGCTTGATTTGATTGGCTGCCTGGGGCAAGTGTGACAATGATTGGCGGTGCAACTCTGCGCCTTGCGATGAAAAGTTGAGAATATGTTTAACTTTTATGTGTTTCTAAAAAAACTCCAGAATTATAGGCAGTGCAGGAGACCAGGGCACGCCTGGCATGCCATACCACAGTAAAACAATGTTTTTTGTTGGCGATATGTTTCTAGTGAAGCGCCTCAGGATCCCCCAGGAGCTGGAGAACATATGTGCTAATGCTTAGCCTGCTACCATGGCAACCATCTAGAAGCGTTCTGTCCTACCTGTCTGAAGTCCTTTATATCTACTCATGTCTATTTGTAATATTGACTCCCTTTCCACTTTCATATCCCATCTGAAAACACACCTTTTCCAGCTGGCATATTCAGTCTGATTTAATGGTCACACACATATTGAGACTTGCACTGGTGATGAAGATGAATACAAGTCTGTGTTTCTACATCAGACATAAAATTACATCTTATCCATGGCCATTAGACATATCTTTCTACACCACATATCTTACATAAATGTTCTTGGTATTTTGATATCACATGCTAAATGTATGATATGTTTCTCCTGATCTTAAGTCTCATTCATCTTATTGTGTTTGACAGAGAATGTCAGGTGAAGCACTGGCCTAAACACAAGAGAGCCTGCCAGCTTATGGCCGAGGCCACAGAGAAGATCCAGAGGGACCTGCACATCAACAGCTAATGAAGAGAGACTGCTGACACACATGAAACAACTGGTGATGGACGATAGACTGTTGAGTCACACAATGGGAGGGGAACAGATCTGCATGTTCACGACGCTAATTCAGATTCCTATACATTTTTGAAATTCTCTCAATGCAGGAAAAGTTTATGCCCAGTTATAAAGTGTTATTGTTCCTTTTGTTTTGAATACTGTAATGTTTGTTTATGATTTTGTGTTTGTCATTTGTGTTTAATGAAACCTTGCTTCACTGTCAAGACTCCTGAACTCCTTTGATTTTATTATTCAACACATTAGAGGTGCATTTAACTTCATTACACCAGCAGCAAATAAAAATGCTTTAACAACTCTACTCTACAACTCTACATTGTCTTCCTGCCCAGTGCTATTAAGAAGAAAGGCGTGTAGGTATTTTCATATGACCACAATGACAGACCAATGTAACCTTGTTGATGTGTTTGTTTCATTAACTGCTTGTTTCTTTATGTCGTTTCTTAAGGACAACTTTCCAGTCTAGTAGACAATAAACGACCGTTACCTCCAGCATGCACTGGAGCGGTTTGCAGCTGAGTGGGAAGCGGTCGGGAGGAGAGTCAGCACCTTCAAATCTGAGGCCATGGTTCGCTGCTGGAAACCCGGGAGTAACTTACTGCCTCAAGCGAGGGAGTTCAAGTATCTCGGGGTCTTGTTCACGAGTGAGGGTAGAATGTAGCGTGAGATGGATTGCCAGACTGCTGTGGTGAAGAGAGAGCTGAGTCGGATGGCAAAGCTTTCGATTTACTGGTCCATCTACGTCCCAACCCCTCACCTATGGTCATGAGCTCTGGGTAGTGACCGAAAGAATGAGATCGTGGATACAAGTGGACGAAATAAGCTTCCTCCGTGGGGTGGCTGGGCTCAGCCTTAGAGATAGGGTAAGGAGCTTGGACATGCGGAGGGAGCGTGGAGTAGAGCCGCTGCTCCTTTGCATCGAAAGGGGTCAGTTCAGGTGGTTCAGGCAATTGATCAGGATGCCTCCTGGGCGCCTCCTGTTGGAGGTGTTCTGGGCATGTCCCACTGGTAGGAGGTCCTGGGGTAGACCCAGAACACGCTGGAGGGATCTTGTATCTCGTCTGGCCTGGTAACACCTTGAGGTCCCCCCAGGAGGAGCTGGAAAGCGTTGTTGGAGAGAGGGACGTCTGGGGTGCTTTGTGGATGAAAATGGATGGATGGATAGACAATGAAGACATAGTCTATTCTCTTCTATTCAAACCTCTTTTAATACTCACCCAGTTCAAGTACTGGGGATTTGTGGTTCCTCTTCTTGGTTGTTACTCCTGTCAGTCATGTTCAGACTTTGCCCTCCATGAATGTTAGACTGTTGACTTTCTTTCAGTGAATACATAACGGTGTTGGCTGTTGGTTTAAGCATTATAAATACTACCCGTGTGTGTATGTGTGTGTGTGTGTGTGGGTGGGTGGTTAGAGATAGGGTTTAACACAGTGGTTGGAGGGGTGTGGAGGGGGGACTTTGCACGCCCACTCAGCTGTGCTCCGGTGCTCCGGACTCAGAAGCACCCCCTATGTGAAAACATTCCGGATGTCGGCTCAGCTCAGTCTCATCTTACTCTCTCTTTTTCATAATGAGCAGCTTCCTCCTCTCACAGCGCAGTCTGACACAATCTAAAGATGTCTTGAGGAGTGCTCACACACCGTTGTTTCTCTGATATTACCGAGCAAACAGGGCCTCCGTCGTTAGTTAGATGTGAGCCGCCGGTGATGATAGATTATTTCCAGAGATGTAGCAGCGGCCTCACACCTCCGTTACTTGGAAACCGTCAGAAGTTTGCTGCGGAAAGTTTTTTCTCTCCGGATGGAAGAAGAAGTTTTGAGACAAAGCGGGTGCCACGGGGCTGTTTCCCCTCCTGTTTTGGTAAGTTAGACTGAAGATACTCAAGATTTTATTTCACTTTGACGTGTCAGTGATTAATGTTATTTACAAAGCTTGTTTTTCAGACCTAAACATGTGACTTTTCATCTTCCGAGCCGTCTTAAACGCACCTTTAATTGTTGTATTTACAGAGAAATCATAGTTACTCATGTACTGAGAAACCTCAGCCTACAGCACATTGCTTGGTGACATAAACATGTAACAGTAATGTCTTCTTTCACACTCTACTTACACTGGGTTGGCAGACTATCAAATATTACATAATTACTCACATGGAGCATGTTATGTATGACCAACGTGTCATATACACTACATAGTTAATACACCATCATATATAAACTTATAGTGTGTTATAAAATGTCTGAAATCTGCTGTATATAACTCTGACACAAACAAAACAAACGTTATTGCACTTGCTAGAAGTACATTTACTCTTTCACTATACTTTAATAGCCTACAGCTTATTGAGTGTTTCCATTTTATGCTAATATAGGCTACATACACTCAACTGCATTTATTTGAGAGCTGTAGTTTCTCGACAGAATAATATTTTAAATAAAAAACATGTAAAACAGCATGTACATGACAATGCCAGTAAGTTAAAACTACCTCTAACTTGAATGGCCATCACATTAAAACATAAAGCATCAGTAAAGCATCAGTAATAATGATTCAATAATATAATATGTACAATTTAAATGAGCAATTTTTACCTAAAATAATGTATTTTTAAATTGTGGTATTGCTTCATCAAGGCAACTTAAATACAGGGATACTTCTTATACAGCTGTATATAATTAAAAAATAAATAAATATATATATAGGCCTACTTTTTATTTATGAACATTTTTTACATTTAAGAGCGAAAGAAAAGAAAAAGGACGTTGAGGGATGTTTACAAAGGCATGACAGATTTTCCTAATTTAAAGTAAAGGTTAATATATGGTACACAGATAATCATGGACTCATTGGCTAAATAAACACACCATTTTCTCCACCGATTTCCTCCCCATTCTTCCTGAAGTCGAATTGAGTATATGTCATATGTTCCACAAGGTGTAAGTGTTTAACAGTATTAATATACTGTATATAATTTTTAGGTGTTTTTTGCGTGTTAAATTTAATAGCACATTTGAATTTTTTGTTTCCTGATAGAGCAGGCCAACATTCAGAAACCACAGAGTCAAATGGAAACCCTTTCAAACCACCACATAAACATCAGGTTGAACACTGCAGGTTTCTGCCACTGACTCACACAGTGAAATGTTAAAACAGGAGCCACATAGTCGTTGGAAGGTACCTAGTGTGTTACTGTATGTTTTTCTTCCTGCCAGTGATGATGGAGGAAGCCGTGCTCTGAGCGACACGATGTCTTGGGGGGAGTTCATCGAGCTCCGTGACCTGAGGACGGACAGAGAGCAGATAGAGCTGACACATGGGACACAAACGCCCTGCTTCCCTCCACGCCTGGAGAGAACCAACGCCCTGAGGATCAGCCCGGGGAAGGTCCCAGACCTGCTGAGCAGGGTGGGCATCATCAGACTCCTGAGCAGCACCCAGGACCCCCAGCCTCTGGAGGAGAAGGGGGAGGGACACAACTTCCAGCCATGTAGCCACGCTCAGCCCACGTGGTGCGACCTGTGTGGAGACTTCATCTGGGGACTGTACAAGCAGAGCCTGCGGTGTGTCAGTGAGTTGGCTTATGTGGGCTGTTTGCGTGCCTGAGTGTGTGCATGTGTGGCTGCCTTGGTGCATATGCATGATCAGAAATGAGAACAAGACGGAGAGTAGAGGGAAATTTGGTTGTGAGAAAGATGCAGCCTCCAGTGTGGGTGCAGTCCAAAATAACCCTGTACTCAGCCTGGTGACACATAGAAATTATAACCTTGTCTGCTTGCTCTGCCATGCCATTAATGTGCTCCACGTCGTCACTCGATGTTATCTAGCATGCAGTTGTTTAAGTGGTTTGGTGGTCTGATCATTATCTGATTGGGGTAGGCTAGAGACATTTATGCTCTAATTGCTCAAGACTCATCTTAGAGTTGCTTTCAATTTGAACTTCCTTCTCATCAAATGAAACCCTCTGAAATGTGGCTGCGGTTTGTTTAAAGCAGTGGTGTGAAGAAAAAAGGCTCCTTAACAGTAATCTGAATATGAAACTGCAATCAAATCACAATTAAGCATCAACACAAACACTGATGACAATTATCAAGATATTCATCAAAGAAACAAATAGTCACGCATTTATACAGAAACTGAATTCTGCATTCATGTGACAGGATATTTATTTTGCAGCTCAACAGGTGCAGTATTGCCATATGTGCACTTGAAGACAAGTAGCATTTATTTATGTATTTATATACATGCGACACAAATGGGAGAGCTTAGTAAATGCAAAGGAAAGCCCACCTAGAGTAACTGAAATGACCATTAACAGCCAGAGGACATCACTGTCTTATAACTGCACTCTACAATAACACCACATGCATGTTCTCTGTTAATGATTTTGTCACATGCGTTTATGTGTGTGACTTCCTTCCCTTACAGATTGTAGATTCACGTGCCACTACCGCTGCCGTGCTCTGATCCAGTTGGACTGCAGCTGGGACCGAGGCTCTGCAGCCGACCAAACATGTGTTGTGGAGCACACCATAGAAACGGACACAAATGTGGTAAGGACCTTTGTAATCGGCAGCATGACTGGCTCAGTGTCTTCTATCAGAAGTGGTAATAGTCATGGTTTACTTGCTTTTGAAGGCATCTTTAGCATCAAGAAGTTGCAACAGTGAGGAAACTGGATGCTTCCTCAAGCCTCTAATTTGATTGTCACATTGTGTGTTACCTGTAAATTCTGCTGGACTGTGTTTGGGAACAAAATCAGTTGTATAATGGCCAAAAATGGGAACCTTCATACATACATGACAGTAAAAACACACCCTTAATCCAGTTCCACTTACTGCAAACTGGGGAAGTTTGCTATTATTGAGAAACACAGAACATTGCAGGTAACACCTTTTGCAAGATCTGCTTCAGGTTGTTTAATTACTACAGTGAAACAAAGTTGAATAAAGAAATCAGATGACATTTTTAGTATGATGTACAATAAGATATGTTAATTTCAGTTTGTTAAAAGGCTTATGTATTGTACACGGCACAAATATAGACATGTACCATTCTTGTAGGCCGTAGAGAACTGCAGGGATGACGTTTTTTGCCGGCAAACCTGGAAGTTACATCACACTGGTTCCCTCAACAAAAAGCGAGTGGTATTTTCCATTGGATTTTGGATTATTGCAGAAAAAAAGCTCTGTGGCAAACAAAAGTTTTTGATACTAACACATTTTGTCAAGCAAATAACACCACTTTTACGATTTTTGAAGCATAACTGAAATCACCATAAGCAAAAACCTAACGTTAGGCTGTAAACAAACTACACCACGGCTGCATGACTTAAGTCTCAGCAACTTCTTCCACAAAAGCCTTTCCCCATAGCATGACAGGATCTAACCAGTGGTCAGTGCTCTTCCAGTTGCCAGTTTCACATCCTTTTCATTAGAACAGTTTGCAAAGGCACGAGTATAAACACAACAAGGCCGTATGCCATGTCCGTTCTTTTTAAAGACACTTAAAGCATCAAAATTATGAGTAGGGTATTTACTGATGTATGTGATGTTGTAGAACAAAATGTGAAAGTCTCTTAAGCTTGTGTTACCCACAGACCTTTCAGGTATCTAACCAAAACCACTCAAAAAATCCACTGACTTCAAGAAGAGGGAACCAGGAGTGCAAAAACACCAACTCGTTTCCAGGTTTTGGGACGCATTTCTGCAGCACTCTATAGATTTATTTTTATGTTTTAGCCCTGTCTTTGTTAGTTTTAGAGAGACAGATGGAGACAAGGGTCTTAATGCTTTCTCAGCACATCAAGTCCTGGCTGCTGAACATCTTAAATCTCACTATAAGAAGATGCCTGTGTGATTTTCTGCACCACAGTGTTAGTCATACAAAGGGGAGTCAAGGCTACGAGCCTGTAGTTGTTCAAGGCAGCAGGGTTTGGTCTCTTAGTAACGGGTTTTATTCCCTCTCTATCAAACACCTGTTGCTTATCAAAGGACGACTGGAATGTGAAAACTTCAGCAGGCTGTTCAGCAGAGTATGAACAGTATGTGAACATGGTTAGATACTGTTTGCTGTCGGGGGCTAAGATTGTGTGCACAGGCGTTTTGCACAGCAGACATTTTGACTTAACATAGCAGGGAAAGCACAGGTGGAACTAATATACTGGCTGACGATGACTCTGTTAGAGTGGACCAGTAAGAGCTGCCAGTGAGTCAGCATGCAAAGCACCAGAGCTGTAATAAATGTTATTAACAACATCTGCCATGACCTAAAATATCTGCAATGAACATAACCCAAAGACAAAACGGACAACATAACAAAACAAAACATGCAAGACAAGTCCATTTGGAATTCCACATGCAGGAATATTATATATATTATATTTTACTGTAGCACTAACATGTGTCACCTTTGGTTTAGTTAGAGTTCAATGTTAGAAAGTAGAGCAGCTGGAAGGTGTTTGGGTGGAGCAGCTCACATGTGTGAACTCATTTCTTCACACTAGGAGGCTCAGAGTATTTCCTGCCAATACTCATACTGAAAGCCAAAAGGATATGACCAACTCCTCAGCATGTGTGAAAAACACTGAGTTTGTATTTTACAAACGTCTTCACCAGTTGTATGTGACCTTGTTTTTCATATGTTCATTAGTGAAATTACTTGACTTAATCTAAAGGGATGCACTGCGGGTGGCATGGCTCAGATTAAAAAGGGAAAAACAGAATTGTTTATCTATATCTAAATCATAAAGCTACTAAAAAAAAGCCTTTCATCTCAGTTTTAAATGCCGCTCATTTTCATCAGCATTCCTGATTATAGTCTTCTGTAGCCAGACATGCCCTTCACAGTTTCACAGGGTGTCATTCATATTGCAAGTTTTTTTTTCCAACCAACTGTTCATAACTCCAAAATATTTTACTAATGATAATAAAAAATACAGAGATAAGAAGAAAATCATAAAAAAACCATCACATTTAAGAAGTGGGTGACAAATATTTTGTTTGGAAAGTGACTCACATGAATTATTAAAAGAGCTGTATGCGACATTCAGAGGATATCTACGGTTCTTTCAGCTTAAGGCAGGGGCGAAAATCCCATTTCATAGTTGGGGGGGACAATAAACAGTAAAATTTTAGAGAATAATTCCAGGGGGGGACAAGGAAAAAAAGTTGTAGCCTGTCTTTTATACAGCATCTTTTACCGCAATTTGACGCTTTAATCTTCTCTCTATCTCTCCAACAGGTAGAGTGAATATCTATACTTATGAGAAATGGCTTAACAACTAAAGTGAATATCTATACTTATGAGAAATGGCTTAACAACTAAACATTTCCTGCAATTAAACTGGTAAAATGGTTTATAAACAGTGTGCTGTCAGATCTGCCGCTGCGCACCTCACAACTGTGTGTAACAATCGCGCATAATGACCGCTCCTCATCCGTTAGACTGCATGTCTTTCATGTTTGTCTCACTGACAGGTGGAGAGCCTACAGACAGGTACCCATTAGCTGCGAGCCGCTCCACCACTGACTGCTCTTGTCCTGTCCTCTCCCTCTTCTTTCTCTCCTATCCTCTCTGACTATCACTAAACTCTGAGCTTAATCATTAGCTTTTAGCTTAGCAGCACTCGTAATTGAGTAGGCTTTTGAACAATGCAGGAGAAATGTTGCAGACAGTTTATATTATCAGCCTGGGCCTGGGGCTTGTTGTAACAGTAAATGGGATGTGTTGTAACTTGTGTAAGTTAAACTGTGTCTGTGTGAGTGAACATCTTACCCTGCGATGCGCGATGTGGGCAGCGGTTCCAGCCACACGCTGCTACTGCTGCCAAGCAGCCCCGCCCGTTGGAAAGAGTGTGGGATATACCACTACTAGGAATGGGAGGGGGGGACTAAATCTTTTAAGATTTAAATAGCACATTATTGCGTGATTATAATGAGCACCGCTTACATTGTGCTTTCAATAAATACTACTGCATTGTTCAAAAATTATTAATTGTGTCTCAAATGATTCTAGGGGGGTACAGCTTTACTGAAGGGGGAGTGATGTCCCCCCTGTCCCCCCCGGGATTTCCGCCCCTGGCTTAAGGTGAGTTGTAATTCAGACTTTAGAGACTTTTTTTGTTCAACTCAGAATAAAATTTAAGATCACTTTTACAATATCAAATTTAAAGGAAAAAAACAATGAGCTTGCGGTTTATTGGAACATAAAACATGATATTTTTATTTCGTGTTGGAGACGAGGGTCAAACAGAACTATGGCGCTTGTTGACAGGCTTTCCTGGCAAGTTGTGTTTCTCAAACTTTCTGCATAAAATACACCGAGCCTCGAATGCATCACCTAGTACAGGTTTCAGTCTTGCCACAAAACCTTGGTTAAATAGTCTATTTTTGTTGAATTTGTACTTCCCCCATGCGGTCCAAGGTACAGTTACAGCTAGCAAGGAGACAGTGGGTCCTCTGCTCTGAGCATTGCAGCCAAAAACAAAATATGAGCACTGCTGATTCTGCTATCCTGATCTGTGTAACATTAATTCAAGAGGCATTCTGCAAATTATTTATTAAAGTAAACAGATGTTACCAAGTATTTTAAGATTTTACAATGCAAAGGATGTATGGAGAGGATGTAAGGAAAAGGATGTAAGTATGTACGGAAAGGATGAATGTAGGATATATGTGTGTGTATATATATATATATATATATATGTGTGTGTGTGTGTGTGTGTGTCACAATACATGACATCAACTTGGCACCTCCCGACCAGAATTTTCACTGACTTTTCGAGTTGTTGCTCTGTTTCCCAGTCTGTAATTCTTTTTTTTTTTTGTTATTATTATTATCTGGACACCATGTGAATGCAGGGAAGGACCCTATTGAACTGCATTATGGGAACTTAAGGATCCAATATTTTAAGAGCTACTAGCTCTTATAGTTAAAGGATAACTTCGGTATTTTTCAACCTGGGCCCTATTTCCCCATGTGTATGTGTGCGTATGATTCATAGGTACTACTCGTTCTAAAATTGGTTCAGTATTGAGGGAGGCGGATGCAGCTGGGAGCCGCGAAACGAGCTAAAACGGTAACAGGGGCAAATGTGTCCCGTATAAGTTTGCGCATTAAAAGTGCTTT
>NC_065529.1:30481278-30505935 GCF_006386435.1 Epinephelus moara
GGTGTTGCGCAACATCCTGTTCTTGCAATTCAGATAAGCACAAACACGAACCATTGTTTTCAATCGATGCAGTAAAACTCTCAGCTGTACTCCGGGACAACCAGCGCCACTCGGAGCGGCGCTCTGCATGGCTCCTCTGTTTTCTTCCGGCAACAAGCAAAGCTCTCGTGAGATGACGTCACACAGCCCAGAGCAAGTGAAGGGTAAGGGAAACGTTTAGTATGCTATTTACAGAGATAACACTGGCGATCTGAACCAGTCAGTGGCGAAAAAATGCGCAAACTTATACGGGACGCATTTGCCCCCGTTACTGTTTTAGCTCGTTTCGCGGCTCCCGACTGCATCCTCCTCCCTCAATACTGAACCAATTTTAAAACAAGTTGCACCTATGAATCATACGCACACATACACATGGGGAAATAGGGCCCAGGTTGAAAAATACCTAAGTTATCCTTTAAACTACAACGAAAACTATAACAAAACCATAGTATAGTTTTATATTCCCATAAAACTAAGTTTGGATATCTCTGCCTCTGCTGCTTTGATTATATGTTGTTATTTTCCTCTTGACTCAGATATGGAAGTGTAATAACTGCAGGAGTTCCCCTAATTTTCTGTCCATCTCATCTAATTGGCTAAATGTTGTGTGGCATGTAGGAGGGCCTCGGTATCTCCCTCTTTCCCCTGCAGATGGCAGGATTTTCACCACTCTCAAGCTTTTCAAACTACATAAGGAAACATGTAACTTCATTTGGCAGTCTAAGTTATAAATAAAATAAGAAGGTTTACATTTTTTTTTAAATGATCTTCATTTTGAACTTTTAAGATTAGGTGTGAGAAGAAAGACAATGAACAATACACATACAAATGAAGCACTGGAAGAACAAAACTAAAAGCAGTACCAAACAGAAAAGGAAAACAAAGGCAAAACAAATGTAACATAAATGAAAGTTAAACTAAAGACATGAGAGGCTTCGTTTTTTGAGGCTAGCTTTTTTGTTTTGTGAGGAAGAAATCATTGACAAGTCCATTTCCTTTTTTGATACCAAAAAATGAGGTTTCTTGTTTGCAAATTTACAGCTATGAATGTGAGATTTAGTACAATTAAATCAGTAAGGAAAAAACATTAATATGGTGACAACTTCAGCTTCACAAATGACAAACAGAAGTTCTGAACACTGTCACTGTCAGTCTTTCTTGACGTGTAATAGATGAACAACAGACTCAAAACCACCGTGAGAAAATACAGCTGTGGTCATGAAGTGGGAGAGCCAACTCACTAATGCTGCAAACTACAAATTAAATGACAACAATTAGCATAAACCATCATATTCTAAACACACACACCATAGACAGTGACAAAAAATGACATTGCATTATGGAGCAGAAAACAGTGAGTGAGTTAGTCCCCCCCGCCCCCCCCTCAGGACCAACCACCACACAGAGGGGACCGGGACTTTTCCATTGCTGCTCCAACTCTCTGGAGCTCAGTCCTAAAGACATCACAGACTCCTCACTCTCCACCTTCAAGACAACCCTCAAAACACACCTTTTCAAAACTGCCTACAACCTCTAAAATCAGTGTACTTCGCCCTTATTTCATCTTCTTTTTTTATTTTTTTATGTTTTGATTGCTGTTGTTCTCTGTAATGTGTCTTTAAGTATCCTGAAAGGCAATATATAATCCAGTGTGTTATTACTATTATAAATATTAAACTACAAACTACTCAGTCCAGCATGCTGGGAAATGTAGGCCTTTGTTACAATAATTAAAGCACCCAAATACAAGAGTTATATAGTAGCCTAAATAGTAAAATTTGAGATAATATTGTTGGCTATAAATTTAGAAATATATTTCCACAATGCATATGTAAAATTGCAGGATCAAATGGGAGCACGTTTCAGGATATAACTCACAACAAGAGCAATTTACATCAATGTAAAATCTGTGGATCAATTTAAATGGCACTTCTTTGATTTTATTTGTGAGAAGAAACTTTTGTGGTAAGGACCAAACTTTAGTCCAGTCAGTGTCACTAATAAAATTATTCCAGTAAAATGTTGAACATAATGAGACTCACATGTTGCCTCTGGCTGTGAGTGCCGTGACCCTACTGACCTGTCATCACATGACATATTCAGCGGGGAAGGAGCAGAGGCAGCATCCGTGGGAGAGGGAGGGGCGGCGGCAGCAGCAGCAGCAAAGGGACACGGGGGGGTGGATGGAGAGCCTCTGGTATTTCCCCTGGCTGTCCAATCGCGACCGGCTGCGTTGGTTTTGTGTATTTTCCAAACTCAACCCAACGGCCCCTGGGTGGGGCCTCGGCTCGGCTCGGCGGGGGGAAGGAAGCGAGACAGCAAGGGCGGGGGCTTGAACACATCCTGTTTCACACAGAGTCAGTACAGTGGAAACGTGGCCGGTAGGCTGAGAAGTTAGAGGAAGAAAAGTCAGTAGTATTTTGTCGGTTAGACTGTTGTTATCAAGGCAGCACAGACATATTTGGTCCTCTGCGAGGTTAGTTAACCGTTGAAGTTAGCCGTTAATTCCCGTTAATTCGAACGTTTGAACCAGACTTCTGTTTAGCCGAGGTTTTTAACTAAGCTAGCGTTAGCTAAAAGTGACTTATTTTAACACTTTTAGTGTCATAAGTTCCGGTTGTTAACGGTAGTGTTAAACGTGTTATACCGGTGGTCAGCATGACAAACGAGGCAAGCAGCTCGGACAAGACTCCCTCCTTCGAGATGACCTGGGGCAGCTCCACCAGCAGCGGCTACTGCAGCGAGGAGGAGTCCGACTCCGAGTTCGAGCAGTACTTCACCGCCCGGACATCTTTCTTCCCCAAAACCCGGAAAGCTAACGTTAATGCTAACGTAAAGAAGGTGAGAGGCAGATAAAAAAAAAAAAATTAAATGTGCATAAAAAGTCATTTGGTCACTGTAAAAGGGGAAGTGAGGCTAGAAAGATGGGTGATGGGTGGCTCAACATTGCTGCTGTCGCGTTACTTCATACTTCTGCTTTTTTCCTGACTGTTTTTGCCAAATTGAGTACTGAATCGATACTTGTAGGGGGGGTCAAAGGTCATGGTGTGTTTTGTGGAGCACTCCAGCAGAGAGGATGCTTTCCAAGGAAACGTGCAGGCTTTAGGGTGGAGTTCTGGTTCCTCCAGTTTTGAGTAAACACACTTGACTTGTAGAAACCAATAATAAAATGCATGTCACCACTGGGAAAAGGCAGATACTGGTTTTGCCACTGAAACACATCAGTACATGTTTTATTTTTTTATTGCAACAAGCACAGACCCACAGCTGAGCTCACGCTGAGAACAGCCCAAATGTCATGTTTTTGTGACGCACACCCGCTTCTCAAGTTTCCAACTTTACACCCACCATTCATTGACTGTTCAGGTTTTTCATACTCATTTCTCAATCACAGATGATTCACGCGTTGTTGTGAATGTGGTCATTTTCTGTTCCCTTTGTCACCCACACCCACTCAGGTATCAGCTTTAAGTATTGTGAAACAGATGCTGTTTACTGTAAAACACAGTGACATTTACAATTTTCAGTCTCTGTGCAGAAGTCATTTTTGATTTATGTTGTTGGCACAGTGAGCCCTGTGTTTTTGATGCGACACTCCTTTTGTGGGCATGTAGAGACACAGTTGTTGTATTTGTGTTTCCTCCTACTGTTGCCATATGGGAAAGCCTTACTTGGCCCTCATATTGATTTATTGACATGTTAACAGCAGCATATTAACTCCACAGTCTTTCAGTCTGCCTGAGGATTTCTGCTATTGATCTTGTTCTGCCTGACATCGATTTATAAGCCAGCCAGCCCCTTTTAATGCTTGCAATTTTGCGTGGTTTGTTTTGCACTGGACAATCTGAGGTCATGAAAATAGATGGAGGTAGGGTAGAGGATACCTTTTCATGTTTTTCATTTTTGAATGTGTGCAGAAAAGCTTGTCTGTAATAATGGAGACATTTGCACAAGTTTCATGTCATTAATGTGGAATACTGATATTTAGATTTTGCTCCTCAGGAAAGCCCCTGCTTCCACCTTAGTGAATTAGAGTACAGTATGAAAAATAAATTAGAGCTGCCTCCTCTGTGTGGTTTTCTTTCTATACAGGAAATACCAATTGGTCAATACACACAGGAAAAGCCGTAATTGAACTAACGGTCATGCAGATGATAACGTCCAAATGTCCATGACTGAAACATGACTGGGATCGTGCGGTTGATGAGGCAGCTGACCTCACAGGATGTGTCTGTAATACAAGGGAGGGCATTGTCTCTCCCGCTTGTGAGAGCCGGAGAGGGGAGGCTATTTTTACATGAATACCAAGTTGAGGAATGCAGCGCCGAACCGTTGGTCGCAGTCATTGCAAACAGCTGCAAGTTGCACAAACCCCTCCTTCCTCTACCCCTCCTAGAGCGAGGAGTCAGAGCAGTCGAACAGGATTGGGCAGCGCTGATATCATCGTTTTTGCCTTTGCTACGTTGTCAGGAAGTTGGGAGTCTGATGCAACTGGTGCTTACTGTGAGAAAGAAAAGGGGTCCTACTACAAGGTCATTTAACATCACTTTTACTATGTCTGTTTGTAATCCATTTCTTAACAATATTAAGCATTTTTTTGTGAAGAAGAACTTGTTTAAATTAAATTTGGGTCACACCACTGTTGCTTTTTTATGAGAGCTCCACGCCCTCTTCCAACTTAGTGTCAACATGTATTGCTCAGCCCAGGCGTCATGCAATAAAAACACACACTCTCAGCTCCTCAAAAACTTTATTTGAGACATACAACAGAAGCATGATTTTAAGAGATTTTTTTTTTTATTCATAAGGTTTCTCCTTCGGTGCAAAAAAATAAGTTACCCATAACAGCTGTTATTATAATAGAACATGACATTTTCATTAAAATAACGCCCTGTGGCCGTCTTGTGCTGCTGAATTCTGTGTGTTGGGGTGCGGGGGTTTCTGCCATCTCTGATGTGGTTTGGAGGTGAGCACTGACATCTGCTGGTTTAACACTGTAACTGTCCCCTCCAGGATGAACAAATTGATTGGGGAAAGCAGGAGCTGACAACTGCAGATATTCAGCAGAAGGTGAAGGAATACAACGCTCAAATCAACAGCAATCTGTTCATGAACGTGGTGAGTAGTGATGACGCTCTACAAATCCATGGATTTTAATGTAAAGGCATTTTTCCTTCAGGGTAACTTTTGTTACTTTTCCCAACAGAACAAGGATGGTTCCTATACTGGCTTCATCAAAGTGCAGTTCAAGTTGGCGCGTCCTGTGTCAGTTCCACCTCCAAAGAAAGGAGGTCACGATGCTGCAGGGAGGAGGGCTAGCGGAGTGAAGCGCCGCACCTCTTTCTACCTTCCAAAGGATGCGTCCAAGCACCTGCACATAAGCTCTCGCACTTCTGCTCGTGAGGTCATCGAGGCTTTGTTGAAAAAGTTTACCGTGGTGGACAATCCTGGAAAGTTTGCTCTGTTTGAGCGCAGCGAGCGTCATGACCAAGGTATTACTCCTGTTTTTTTATGCTCACATGCTCAACTCCTGCAGTGTTATTCACTTATTTTACCAAATGCTGTACACTAAATTGAGTCTTTTTGTTTGCCTCTTTCAGTTTATGTTCGCAAGGTGTCTGACAATGAGCACCCCCTCCGTCTGCGTCTGTGTGCTGGGCCCAATGAGAAAGTCCTCAGCTTTGTTCTGAAGGAGAATGAAACTGGAGAAGTCAATGTGAGTGCAGCATGAACATAAGAATGAAGCCAGAGATATACTTACTTTTAACTACGTGTGCCCATGATGGCTGCCTCGTGTTTCCTATTTTCCATTTGAGCTTTGGTTGTGCACATGCTCAGTAATTAACACTCCACGTCTGCAAGTACAGCAGGGGCAATGTGTTGATCTGACAGGGTCAGGGGTCACTAGGCACATCAGCTACGACAACAGTGGCGGAAAGTTGTGAAGACAAAGTAATAGACCAAGTCCACAATAACCTGCTTCACTATAATGTGTCATTGCCACAAGGCTTTTGCAGTGTCTATGGTTTCATAATTTCATACCTCGCTGAAATTTCAGTGGCGTATATGGTATATGACAGTATTTGTGTGTAGCGCTAACTACAATTCCACCAGTAGACACTGACATCTGGTGGTGCATGATGTGCACTACATACAATACATCCTCAGTATAGCCTCTCCTATGAGTTTGCTAGAAAGATGAGCGTCAGTATTTTTTGCGGAAGCGAAAATCATACCATTTGGATTTCTAAATACTCTGGTATACCATGATACTGCCCAAGCCAAATTGTTGCTGAACATTGACAATCTTCAATGGCGCTGCTGTCACTCTTTCCGCTATAATGTCAGAATCAGCAGTATCCATGAGTGTGTGTCATATTGACATCACGCAAATACAGAGGTTCTATACAGTCCGAGACATGTGGTGTATGTAAGCAGGTATGTGAACACAGCCAGTTGTCTACTCTAAACGATGGTTAGAAAACAAGTTAATCCCTGATGTAATGGATCCAAACCATAGATTAATTGCACATAACCTAATGTGATTTTTCTCTCCTTCCAGTGGCATGCCTTCTCAATGCCTGAGCTGAAGAACTTCCTGCGCATTCTGCAGCGTGAAGAGGAGGAGCACGTCAAGCAGATAGTGCAGCGGTATGCTCTGGCCCGCACCAAGATGCGTGAGGCCCTGGCCGGCTCGACCCCTGGTTGAGACGACTCTGCAATCGGGGTTGAACATGCACCACTTGGCTGGACAATCACCTGAAGATGACAGTCATCGCTGCATCCAAAATCCCAGATAATGCAACTCAAAACGCCTCTTGTGTGAACGAGAGAGTGAGACAGGGCGCAAGACAATGAGAGAGAGAGAGCCGGCGCGAATGTGCGTGTGAAGTGATGCGAGAGATGCGAAGTGCCTTACACCTGGAGAGTCTGATGTGCCTGAGAGAATGAGTTGAGAGAAGTGACGACTGGCGGATGAGACAGTGGTCGTATCCAGTAATGTCTTTTGCCAATGGGTGCCTTTTGATTATCCTGTTTACCTCAGCTGTGTCACTTTAACTTTAAAGAAAATGTCAAAGTTTTTAGGTATGAAAGAATAGTCGATTTTGCATTTGTAGATGCAGTGCTTAAGTAAAGCCCCATGTTGCAATTGAGCTGATAATCACACTTCTGGAAGTTACATTCCTTTTTATTTTTCCAATCACAGCATTACTGCCAGGTTCAGATAAACGTTAACAACCCACCATGAAACCCATACTTAGTAACCGCCCTGTTGACATTTTCATTTATTCCTTTAGAAAGTTAAATACACATCTGTTGCTGAAAGGTATTTGGATTTTCATTTGACCCAGGCTCAAAAATCTGCCACGTCCTCTCGACACCCCTGATGGGTGCAACTCTGTTTTTTTATTTTACCGTCAAATTGTGAGTTTGACTGATGTATGGACATTTGTATGCAACTTTATGAATGTCGGAGAGCAGTGTCACTCTGGTTGACTGGAATCATGAATGAATATTGGTATACATGTGTTTCACTGGAAGCTGTTTGTCATTCCTTCTATCTTTGTTTTTTTCTGTCCTTGAAAGAAAATGTCTAATGTTTCTCATTTTCACTATCATTGTATCCGTCTATGCACATATTTACATGTTGAAGCAATAACTCAAACTGTCGTGACAAATGTGCACTGCGTTCAGTAAAGAATTTCCCAGTTCAAATAAGTTTTTGTATTTTTTCAGATATACATAAATGCAAAATTACATATGGGGGCTTAATGTATAAATATTAGCCCTAATTAACATGGCTTTTCTTACATACATGCCCCTGAAACAATTAATATTTTAACCCTTTACTTAAGATAAACATGATCTATCTTTACATGCTTTAACTGTGGAGGTGCCGCCTGTCTGTCAGATCAGCTGATCGCCTCAGCACACGGACCAAAACAGCTAACGCTAGCTAACGGTAGCCGGTGGTTAAAGTTATGAAAGGACATGGCGATTTAACACCGTATGACAAGGTAGGATGTTGCCCGGAAACACGTTTGAGAGGACCGTGTCTTAACTGTGTATGGCAGAGATAACACCGCGTTTGTTTAGCAGAGATCGCTGCCTTGTTTATTTAGCTAGTTATCGTTTAGCCGTTGTTGCTAACCTGCGTCAGTGGCAGAAGCTAACAGGCTAACTCACCTAAATATGCAGGTATCGTTAGCTACAGTTAGCCAGCTATTATTAGCCACATTAGCCTGCTACCAAGAGTGCTTTTGTGACTATGCGCTAGGTGTAAAACTACGGTTGTGTTTGCGCGTTTAAACGGTAATGTAATAAACGTTATGAATCATTACTTCCGTTCAAGGTTCGGTAGTTGTCTGGCCCAGTGTGTTAGCTTCGTGTAAGCTAGCATAACGTTTGAATAAAACGTCAGCGTTGACACTGTCAGGTTCAGAGAGCTGAAATGTTTATCGTCCTTTCATGAAGCTTGCCAACGGTTACTGTGTCAGCACCTGTGATTTAAATGCGCCTCTGAATCAAATACAAGGTAAAATTATCATTCATCACATTTACATTGGCGTCAACTGTGCATTAGTGCTAGTGTAGTACAGCCATTCATCAACAAAGTAGTTAACAGTCACCTACTAAACCAATGGTGCTCTACAGAAGGGAGCAGAGTTAGTCACACACCCAACTGAACACCACCAGGCAGAGAAAGTCAAATCTGATTGGCGCTGTGTTTTTTTCTGTGTGCACTTCTACTTCCCAGATCCTGGCCTTGGTAAGGAACTGAGAGCATCTGGCCACCAACCAGATTGAAAGCTTTAAGTGGAGAATAACTATGTCTTATCTCTGAGAATGGGAGGAAGTGGATCCAAAGCCAAAGGTGTCTGGCCTTTCTCAGGCAGTGGAGCTGGAGGGGATACAGGCAGTGATGGGAACGAGCAGTCTCTGGCCCGTCTCAAAGGTTCCAGAAATGCCACACCATTTGTTTTTACCAGGAGGAGGTAAATAATACATGACTGCAAAATGGTAAAGGTTAAGGTCACCCAAATCACAACACATTTTCATATGTGTTCCTTGTGGAGGAGATAAAAATATCTGGGAATTATAATGTAGGCGAACGGCTATATTATAAAGGCATTTTACGCTTCTAGTATATAGCTGAAAGTAGAAATATGAAAAACGAGGGGAGAGCGAGATGGTAATGACACACAGTAAAGGTCTCTGGGTGGATGGAACTGGGTTAGCTGCAATTTCATGGTCAGTGGCCTTACCACTAGCTCACCAGGACGCCCTAAATGAAAATGGCCCCAATAAAAAATGTCTGCTTTGAGGTATGTGGGTTATACTGGGGTTCAGAGGTAGATCAGCTACATTTAATAACTTGATTTATCATTGACTCTCTTCATAAAAAGTAGTTATGTTTAAACTGCATAGTAAAAAGTTAAGAGTCACTGGTGTGAGGTGATGGTGGCAATCTCTACACATTAGAGGGGCAGTTCACCCTAAAATCAAAAATACACATACTTCCTCTTATCTGTAGCTCTGTTTTTCAATCTAGATTGTTTTGATGTGAGTTGCCAATTGCTGGAGATATCAACCGTAGAAATGTCTGCTTTCTCTTGAATATAGTAGAATCAGACGACACTCAGCATGTGGTGCTCAAAGGGCCAAAGAAAATACATTTGAGAGACTCAACATCAGTGTCTCTTTCCCGAATTCATGACCTCGGTAATGAGATAATCCACAGACCTTGTTGTGAGTAGTTTCACGCAGGAACTATTTACTTTATACACCCGCCAACTGTGTCACAGTGCGGAAGGAAGCATTCCTAGCATCGTCGCACTCACAACGTTACAGCTCAGCCAAGGACAACACTATAAATGCTCACATTTCATGCTGTCACAAGCTGGAGTCTCTTGTCCATGAATAGATGCACATTTCCCTCTGCACGGTGCTAAGTTATCGGGTTTAATTTGATAGAAAAAAAAGTTTCTACATGAAACTGCTCCTAACAAGGTCTGTGGATTGTCTTGAGTAACTGGGTCATGATTTCTGGAAAGAGACATAGCTGTATTTTTGGTGCTTTGAGCACCACAAGCAGAGTGGCAGCCAGGCAGACATCTCTACGGCTGATATCTCCAACACTCAGCAGCTCACACCAAAACAATCTAGACTGATAAATAGCACCACAGGTGAGAGGAAAAACATATATTTCTAAATGTCCCTTTAAATTTAGCTAGATACTGCACTGGGGGAAAGTGAGAAAATATATGAGTGTTTGTGTGTTTTGATTAAGCTAACCATGTAATATTCTCTTAACTCTGATGTGGTGCAAGTTTCCTCTTCTGACGTCTGATGTTTACTTTCTGTATCTGCAGTTCTTTGTACTATGACGAGGACGGTGACCTTGCCCATGAATTCTATGAAGAGACGGTGGTGACAAAAAATGGCAGAAAAAAGTCCAAGTTGAAGAGGATCCAGAAAAATCTGATTCCACAGGTGAGCTAGGGCCAAATTTTGCCAATGCTAATCACATTGAAGGATGTTTGAACGATTTGTTAATTTGAATATATATATATATTTATTTTTCAGGGTATTGTGAAGCTTGACCACCCCTGTATACATGTAGATTTTCCCGTCGTCCTCTGTGAGGTGTGAAAAGTTGCACAGGACTGATCTACTATGAAGTACAGCCACAGGTACTCTTCCCGGAGCAAAGTCTTGTCCCAGTGTCCATGCATTACAGTCAAGACTGGAGCTGTGGTCTGGAGAGAAAAAGGAAAATTAAAGCTGTCATATTACACTGATTCATTGAATGAAATGTTATACATTTGAATTCAACTATGGTCAGAGGATGCGCTGTTCACACAAATCCATATTTTGATATTCACAAAAGTAGTGTTGGTACAGGTTGTGTGTCCACTACCCAGCTGATATGTAAGCAGTCGTAGAGAATACATCGAATGAAGCTGTATTTCTCTTGTGAGTTTTTTTGCAGGGAAAAACATCCTTGATGTGAAAAGGCTTTAACAGTTTATGCCTTCTGTGAGACGTAGAGTGAAACTGTATGTGTCTTTGTGTGTGTGTACATGTGTGCACTTAGGTTTGTCTGAGTGAGTGTCTGTGAGAGGGGGACTGAAGATGTAGTGACAGGGTAGAATAATGAAGGATTGTGAAATTTATTGTATATATGGTCATGTTCTGTATTGTCATGTCTGAGTCTGTCTCAGTTATCGGAGCTCAGACCTGCACTAGTGAACATAATGTACTGTAAATACTATCAGATTTCTTAGTTGGAAATACTTGAATAAATGGTTTACTGAGCTGAATATCCTGAGTCAAGAGATTTTGTATGTTTTACTATGTTGGTTCTGGCCTCCTGTTACCACTGAGTTAACGTTTGTCTTCTTGGTCCCATACACATGTTACTTTGGATGTAAACTGATGAACAGGTTCACATTTAAAGGAATATTTCCAGCCCAGTCAGCAGAAGAAAATGTTGGCATTGTACATTTTCGCAAACCACAAATTTGTTGCTGTTGTACATTTCATATGTATCATATCAGCGTGTCTACATTGACTACCTATATGGGCTGACTTTGTTATTGACAGGTGAAGGGATGGTGGATGGCATGTCACCTACGCGAGACACCTGCTGGTTGTGTCTTAGTGACCCCCTGTGGTTTTATAAGCAGCTTTTTAAGAAGGTCACTTGGGTGTTTTTAGTGACCTGTCACTGTTTTTCTAACGGCTTTTTAGTCCCCAAATATGGGTGTTTTTAGCAACTCATCACTATTTTTCAGCAGCTTTTTAGTTACTAAATGGAGGTGTTTTTATCAACCTGTCACTGTTTTTCCAGCGGTTTTTTAGTCACCAGACATACATGTTTTCTATCAACCTGTCACTGTTTTTCCATCAGCTTTTTAGTTACTAAACTGGGATGTTTTTATCAACCCATGGCTGTTTTTCCAGCAACATTTTAGTTACCAAACATAGGTGTTTTTAAGCAACCTGTCATTGTTCATCCAGCAGCTTTTAAGTTAATAAATGAGATTGTTTTTATCAACCTATCACTATTTTTCTAGCAGCTTTATAGTTACCAAACATGGGTGATTTTAAGCAACCGTTCACTGTTCTTCCAGCAGCTTTTAAGCTACTGAATGGAAGTGTTTTTATCAACCTGTCACTGTTTTTCCAGCAACATTTTAGTTATCAAACATAGGTGTTTTTTAGTGACCCATCACGGTTAACCCAGCAGCTTTTAAGTTATTAAATGGAGGTGTTTTTATCAACCTGTCACTGTTCTTCCAGCAGCTTTTAAGTTACTAAATGGGGATGTTTTTATCAACCCATCACTGTTTTTCCAGCGGCTTTAAGTTACCAAACCTGGATGTTTTTAGCAACCCGTCACTGTTTTTCCAGCAGCTTTTAAGTTAATAAATGGGGGTGTTTTTTAAGCAACATGTCACTGTTTTTCCATCAGTAAAACAGTTTTTCATCAAGACATCGCTGCGTTTTGTGCCGGGGTAGTGCTTTCAATCAATCAATCAATTTTATTTATAAAGCCCAATATCACAAATCACAATTTGCCTCACAGGGCTTTACAGCATACGACATCCCTCTGTCCTTATGACCCTCGCAGCTTTGACAAGTGGTTGTTTTTTTACTGGACATTGCTGCACTTCCTGCCGGGATAGTGCCACAAAAAGAGGTTGTTTTACAATAGATAGATAGCAAGTAATCAAACAGTATGTGGACATTAGAATATAAACATATAAAATATATACAAAAATAAGCACTACTAAAATGTAAAATATACAACAGAAATATACAGGAATAAAATAAAAATATTGCAGGAGTAAAAAAAAGAGAGGCAGAGGTTGTAGAAAACGTGCAAAATAGCTAGAATTGTGCAATTGGTTATGACCAAGCCAAAACATGATCTTTTCTTAACTATAACTATAAGTGGTTCTGTGCTTAAACCTAACCACATGTGAACAACAGCAATGTTGAAACTTAATAATGCAAAAAATTTAATGTATTTGTGGTTTGCAGAAACACACAATGCCAACATTTATTCTCATGATTGGGTTAGTATTTCAACATCTTAGGAAATGAGCAAACTTGCTTTTTTGCTGAGAGTTGGATGGGAAAATTGATTTATTTAACAAGATATAACATGTTATTGAATGAGGTTTAGAGGTGCCAGTGTGAGGATTTTATTACCACAAGCTGTTTCCCTCTGTTGACAGTCTTGTAGTGTATTTGAGTGTATTTGTCAAAATGCTGAACTGTTCCTTTAAATACCAGCCTGAAACTACAGTTGGTTCAGAAAAGGGGTGGAGGGCTGGGTGGGGTTCCCAGGGGACAATATCGAATTTAAACATGAAAGTAGCAAAGGACTTTTATTTCCACACAGTAACAGACATTCACACCATAAATTGATGCAGAAAAAGCACAAAATGGTGCATAAAACATCACCAGAATGCTAGAAAGTCTGTTTTTGATGCTCAGAATTTTCTGATGGGGAAATTTAACTTGAAGTGAGAAGTTGAGATAGCATTCAATCATTCAATTCATCCAAGAGGTCACTTTTAAAAAACGGTAGTCAGCACTTGCTGCACTTCCATGACAGCTGTACAGTAAGTATAACTCTGATATCTCCGGTTTTATTTTTAGCTTTTCTTCATTGCCGCCTTGAATTTCGGTTGGCCTTGCTGAGCTGCAAGGCTGCTGTGTGCAACCAGAGCCTGATCTGTATTTATATTTGCCTATTTATTATGCAAAGACAGAGATAATCTGCAGTCATCACTGGGAAATACAATGAATTTACACCTCAATAACATGTAAGATATGCCGCCTCTAGATGGCAGCAGAAATCCATACCTGCACTAACCTAAACGAGTTCATGTGTGATTATGTTTGTTGTGTCATGTATGTTTACTCCTACCTCTAATGATAATCCTGTGCAGTTAGACTTCCCAAAAAAGGCTGAATGTGTAATTAAATGTTGTTTGAGGGAAACGCTCAAAGACGCAAATCGTGACCCGTCGAGGCTGCTGCTGCCAGCTGGCACATTATCAAACTTTAATGGCAATGTAAACATAATTCAGTGTGCATAGTTGACAAATCCCACAATAAATGGGTAGGGCTTCCTCTGCATGCATTCTCCTGTGTCTGTAATTGTATGGAATGTGGTTGGGTGTGTTTTTTGGGCCAGAGGTCAGTCACTTTGATGTGCTTCCTCTCCAGTGGTCTTTGATGTTTGACTGAAAGTCCACCCTTTATAATAAGGATGAGCCCATTCTTGTTGAGCCATAAAAAATGTATGAACTTCATGAATAGGACACTGTTGATCTATACAATGTGTTCTGTGGTGTGTACAACGTGTTTCTCTAAACGGGATAAGTTGTCCATGTGGCTCTGGTTGCGAGAGATAGTCATTATGAAAAACTGAAACGTGCTTTGAATTACAAACAATAAAAGAGATATATAGTTTCTCAGGGATCACTTAACATCCTGTAGCTGTTAAAAGTAAATCAGCAGTGCTTAATGGTGCCTGTTTTATCTCCGTTCACAGTTGGATTATGTTACTGCGGCATAGTGTGATCATACACAGTCCATGTGACTGACAGGGGATCTGAAAGAAAAGGAATAATGCTCTAGGGAAATTGATGGTAACATCCTGTGTATCTACTCAATACATAAAGCCACATGAAAGTAGGTTTAGGCGCAAACAGCAGCAGCAGTTAAATGTGTATACTAGTATGTATTTTGGGCTTTATAGCACATGTAGGTACTTTTCTGCCAGATTGTCATTTAATCACATACAAACAAGATGTTGTGTGTTTGTTTTGGTAAGTAGAATAAGGAAAAATGAGGTAGTAAACTTTTATTAACATCAAACCCAATTGTTTCAATAAAATTCCTTCCATCCCGGTTTACCAATTCACACGATTACCCAAATGCATTGCAATGCATTGAGCGTTTGGGACGCAAAGCGAAGATGGCAGGGTGTGTTTCCAGTTTCCCTACCATTGTTTTCACTTCCTGACAGTCCCTGACTTGTGCTGATGTAACGTTCAGGAGGCAGAGGTCAAAGGCAAGCTGAGACTAGAGGGAAGCCGAGCCATTACTTTGTTCCTTTCCCTCCCTCCCCCTTTTCATTCACACTGGAGCTCATGCTCCAGATTTTACCCAAACACGCACAGAGAGAAACTGATGACATGGTGAGGCGAGTCAGCAAAGCTCGGGAAAAACAAACAGCGGAACAGAGCCTGACACAGGAAAACATCTCACTTCCAGGCCGTCACCTCAGCCCACAATCATGTGCTCGGGGACCTTTCAGCTCACATGGATGTGCGAGGAATAAGTCAGAGAAAACACCATTCCTCAAAACGCCATTGTCAGAGACACTTTTGACAGCTGTTCACACTCAGATTTCTCCCTCTAATTTACACAGAGCATAAAAACAGGTGGTTAAATGTGGTTAATTATGTGTCAGTGCGTGGCCTCTACCCTCTCCCCCCTTGGCCACCGTCCCTCATGTGTAAGCCCGGCTCTGCGCTGTACTATCTGCTGCACTTGGCAACATCGCGGCATGTGGTACTTGGTTACTTCACTGAGCCATTGCCAGTGGCTGTCATCACATGCCTCGGGCAGCAGTGACATCTGCATGCCAGATGCCTTCTGCCCACTGTCAGAAGTGTGCTTGGTGCATTAGTGGAAAAAAACATTAAAATCACTTCAGTCAAGTAGCAACATGAAAGAGTAAAGGAGCTGCATGTGAAGTAACAAAAGCAGTATTCAGGATTTTGCTTCTGAATGATCAGAAAAGGAGTCATTATGAATAATTATCTACACCTTCAAGTGACTGATGCAATAATATGTGTAAGCACGAGTTAATGCTGTAGACTGTATTAACTCAAGTGCCATTTTGTGGTGCTTGTACTGCAGTCACTACCCTCTTATGCTACATTAGATATTACTGTCTCAAAGGCACTCTTCCCCACTACAGTTATCTGAAAATTATGAACATTATTTTGCAGAATTTAATATCCCAAATTAAACCACTTATAAAAAATGATGCATTTTTGTAGATCAAACAACCAAACAGTATATAAAGTACTAAAAATGTAGATTAACCTGTTAGCTACAACATTAAAATGCTGTTTACATCTTAATCCATCAACAGTTTCAGCTGCATAGTGAGTACTTTTACTTTTGATACTTTCAGTAGGTTTCATTTGGCTGATAATACTTCTGTACTTTCCCTTGAGTAAACTCTGTGTTGCGTGTCTTGTGCCATCTTCTTTGCAAAACTTTGTATTGTGTTAATTCTGTACTGTTGGCCATTGTGCAGCTGTTTCTCTGTGGTTTTGACCTGCCAAGGAGAGATGCTCGTACCGCCTTGGTGGCGCTCGTACTGCAACTGTTTCATACATTATAAAGCTGCATCATAATTTTCTAGCTTTATGTTTTTATTGTAAAATGAACAAAAAGTGAATCACAAAGCCAGTACAGGAAGAGTCCGTTCACTGACGTTAAGCAGACTCGAGTAAATAAACTTATCCTGCCTGTGGTTCCTTAAACTAAACAACTGTTTTGGAATTGTGCTTCAGGAGTTTTAGGACCAGATTCTTAAAAAAAAAAAATTCCTCATAAAAAAAATGGGATCCTACATGAACACACTTTCTTCCAAAGTTAGAACAGTATTGGCTATTTCCATGGATGGATTACTCAACGGGCCTACAGGGCACAGGCCAAGGGGCCCAAAGTGTCAGAGGGCCTCCCTGGCCTTCAACTGAAAAATGCCACTCAAAATAAACTGTACTTACCAGGAAGAGACACAAACAGACATCAGAGAGATGCTAAGGAACTGCAACAAGACACAAAATAACTACGAAAGGGGCTAAACAAACACAAAGAGACACATGACGATCTTAAAGAGACAAAATTTAAGTATAAAAAGGGGCAAAATAACCAAAAAGGGACAAAACATGACTGAAGAGATACAAAATGATTTCACATAGACAAAAAGTAACTACAAAATGGGGCAAGCTGGGCAAAAAGAGACACAACATGACTGAAGAGACACAAAATGACTATAAAGAGACTCAAAATGATTTCAAAGAGACAAAAAGTAACTACAGAATGAGGCAAAATAGTCAAAAAGGGACACAACATGACTATGAAGAGATACAAAATGACTACAAAGAGACAAAAAGTAACTACAAAAAGGGGCAAAATAATCAAAAAGGGACACAACATAACCGAAAAGACACAAAATGATTACAAAGAGACACAAAACAATCGCAAAGAGACAAAAAGTCACTACGAAAAGGGGCAAAATCAAAAAGAGACACAAAATGACTATGACGAGACACAAAATTACTTCAACGAGACAAAAAGTAACTACAAAAAGGGGCAAAATGGTCAAAAAGGGACACAACATGACTGAAGAGAAACAAATGAATGTGTGTTTCCAGTCCATTGTAAGAGAGGTGGTTACTTGTCTGTGCCCAGTGGCCCATTGTCTCATAATCTGCTCATGGTTAATTCATATGAAAGAAGTGTGGTTTTGTCTCTGCTCTTCTTACTGGTTTGAAGTGGACTGATTTAAGCAACTTCAGGTGTTTTAAGGACTAAAATACAGGTCAGATTTTCCAACTTGAACGAAGTCTTCTCATAATTTCTAAAAGCCATAGTATTGGTAAGCTATATCTGATTGTAATGTAGCCTAAAGGTCACGGGAACACAGTGGTCATTTGTGGGCATGATCTTATTTTTAGGGATGTGGCATACTGGCCCGCTGTGACCTTCTATGAGTCTTGACATTGCTGCTTACAGTGTATCTGTTTCACGGCGGTGGTTGAAAACTTTCTTGGACTGATTCATTCACGGAAACGGGAAATATATTTAAAAACACCATTAAATCAAAGCTTTAGTTCACTCGACTTGTACCTAAAGTTCAGCAGATTCGAGGTGACGAAGCACGTCACTGTAACACATTAGACACGCTGACGGAGTTGTTAGGATGTCCGGTTTGTTTCGCTGCTCCCCCCTTTTTCCCAGCATGAATGGAACATCCTGAAAGTGGTTGGCTCGCGGGGCAGTAGCAACTGACAACATCGCAGGGGGCAACTTCACTTCGCTTCACTTTACCGACCGACAGTTGGAAGATACTTACCATCAGCGTATATCCTCGTAAATTCCCCCCGTCGTCATTTAATTACGCCAAAGCAATGTTCATTTTGATATTTCTCAATTTGTTTTGAAGCGACACTCACTAAAAGAAACGCGGCTTGAAGTAGCAGGCTTCTGGTTTTTGGGAATGCTTCCGAAGTCTGCCAGTAAAGGTAAGTTTGTCCAACTGCAGTTAGACTTTGCTGTTGACTTGATTCAGTGCTAAAAAATCAAAAACTGTAATTTAATTGAAGTCAGTTAATGTTAACTGTAACATAAAGGGATGTGAGGGCTTTATGAATCTCTACATTTAACGTTAACTATGCGAAGATGCGTTTTTTGTACTTCTAACGTTAATAAAGACGAAAACTAGCTAGATTTTTGTTCGTCTTCAATGTAGCATTGATAATACAATCTAGCACAACAGTTAAATGCCACTGTAGCCTATTTTCAGGCTCAGAAATTAAAAGCATTACTTATAACTTTGAATCAGTACACTTAAATTTGTCATATATTAGGAAAGAAAACAAATTCAGATTTCCCCTGTGAGATGTTGAGGGTCACAGTGACTTTCTGTCAGTTAGAGGACACATAGCAAAAAGACTTGGGGTGCTCTGTGCACATAATTAAGATGCTTTAAATAAATAAACAAATAACCAGAGGATGTCATTATACACACACCCTCTGCGTCTTTGTAGCTTTGATTGCCTCTGAAACAAAATCTGGGCTCTGAATTTCAACAGTTGTTAGATTATTTAAAGACTTTAAGAAGTGCAATGTGTTATTTTCATGGTCGAGGAAAGTTAGATCAATATTTGTGAACATGAGCTACTCTATTTCAAAGCCAGAAACCAGAGAAATAAGTCTTAAACTTGTGATGTAAAAGGGTATAAAGTCTGGAGCTGCTCCACAGACAATGAATTGTGGACCCACAGTTTGTTGTTTTGTTTTTTATCCCTAAATTGGCTTTATTCTGTTGAGTTCTTACTTCTGAAACAGAAATTATACCCATATCAACCAAATCAAAATGTTTATTTACAATGACCTACAGGTAGCTAGAAAATCCTTGTGTTTTGTACCTAAAATCAAACAGCGCTGAGCAAAAGCTGCCTTAATTAGTTAGTTTTTAGGCAGCTAAAAAAAGGCTCACCAACAAAAACACTATCAGTTGAAGCTTACACTATATTTAGAACATTTTCACCGCTTTATCCCGCCATCACACAGCCTTTTCAGACAGGAAATTGACAAAAACTGTAATTTTACTTGGCAGAGCACTGGAGTTACTGGTCTACTGTGGCTTCGTTTGCTTAGTGTGAAAGGTACAGCGGAGCAAATATGCAAATATAGCATACACTTACTCTGATAATGATTTTATATTCAGGTGGCGAAAATGTAATTGCTGCAGGCCCGTCCACAGCAGTACATTGCTTAGCTTTCGTGTCGGTCAGTTTGGTTAAATAAAGATGATAACAAAGTACATAAAATAAGCACAGCAGAAACGTCACATGTAAAAAATATTTGGCGTAAAATCACAGTAAATTACTGGCCAAATATTGCATGACTTTCACAGTAAGCTTCACAGTAATTTACTGCTAAATATCTTCACAGTAACTTATTGTAACTTCACAGCTGTGATATTACAGTAATTTGTTGTAAACTTGCAATTGTATACTGTAACTTCACTGCTGCAATGACCATGGAATTCCTGTGATATTACAGTATGTAATTGTGGAATTACAGCATCTAGTTGTTCATACAGTACAACAATGGCCTGTACTTTTACATTTTTACTGTGGAAGTAATGCAATATTTGGGCCTGTAAATTAACTGGGTAGGTCTATCTTTAAACATTAGAGTTAGGCTTAAAATGACAACAGAAATCAACAAGTTTGTCGATTTTACATCCCTCCGTAACTGTAATGTGCTCAGAGCATTCCCCTGTGTGCTCTCAGTGTCTTCTGTAACATTTTTCCTTATTCATGGTTTATGGAGTAGCTCCAGACTTTACCCTGTGGCATCACAAATTTGAGTTTTAGCACCCTTTGGATTTGGGAGAGAGTTGTTTATGTTAACTTTTATTTTTCAGACTGTCCTAGACCATAGAAATAACATGTATGCATTTTAACAATGTTAGTAGTTCCCCCTTTAAACAGCCTTTTATATAACGAACTTAATGAATGAATGTACTGGGGACTGCCACTTACTTGAAAAGTACACACAATAAGCTAAATTTTCATCTCCTCTGTGACTTGTAGAGCAGAGAGCGGCAGTCCTATCTGTCAATTCCCATCTGAAGACATGTTGTACTGGACTCTGCCTGACTGGAAAGTACTGCTGCTGATTGTGCTTCTGTGGAACCGCCTCTCCGCTTTGGAGCTGAAACCCACGAGATGGCCACTGTACTCACAAAAGCCTCTACTTCTCGCTTGGAATGCCCCGACCGAGGACTGTGCCCCAAGACATGGTATTCACTTTCAGCTGGACCTCTTCCAGATCGTGGCCTCACCCAATGAAGGCTTTGTTAGGCAGAACCTCACCATCTTCTACAAGGAGCGCCTGGGCTTGTACCCCTTCTTTAAGCCAGATGAAACGGCGGTAAACGGGGGGCTGCCGCAGGTGGCTAGTCTCACGCACCACCTGGATAAGATGCCGGAGGGAGTGCAGAAGTATATACGGGAACCAGACGCCACGGGTCTGGCAGTTATTGACTGGGAGGAGTGGCGCCCGCTGTGGATACGTAATTGGGAAAACAAAGATGTTTACCGCAAACATTCTCGTGAGTTGGTGCGTCAGAAGAACCCGATATGGCCTCCGGAACAGGTGGCAAAAGTAGCCCAGCAGGAGTTTGAGATATCTGCCAGGAAGTTTATGTTGGAGACGCTGCGGTATGCCAAGAACCTGAGGCCCAACCAGCTGTGGGGTTTCTACCTGTTCCCCGACTGCTACAATCACGACTACAGACGCACTCTGGAGAACTACACAGGCCGCTGTCCTGACGTGGAGGTGGCCCGCAACGAGCGGCTGAAATGGTTGTGGACTGAGAGCACGGCCCTCTTCCCTTCTATCTACTTGGCCACTGTGCTACGTTCCTCAAACTCAGGACGTCAGTTTGTCAGGAACCGAGTAAAGGAGGGGATGCGTTTGGCATCATCAGGCGATGGGTTGGCACGTCCTGTCTTTGTGTACACCCGGCCCACCTACATCAACTCCCTGGAACAGCTGACAGAGGTGAAATCACAGCAATGTTTTCTTTACCATTCTGGTGAATTTTAAAAGACTAATGTGTTGCTGTGCAGTGTCAGTCATGTATGATAATACACGTTTAGGAAGCAGAGGATATGGACTTTTTTGTTCCCCTCTCAGTCACAGTGTAGCTCTAACATTCAGCTCCCTCTCTGATCAGTGCATGCTGCATGGAGCTATAGCTCTGCTTTTCCTTATCGGCAGCCACAGTCCTTTCCTGTTCTGGTAGCTGACTGACACCCCAGTACCTCTCATTTATCTGGAATGGGCAGGATGGGTGTTGGTCAAGTTGAAAATCTCGCTTACACCCTATAGACTATTTCCTTATGGGAGAAAGGACAGATAAGAGCTGGTGCTGCGCTTTACATACAGTAGCTTATGCCCCGCTAACATTTTGACCCTGTTGTAGTGATACTCAATACTGTATTTTTTCCTGTGCTTGGCCTGTAGTCTTAGAAATGTAAAAGGTTAAATGTGATGGCGGTTTAAAGTGCTATATCATCTTTTACAGACTGACCTCGTCTCCACCATCGGGGAGAGCGTGGCTTTGGGAGCAGCTGGAATCATCATGTGGGGAGATGCAGCTTATGCAGGCAAAAAAGTAAGCATGCACTCTCTAATTATGATACAAACACATTAATCACTCAGACACCACTTACTTAGCATAAAAATTTTGCCATGGATGTTATCATCTGGTAAGTTCTGACCCTGCTGCTCTCTTCAGTCACGTGCACAGTCATTTGATAACTAACAAATATCCCTCAGTGCTCCAGATCAAAGTAAGTGGCTTGAGTCACATGGATGTCCTCAGATACACAGGAGATTTCTGTTGGGCAGTCCAGTCACCAGAATAAAATGTTGGCATTGTGTGTTTCTGCCACAGATATGATATCATTTCAACATTTCAAGTAATGTAGGTCAGATTGCATGTATATTAGCTGAGTTACTCATCAAGGGGAGGAGGGCATGGTGGATGGTGTGACACCAAGGCAAGACAATTGGCAAGCTGTTGAACCCAACAGAAGCAGATATTTTTTAACAACACTTAAGCCAAAATTTTCTGTTTAGTTTTTTTTGTGCCTAAATCTAAAGACCTAAGATAAAATTTAGACTTAAAACGTAAAGAAAGGTAAAGTTTCAGCACATCTGCTACATAGGAAATGTACAAATGTCACATATCCATGGTTTGGGGAAAGTTACAGTGCCAACAGTTATTCTGGTGGTTATGTGTTGGTTTATTTGGTTCAGTCACATGTAGGCTGCGAGGTTATCTAATAACAAGTCATATTTGTTCCCAGTTGTGAAGGAACAGATTTTGCAGAACAGTATTGTCAGTGCATTAACTCTGAGAGATAAAGGTTTTGGATGATTAGCATTTGCCCGAACGAACATAGCCTATGTCTTATGTAGCTGGACTTTAATATAAAAAGTAGGAACAGTAAATGACCACACACTTGTTAAAAATGAGCAGACAAGCATTTATTGGAGATACATGGTAACTGATAAACTGACTCACATTTGTATAGCACCTTTCTAGTCTTCCAACCACTCAGAGTGCTTTGAGTCACATTCACAGATTCACCCACGCATTCACGCACTGGTGACCAAGGCTACCACACAAGATGCCACCTGCTCACCTCAACATTCACACGCACCCACAGGCCGATGGCACACCTGCTCTCCCTCCCGAGTCACAGCCGATACATCTCTTTATTCTTTATTAATATAGACCGTTTCTATCCATCTTGTGTTTTTAGGGAGTGATAAATAGAATATATACTGCACCCTTTCAATATGAAAATGCATCGTATTCTTCCGTTGTTGGTGTTTATTTTGGATCAATTGGCACATTTTACACTGGATGACATCAAGTACCATGTAATTTAAATACACATTCATCAATTACTGACAAGAATACAATGCTAATTTCACCATTTAGACAGTGACTGCTTTTTCTTTTGTTACTTTTTGCTGCTGATACTTTTAGTAAAACATTTGAATGCTGTGACAGAGTATACTGGTACTACTTTCACCTTAGAAAAGAATCTGAATGCTTCATCTTCCACTGAATGTAACACAGGAAACTGTTAAAGTTACGACCCTGAACCCAACCCCCGTGATTAATGTAGTTAAAAAAAACATTGTCAGGTTTGGTGTTAAAGGCCGGCAGTGCAGACTCGCCTTATTGTGAATCTTGACCCAAATGAGTGATGACTGTGTGTTTTTTTTTCTTCTTCTTCCTCCCCAGGACAGCTGCTCTGACCTGGACACATATCTGCGGGGTCCGCTGAGTCAATACCTCCTCAACGTTTCCACGGCAGCAGAGCTATGCAGCCAGACCTTGTGTGGTTCTCACGGCCGTTGTCTGCGCAGAAACCCAGACAGTGATGTTTACTTGCATCTGAACCCCCTCCATCACTCTATCATCACACTGGGCGGCAAGGCGAGGGTCATCGGTGACCTCGGCGATGAAGAGAAGACCAATTTTCACACCAGCTTTCAATGCCAGTGCTACAGCGGCTATCAGGGCGTGGGCTGCGATCAGAAAGACCCTCTGCACCAAAGAGGGACGGCATGTCAAATCGTGGCGTCAGCACTGCAGTGTGCCATCTTACTGATTATCTCTGTGCTCCTCTTTTGAAAAACCAAAATACTGACATGGCTGCATTTTATATGTCTAAATACCGGCACACATTAGACAGGAATTGTAAGGAGTGAGGAGTGTCTTTTTTTTCTCTTTATTTGCTGTAAAATATGGATGACACAAGGTGAAATTTTATAAGAAACACTGTGGAAATTGCAAAGTTATATTTGTTTATAACTTTTAATCTTTTTTTAAACATCGGAGGGCTCGCTGGAAATGACCTTGTTTACATTTTGCTCTCTGTTTCCCCTCAGTCACTGTTTCCCAAGGTGTCAAATTCCATGTTTCTCATAGTGATGATGGTTTTTTCAGGGGGGAAATGTGCCGAATGAGTCGAGTTGGTAGGCGTGTGGTGAAAGTGGAATTGATGCACTTAAATCTGGTGATAGCACAATGTATCTGAAGTGCCTGATCTTTTTTCAACATCGACCTCTCTTTGACATCTGATGTTCCTCTGGAGGCAGTTGCAGTATTACTATTTATTTGAATGTATTTTTAGGTGTTTTATATGATATTTTCTTATTTTTGTGTCCAAAACATGACTACTAGTT